>NC_135548.1:36608863-36921932 GCF_045843805.1 Urocitellus parryii
CACTCACTCAAAACGATTCGTCAGCTGATCCAAGAGAAAAGAGCCTTTGCCTGCAGGTTAACTCTTGTGTTCACAAACCGTTGGCACACAGGAAAGAGCAGGAATGGGGATCTAGGACACACCACATAGATCTGACTTAACTTCTGAGCAGCTTTTCCTCATTATTAGAGGCAACTACAGAGCGGAACTCCTTTGACTTCCCTGGATCTGTGTCCACGTGGACCTAATCCACCCAGTTTAGCTTTCTTGCTCTTTCTGCCTGGCTCATCACTTCTCTTCATGGGAAGGGGAGTGGGTGATAAAGGAATCGTGGTTGTGGCACGGTCTCTTGTGGACTCTCTTGCTTAGCTACCTCCCTGCAGAGAAAGGTCATTCTGGGGTGATGTCCACCCAGAGACCAGGCTTCGTCACTTGTAACTGAGTAGGCTCACTTCGTTCTGATGTAAATATTAGGAAGCTCCCGGTGATCACACACAAAATCATGTCTTCCAATCTGGGTTCTAGTAGTGATAAAGCTAATAGTTTGAATTGTGTTTTACCATCTACCTGATAATTTAGATGCCCAGTTTTTAAATTAGTTTTCATCTCAATAAATTCAGGAAAAGTGCTCTATACTGACTTCCTCATTTCAATTTTAACTAATATTCATTATTTACAGACATATGTACGCTATCTATATGCATAAATTTTAAAAATTCATAATGATCCCATTCCATGAGTTGTAGGTCATTTTTTAAATGAAATTGTAATATTCTTAAATTAATGGAAAAAAATGGCTAGAGCAGTAGAGACCCTTCCTAGATATCCTACACCAATTCCCTCAGTTGCTAGCATTTACATTCCTGGCCGCATTTGTCACAGATAATGAGCCAATATTGAGACAATGTTATTAACAAAATCAACAAAATACTCATGTCCTCTTTTCTGTCCCTGGATCCCATCCAGGACGCCATGTGACACGTCATCATCTTGTCTCCTCAGGCTTCTCTCAGCTGTGACAGTCTTAGACGTGCCTCTGACAATCTTGGGAGTTGGGAGGAGCACTGCTTAGGTATTCTGTGGGCCATCCTTCACGTCGGAAGTATCTGATGTTCTTCTCATGGCTCGCTGGACTGTACGCCTTTGGCACAGGGGAGCACAGAGGTAAAGGGCCATTTTCATTGTACCGGGTCAACGTGACTCGTCATTAATGAGGCAAGCCTTGATCAGGCAGCTAACTCCTGTCATGCTTGGCTACTGTCAAGTGGCTTCTTTTCCCTCTGTGCCTGTTAAAGGAAGTCCCTTAAATTACTTACAATTCTGGAGGTCAGATTTATATGTTCTCCCCCATTTATTTACTCAATCTTTTATTTATAACCACACAAACTTAAAAATGTTTATTTTATTCTTATGTAATAGCAGTTAGAGTTCAATACTACACTGTTTACTTTGTGGCTGAAACTATTCACCTTTGGCCCATTGAGACTCTTTCAATTGGATTCAGTGTTCTTTGAAACATTCTCATTGCTGCGTGACTGTGTACCTGCGCACATGTCTCTACTTTTGGATGCAAGATCCTCCAGGCTCATCTTGTGTATTCCCTGCCCAGTATTAGAATCAACAATTTTTTGGAAGGAGCTCCAGTTCCTTTCATTAGAAAATGATATTAGAAACCAGAGGTGTGCTTGTTATTAAGGAGGTGTCATTGTGAGTCTAGATATAAATGTGTGTACACTGATATACATGTCTATGATTTTGGATTTTTACTTGTATGTATGTATGTTAAGCTAAACATGAATTCCTAGTCCTCCAACTTTACTGCAGCAGCACATGGTCCACACCAGCTTATCTATAATATACCCCTAACAGTAGGAAATCTGGTTGTCACTATCCTCCTCCATTGACTTATTTGTTCAATTGTAGTACACTTGTAGAGTGGTTTCAGACTTGTGAGCCTACTCCTCCTTAGGAAACAGTTTTATCACCTCAAGTACAGTGCTTGTGTACATTCCTTTTGTTTGGGCCAGTTGTTTTTATATTTACGTTTTCCACTTAATTCAAAGGTCTTTTTTAATGAAAGTTTCTTTTCTGAGGGTAAGGAATATATTTATAATATGATGATATTCTAGTATCATAGTTTACATTCCAACCAGGTATCGTTGTTTCTTAATTTCAATGAATTAAAGTTCACTCTTTTTTTGTCAAGTTTTATGAGTTTTGACAAATTTATAGTATCATATAACCACCACAATGGTGTCATACTAGTGAAACTAGTTTAACTGCTCTAAAAATACCCCGTCGGGTTCATCCTAGAACACACCTTCTTCCTCAAACCCCTGGAAAACACTGATTTGTTTTCTATCTCTTTTGTTCTGCTGTTTGCAAAGTGTCATATAAAAGGCTACACAGTAGCTTCTTTCACTTAGCAAAATACATTTATGACCTACCCACGTCTTTTCAAGCCCATGTATGGGTATTTACAGAACATTGTTCAGGTGCCCATTGAAAGACATTATCTGAGTATGTGGTACTGCTATCACAAAATATCTTAGACTAGGTAATTCAGAAAGAAGAGAAGTTTACTTCTCACCGTTCTGGATGTAGGAAGTCTAAGATGAAGGCACGAGCAGATTCAGTCCTCATTTGTCTGGTAAGGGCCGCTCTCAATCCAAACGTGGCCTTTTCTTGCAGCTTCCTCCAGAGGAGGGGAATACTGTGTCCCCACATGGTGGAAGGCAGAATGTCATGTGGAATCTCTTGTATAAAGGCCTAATCCCACTCATGAGAAAAGATTCCTCATGGGTGATTCAGCTCTTTCAGGCCCCACCTCTTAATAATACCACAGGAGAAACAGCTGGGTTTCAGGGGGGTGCGTTACAGCCAAGCAGCCATCTTTGCTTCAGCCACTTTTGAGTGATGATAAACAAAACTGCTGTAAACATTGAAGTATAATTCTATGTCAGTCGGATAAAATACTTAGAACATCTCTAAGGTCATGGTGGAAGATAAAGTTTTGCTTTATATATACACCATAGAGTTTTACTCAGCTAGAAAGAAAGATGAAATTATGGCTTTTGCTGGTAAATGGGTGGAAATGGAGAATGTCATGCTACGTGAAATACACCAGACTCAGAAAATTGGGAATTGAATGTTTTCTCTCACAGGTGGAAACTAAAGTGAAGCAAAGGAAAGAACGCAGGGAGTTGGGGGATATGATATCATACAGATATAGGGAAGATAAGAGGAGGAGAAGGAGAAGAACGCGAGGGAGGGAGGAAGGAAGGAGGGGAAAGGGGAAGACAAATGGAAGGAACTTAACAGAGTCCTGTTACATGCATATATAAATGTGCCACCTTTATGTGTAAGTAGAAAGTAGGAGTCAGAAAGAAAGAAAGAAAGAAACACAACAAAGATGGGTAGAGTAGAAGAAAGAGAATAGGGGGAAGGAGAAGGGGAAGAAATGGAGGATATGGGAATTCAATCAAATTCCTTGCAAGTACGACTCTGTCAGACAGAACCCAAATACTATACATAATTTTAATGCTCTAATAAAAAGAAAACCAACTGCCCATTGGCCTTCCCATGTGAGTGCACATTCTGCATCCCCGTGAGCAGTGCATGTGACTTCCTCTGCTCTGAGTCCTGGACAGCAGCCGGTGTTTCCAGCTGGGGACTCCAGCCACCCACGTAGGTATGTAGTGGTATTTCATTGTCCTTTGGGTGCTGTTTCCCTGAAGGGCCCAGTCTGGTCTTGATATCTGCTTTGTCTCTTTATAGGGTCTTTGGTATGCCTTGTAATTTTAAAAATTGAATTGCAGGCATACTGTACCATGTTTTAGGAACTAAGTTCAACAGGTTTCAATACGAGTGTTTATGCTAAGCTGGTAGGCGTTGGACTGTGTTTAATATTTGTTGAAACTATAGATACCAGGAGTTTGATGGGTGTGTCGGACACTCCTTTCCTGGTACTGCTCTCCCTTCCACTCTGGCTACCTATTTGTTGCAAACTATTTACATCATTGACGGTTTTCCGCCTTTGATGAAACTGGTTGGAGAGGATTGTACTTCTGCCCTCAACGGAGTTCAGCTTTCAGAATTGCTCTCTGGGGACCTCCTCCCTCCACAGGGTCTGCGACTTTGTTAGGAAGGAACAACAGTCCAGTAGAGTTTCAGGATTGCTGCTCTCCTCTGGCTCCTCTACAGGTTCCAGGGGATCTCACTCAGACCTTCACCAGGAGAACCTGGTGGGATTTCTAGAGAGAAAGTGAACAAATGAGTGGAAGGTCCCCATGTCTATGGTCCTTAGGAGTCTTTCATTCTGACTAGTCCACAACTAGCCTCCAACAATTGGTCAAAGTGAACAGTAAGGTAGTCTTCGTGGTTTATACAGCCTGATAATTTCTGCTCCATGAAAGAAAATCCTGGGTGCTGTACTTCTCTGGATAAACCTATCACTCTAGCTTTCAAGGTAGCAATTTGCTCCTTCTACTTCATGTCTCTGTTGATTGTTAGTCTGCCCAGTTTATTCTAGTTGTAAGGACAGAAGTTAAAGACTTCCAAGCCCTTTACCTTTTGGAACTTACACAGAAGTCTCCTTATATGTTAGTTTTACTGTTCCATTTTATAGAGGAGAGGATTAAAGTTGTTCATGTTAACAAAACTGAGAAAGAATAGATCATGAACTCAACCCCAGGTCTTCTGATGCCACATCCTATGCAGTCTCCAACTTCCTGCCTTAATTTCAAATGTCAGTTGAAGGCCTTAGGTTTCCATTTCACCTGAATTCCTCTTAGCTCTGATGTTTAAAAAAAATTATTGAACATTTGCTGCATGCAAATCATAGCTCATATGACTCATGAGGAAACTAAAGAAATAAAAGGCAAAGTTCTGCTTTTAATAATCATACTGAAATTGAGAGACCAAATATACATGAGGCTATATCAAAATACATGCATAAACACCCACTTAAAGGCTAAAGTCACTTGATATTCTGGGTCATGTCCACAGACCCTATGGTACTTGCTACCATATTGTGAACAGCCCACAAGTGAGTGATAATACTTTTCAATTAAGTACACTTATTTTGTGATAATATTTCAGGACATGCATTGGCATGAAATTTCAGTCCCAGTGTTTCCACCCAGTTTGTTTCTACAAATATGCTGGAGCCCAGTGTCTAATTCTAAGATGTTGAGCAGTCTGTCTGCCCTAGAATTGTCACGTGGCAATGTCAAAATGACACAATCACCCTTTATTTGCCATTACACTCGTGGACCTACTTTACCAGATCTAAAGATAACCGAAAATTCACAATGGAAAGACACTTTCCCATGAGGACTCCTTATTCCTTCAATTATGTGGTGAATTGAAATGCTAGTTTGACACCATGGAAATCACACAATGCCAAAGAAATATATGACTGTACTACCTAAAGGCTAATGAGAAAAGGACTGATGAACTTAATAAGTAAATAATGCATCCTCTCAAAGTGAAAGACAAACGGCTTAACAGTGCACTGTGGAAATGAAAAAATGCAGCCCTTTGAATAGAAAATGTGGCAAGAGAAAGAAGCCTCCCCACAGCTTCCTGCATATATATACCTAAGCTAATGAAAGCTCAAACCCTAGCAATCCATAATATATTCAATTTGTAGACCATCATATTGTTCTGTGCATATTTACTTGAAAGCGAAAGAGGAACGAATAGACAAAAAATACTTTCCATTGTGTGCTTTCTTGACCAGCATTCTATCTAAGAGTATGCAGTGGACATGGTAATATGCCCAGGTCCCCTGAGTTTCCTCTTGGTGTCTCAGACAATCTCTTCCCCTAGCTTCTGTGCATTCTGCCATTAAGGACTGACATGAACAACTCTCTAGTGAGTCTCTGATCTTTGGTTACTGGAGCCACCTTGTCCACATCCATAGGGGACATAAATGCCTACGATTGCACACGACTTAGACATTCTTTTTTTTTTTTTTTTTTTTTTTTAGAGAGAGAGAGAGAATTTTAATGTTTATTTTTTAGTTTTTCGGTGGACACAACATCTTTGTTTGTATGTGGGGCTGAGGATCGAACCCGGGCCGCACGCATGCCAGGCGAGCGCGCTACCGCTTAAGCCACATCCCCAGCCCGTCTTAGACATTCTTAACCACATGTGAATGGCTTCAAAAGAACTGGGCTTTTAGCCCAGCTCCCAGGCCCCCCGCTCTATGCAAACTCTGAGATATCCCTTGCAGGTAAGAGCTCCCTGCAGGATCAAGCAAAGGCTGCAACTACTGAGATCAGACCTTTGTTTCCCCACCCTGCTTTTACCAGTCTTTTTCTGCTTTTTCCTGAAAACAACACTTTTGTGGGAATCTTCATCTAAGACACTGAGGGCCCAAGCTAAGAAAAGATGCATGATTGGAATGATTGGGTTTTCAAAGTAAAGGATTTTGTAACTACATTTAGCAAGCTCATTGTTAAAAAGAAAGAAAAATGAAAATGGTAATAATCAGAATTCAAAGGAATCGTCTTCACAATCAAAAATAAAATCAAGTTATTGAGAATGAGAATCAGGTAAATAATTTCTTTACTCACTAATTTCATCTCAAGAAAAAGAATCTCACATTAAATTAAGGTTGTTAATTTGAACTTGCGTTTGTTTTTTAAGGTTTTTTTTTTCTTTTTAAATTTGGGTTTTTTTCTAGACTTTTATGAATGCCATCCATACAAAAAGTTTATTTCAACCTTTCTTTCTGCATAATTAAATATATATTAAGTGGAAAATATTTGAAGTATACAATAAAGAGTCTCCCAGAACAGCTTTAACTTTAAAATAGGAGGTTCTTCAATTTTTTTGTATGGGAGTTCAGATAGTAAATACTAGATTTTGCAATCCATGGAGTTTCTGTTAAAATCATTCAACCTCACTTTGTAGCATGAACAAGCCACAGACAATGAAACTTTTTTTATTAAGCCGACAGCGGGGCTCACGGGTTCCACAAGCTACTACTTGTCAGTTCCTGCTTTAAAAGTAAACTCAGCACCTTGAGAAAAGCAAAGAAAAAAAAATAAATCATTATGGAAGTAACAAAAGTAGCTGTTTCAAGTTCCTATTCCCCTCACAGAAACATCAAAAATCAAGCAGAAAATGTCAACACCAACCCTGTCAGAACTCTGTCAAAGTTTTTTTTAACAACCAAGAGAATGCTGAATCAGGAAACATTAAAGGGAAAAAAAGTTTGAAAAACTTGAAAGCTTTGCGATTTTTTTTCCTTTCCCTTTCCCCATTTCCTCCCCAAGTTGATACTATGATAAAGATGGCAGCCTCTGAGCTGAGGGTGGATCCCTAACTCCTGGTTCTGAAGGAGGACGCAGGGCAGACCTGACTTTCACCTTGTTTAAGTGTGTGTAGGAGGTTAGAAGGATTGAAGCACGACACTGATCTCTGTCCCATCAAACGTGCAGTACACTCAGGGTAGAAATGTGACAGGAAACCCCAAAAAACACTGTGAGGCCAACCAGGCCTCCACAGTGACCTTGGGCAAGATGTTATGCTTAAAACACATGAAAGACTGTCTAAGAGCTCAAAGGAAAAGCTGGAGAGAGGTTCTTGGATGAATTAGGGATTCAAAGCATCCATCAGTAGAGGGGAATGTAGGGAATTCCACACACGCCCAGAGTAAGGTGCTAAACAACAATCTGAGGATATCCTAATCTCTGACTAACCTCTAATCACAGTGCATTGTCAATAATATTATCAACCAATTTGTCTGCAGAAACAATGGTGTCCATAAGGCAAGGGGAATTATTTATTTAAAGAGCTGAAAGAAAAAATGAGACATGAAAAGAAAGTACAGCCATGCAAATTAAAAGGAAGAAATCTATATCTACCTATTTGCAGGTGTTATGATACTATATGTAGGAAATCATAATGCATTCAGAATAGAGATAAAAAACATAGAAATCAGTTGTTTTTTATATAACAAGGTTTACCCTTATTTACAATAGGATCCCAAAGAATAAAATATCTAAGAATAAGTTTAACTGAAAAAGTAAAAAAAATGTGTGCAGTGAAAAATATAAAGTGCTCCTGAAGGAATTAGAGAAAATCTAAAAATATGAAAAGATATACCGTGCTCATGGCTTAAAAGATTTAATATTGTTAGCATGTCTATCTATCCAAAGTGGTCTGTAGATTCAATGAAATCCCTATCAAAATTCCAACAGCTTTCTTTTTTGCAGAAATAAAAAGCTGATTCTCAAATTCATGTATAATTGAAATGGCCTCAAACAAACATAAAACCTTGTTTTTTTTTTTTTTTAAAAAAAAAGAACGAAGTTTTAAGACTCACATTTCATGATTTCAAAACATACTACAAAGATATAGTAATCACGATTGTGGCTGTGGCATAAATACAAACATATCATCTAAGGAAACAGAATAAAGAGCTCAGAAATAAATCCATATATACTGATTTTCAACAAACAGTGCTGGATAACAGGATTTCCACATGCAAGATATGTGAGGTTGGCCTGGCTGCTCCATGGCATGAAAGCAGTAAACCAGACAGGCAGCTTCTCTGCAAGGTGGGTGAACAAGACAAAAAGGGAGGGCAACTTGATTGGAACTTAAAATCGGACACCCCAAGCAGACCTGAACACAGGAGTTGGATACAATAAAATAAGTAAAAATAATCCCGGTGGCACAGCCACTGCCAGACCCAGACCAGAAGCTCTACCATGCTCTGAGCATGGTAAAGGGGTAAAGGAATCAAAGGAACCCCCATTTGGGGGAGGCCTGAGGCTCTCTGGTACAGAGCATTTAGAGACTCAGGACATTGCCTAACAAACCCGAAGGTCTTGCTGCATGATAGCCATGTGTGGGGAAAGAAGCCACGTCTCTCCAGGCAGCGTGGGAGGACAAGGGAAGGAAGCACTTTGCAGCTTCAGCTAGGGGGCCGGCAAGGGAGAAAGTGGATTACTGGCAAACCTGAATGTGGCCCCAGATACAGGCCCAGTAAATACTTGCTGCACAACATAGAGTGTGCTTAAGTGACCACGAGAAAAATCACACATGGAGAGAGGTTTACACAGGGGACAACTGGTGGAGGAAACCACCTGGCTCTCCCGCTCCCTCTCCAATCTGACGGCTTGCAGGACCAGCTGGGAGAGGTGCAGCTGGCCAGGAACTTTGAAGGGCAGGGAGTTATTGTTTGGAGACTGAACCCCAGACCAGGAAACATGGGGTCTGCAGGTGAGGTAGGGTCTCACATCACACAAGTGGAACCCAGGGAAGATCCCTGGGGTAAAGTCTGCCAGTGTGGACCAGAAAGTACTGGGTGCTGGAGGTGTGCTGATTTAAAATCTCCAGACCAGTTAGCATTCAGCCAAGAGCCTGGAGCCTCCTTAAACCTAAACCCTGCCTCCAGGAACTCCATGCACGGAGTTATGTCTCTCACTCCAGCAGTCCAAAGAGAGGAGCATCACACTCCACAAGACCCCACCTAAAACTGCAGAGGAGAGAAGCTGAGAATATTTAAAACTCCAATGGAAAGAATTCTCTAACTTTTCATCAAGTTTTTTTTTTTCCTTTTTTAAAATTCTTTTTCACTATTTAATTGTGACCTTAATGGTACATGGACATTTATACAGTTTCCTATGTTTTCATGTTATCTCTAGGATTTTTGAAGCCACTTATTTTATGTGGATTAGTTTTTTATAAACCATGATTTTTGATTAGTATATTTTAGTTTCGTTCTGTATTCTTTTATTTTTATTCTTTTTAAACTTTTGCTTCATATTTTTTCTCCTATGTTTCCATTGATTGTTTCTTTTCTTCTGCTAACAGCCAATCTCTATTGTTCTCTCTTTCACTCATCCTTTATCTTTGACTTCTCTCCTCCTCCCTCATAATTATCATGTCCTCCATCACTTCTATTTTCTCCCTGCCCACCATTTGAAAATGTAAACCCTTTTGAAAACTTGCTGTTGCTATTATACGCAATAATAACTGATCTCATCATTTCTGTGTATTGTGATAATTAACATTGTAGATGTCATAGTAGGAACCATTTGGTTTAATGCTGTAAATTGTTTACATTGGTTGTTGTTATTATTTGTCTCCCTCTAAACAGTGAAGTACTGAAAACCATCAGGAACACTGTAAGTCCACAAGGTAGAGACTCTACTGCCTCAGATCCATACTGTTAGATGCGTAGACACACAAACAACATGAAAAAGCAAGGGAACAAATTCTCCAAGCAAACCAAGATACTACAAGAACAGAATCCATCTACACCACAGTGGAAAAGATGTCAGAGCAGGAGTTCAGAATGTACATAGTTAAACTGATCTGTGAAGTAAAGGAAGATAGAAGAGAGCAAATACAGGAGCAAAAGATCACTTCAATAAAGAGAGACTCTGAAAAAAAATAAAGAAATCCTTGAAATGAAGGGAACAATAATCCAAATTAAAAATTCCATAGATGGCTGGGGATGTGGCTCAAGTGTTAGTGCGCTTGCCTGGCATGCATCCTGGCATGCATGAGGCACTGGGTTCGATTGAGATGGATGTTTTCAATTTTGGTAAGATATAGGATATGATTATATAACTAATTATATATGAAAATTTATGGGTAGGATTTGGGTTGCCATTAGGGTACGTACATATATACGTATATATGAATGTATATAAATGTATACAGAATATACATGTGAAAATATATGTGGACATTCAGTAATATCTATAATTTTTTGTTTAAAAGGCTCACAATCATGGATAGGGTTAGGTTTAGTTCTTAGTTACAGTTTTTGTTTAGGGGATGGGTTCCCTTTGGAACATATATATCAATATATATGAATAGAGGGGTAATATAATATAAATAGAAATATAGGGAAAATTTATATATCAAATTTTATATATATATACTTTTATCTATGGATATTTTAAGATAAGCAATATTGTTATATTATGTGTGAAGTCTGCACCATGCCTATGGAAATTAGTTCATATATATAGTATGGGTTTTTATGTGAATTTATGAACTTATATCCCCAAATACATAAGTACATTCATGTAAAATTTTATGGTTTATATGTATAGAGGTTTCTCTGAGATATATTGGTAGGTATAGGACTAATGTAGAAAAACAGGGTTAGTTTAGGGCTTGAACATTTTTATCCACATGTATTAATACAAATATGAATATATAAGTAAAAATATATATGAAAACATTTAAATGGATACAAATTTGTATATAGTTATTTTTCTTTTGAGATGGATATTTACAATTGGTTTTATAGTTTGTAATTATGTAACTGAATATATATGAAAATATATGAGCAAGAATTTGGTTACTGTTAGGGTATACTCAGTATATATAAACGTATATAAACATATATAGGAATATATATGTGAAAGTATATATGGCTATTCAATCTAAAAATAAATACATAAAATTTTAAAAATGATATGTGAGGTTGGACCCTTAATTCACAACATATACAAAAATTAGTTCAAAATGTATTTAAACATCTAAATAAAAGAGCTAAAATCATCTGAACATATGGCAAATACCTATAACCCCAGTTACATGGCAGGAGTATTTCACGTTTCAAGCCAGCCTGAGCAGCATAGTAAGACCCTGTCTTAAAAAACAAGAAGAGTAAAAATCATAGAACACTTATGCAAAATAGAGGGAGAACTCTTCATGACCTTGGATTTGGCAATACATTGTTAAATATGACCACAAAAACACAAGCAACAACAAAAGCAAAGCATACAAATTGGACTTCATTAAAATGAAAAAGGTTTTGCCCCCAAGGAGATCATTAAGAAAGGAAGAAAACATAGCAAAATGCACTGGAAAACAGTTTACTATAATGAACTCTTACAACTCAACTCCAAGAAGTCAAGCAGCCCAATTTAAAAGAAAAAAAAAGGCAATGGATTTCCATAGAGATTGTCCAAAGAAGATACACTAATAACTTATAAGCACATGAAACAACGCTCAAATCTTTAGTCAGGAGTGAGGTGCAGATCAAAGCCACACTGAGAAACCCTGCCACACCTACTGGCACATCTATAATTTTTTTTTTGAGAATGGAAAATAAATATTGGTGAGAACATGGAAACACTGGAATCCTCATACATGCTAGTGCAGATGTAAAATACTACAGCTGCTATGGAGAACGGTGTGGTAGGTAGTTCATCAAGAAGTTAAATATAGAATCATCACATGACCCAGAAATTTTAGTACTAGATGTACGTACTCTAAAGAACTAAAGCTATGGACCCAAACAAACATTTGTATATCAATATTCATAGCATCACTTTTCACAATTGCTGAAAGAAAGAAACAACCCAAAAGTCCATTGACTGCTAAATGGATAAACACAATATGGATGTACCTGCTAGGAGCCACAGCAAAAGTATTATGATACATGGCACCTTTGGTTTAGGTGACTGCCAGCTAGCCATTGAGATGATATGATTATGTTAAGATTTACATTCATATGGAAATTGGACTCCTGCTGTTCACCCGGGCCTGCTACTGGACTCATGTTACGGGACTCAAGTTACGGGACTCCCGGAGAGTTCCCATTGGTTGGGGAAGGATAGTAGGAGGGAATTTCCGGGGGAGGTCGGGGCCCCCGGTTTGGGTAGAGGCACACACGTGTGTGGACCAGCTTGCTAGCAGGGCACACACGGGGCTCTGGCGGCCTTTTTAAAAATAAAGCTTTGTTCCTGCTTGAGTGGCTTGTGATTCTGTGCCCAGCCGGGTTGCGGCATGTACCTACAATAGAAAATTATTCAGCTTTTAAAAAATAAAAATTCTAGAACATACCACAGTATCAATAAACCTTCAAAATGTTATCTAGCCAGGCACAGTGGTGCACAACTGCAATCCCAGCAATTGTGAGGCTGACACAGGAGAATTGCAAGTTCAAGGTGAACCTCAGCAACTTAGTGAGGCCCTAAGCAACTTAATAAAACCCTGTCTCAAAATAAAAAAAACAAAAAGGGCTGGGGATGTGGCTCTATGGTTAAACACCCCTGTGTTAAATCTCCAGTACCAAAAGAGAGAGAGAGAGAGAGAGAGAGAGAGAGAGAGAGAGAGAGAGAAAGAAAATGTTTAGCTAAGTCCAAACATACGAGAGCAAATATTAATGATTCTGCTTGTATGAAATGTTTAGATTAAGCTAATTCATAGAGGTTGCAGTTTACCAGGAACTTAATGGAAGCAGGAATGGGATTTCTGGCTTACTGTTTACAGAGCTTCTGTTTAGGATTATGGAAAGGTTCTGAAACAGTCGTAGTGGTGATTGTTGCACAAAACTGTGAATATAATTAATGTCATAGAATTGTGAACTTAAAATAGTTTAAATGATAAACTTTATGATATGTATGTACATACATATATATTTATCTTACCACATATAAATAATAATTATTTTTTTAATTTCACTCAAGTTTGAAATTTTTATTCCATTTTATGCTGAACCTATAGAATAATTTCTAAAACTGCTTTCCTTTATATTGTTGACCTGTCCTCTAGGAGCACACAAGTGAAATTCATGGTTAGTAAGTATTATTTAACTTTGGATCATATAATCATTTGTTCCCTTTTAGGACAGAGAAGAGACCATATAATCTAAATTCTAACCTTAAATTACACCTTACCTAGTTCCATACTCCACATTAACATGCAGGAAAAAAAATAGTGAATTTTTTTTTCTGTATTTTTCATGGTAGAAATAGTATCTGATTGTGATCTGCAATTCACTAATGACTAATGATATTAAGCATTTTTTTCATGTGCTTTCAAGCTATTTGTATATCTTCTTTGGTGAAATGTTTATGGAAGTCCTTGCCTTTATTTTTGTTTTGTTTTTTTAATTGGGTCGCTTGGTTTTTCATGGTTGAGTTATAGGAGTTCTTTATATGTTCTGTATATTAACACTTATCAAATGCATATTACAATACTTTCTCCCATTCTCTCCTTAACACAGTATCTGTGCTCTGTGTACAACTTTCCACTATTATTCAACCTGTCTTACACACAATCCCTACAAAACCTTGTATGTGTGTTTGTGTGTGTGTGTATACACATCTACATACACATCTACATATCTATCTCTCTCTCTCTCTCCTCTATCTCTCTCTCTCTCTCTCTCTCTCTCTCTATATATATATATATATATACACACACACACACACACACACACACACACACACACACATACATATCTCAATCAAGTGGCCAAATCACTGCCTTCCTGGTACTAGATGATTCTTGGATCTAGGGGTAGCCACCTGGTCCAATGGGCACATCCATTCCAATTTTGAGCCAAGAGGATTTGGGTATTTGCTATTCAAGGTTGGAACTAAAAGACTGGGTAGACCCAAGAGTGGAGGGTTATATGTTGAACCACACATTGCTGTAAACAACCAGCTCCGCAGAAGATAGAAAAGAGGGAACTGGAAGTCTGCAAAGATGGAACAGCCACATCCCTCTTGACAGCTCTCCACAAAGCACAGTGCTCTCCTAACCACCCTTGGATTCTGTGGGATGGGTGCACCTGAAAAAAAGCTGCCTTTTTATACTTGAACTTGCTCTAGTAAGTTTCTGCTCCTTGCCAAACAGAACATTTTGCAATACACACAAATATATTTTAGTTTAAATTACAAATTATGCATGGCTTTTTACAACTTCAAAGGCATTTTATTTTTGTGCAGGGTAATTTCACATTACCTTCCTCTATCACCTTCAGAATGAATATTTAATCTTCTCTGCCATGCTGAGTGTTTTGGTGAAATTGTATGAGAAACACTGAAAGTTGGCCAGCCACAGGGTACCAATGTCTCCTCCACAAAGCCCCCAGCAAATAATCACACAGCTTCTATGTGAATCTGCCTGAGACACATGGTAGCCCACAGGCTGAAAATGGCTTTGTATATTCTTTGCCCTCCAAGGAAGCAATGGTGGCAATCTCAGAACAAGTGAAAGCAACAGTCAGCCTTGCACAGGGAGATAGGGCTCCTTGTCTCTGGGTTGGTTTGCTTTTAACTGCAGAGCATCGTATGCCTGACAGCTTGAAACTTCCAAACAGATAAATAAATAGACTCCTGTTTTGAAGCCCTCTGAAAACTCTCATGGAGTTTAGAGAGTATGGTATCAGCACAATCATGAAAACTTCCCATAAGATGAGCTGGGCTTGTGACCTCACCCATATTACTGCTGACCTGGAAGGATATTTAGCAAAGCTTAAAAAGACTTAAGCAAGATTTGTCTATACCACCCAACAGGAAGTATAAATCACTGACTATGTTATGCCTGTAGGAGGAGGACTACATACTCCACCGCTGGGTGAGGGCTGTAATGGGAGGAAACTCTGAACAAGTAGAGATACGCACTTAGCTTCGGAGTTCCTTTTTCCCTTTGAAGAGGAAATTCAATCTCATATTTCTAGGCATCAAGAATGTTGCCATCCAACCCACACAACTGGTGGAGACAGCTTGTTTTCTTTGCTTTTTTTTCCACACTTTGTAGTTATGCCGTTTCAAAAAGGAAGATTGACCTAGGGCATCACATTGGTGGATTACCAGGTTCTTCATGGAAATTTTCATGGAGAAGTAGGCCACAGGGAGGACCCTTGGTGGAGCATGGCAGAGAATGGCTGTGTCAGGATCCCTGTTGCCACAGACATCGGAGCCGGATGGCAGTCCTGGTCTTGGAATCAATCCGTCTTCTTTTGGATGGCAAACTTGATGCTGCTTATTAATTCCTCCTAAAAGAAAAGCATATTCTGTAGAGGCACTGGTTTCTCTTCTAATGAGGCATAAAATCGAGTTCCTCTTAGGGAAGCATTTGCCTAAGTCACAATATTGTTTTTGGTTCTCATATAATTACTCTCAAGAAAGTAAACCTTCCAGATTTGGGGTGGCAGATGAAGCTTTATTTTCTTTCCTGGGAAACATAAAATTCTTGTCTTATTTCTTCTGTGTTAATGGTAATACAAAGACTTCCCAGACTGGCATAATGATCTGTTCGGGGTTGCAGAAAACCAGAGGTCCCCTAGATGCTTCCTATACTGCAAAGGGGCCATCTGGTTACTTCTTTGGAACCTCTATCTACCATGGCACCTTGTTGTCCAAGTTCTACTGGTTGGAAGGATGTGCCAAACTAGAAAATCCTAACTGTCTTATGGTATTACTAGTAGGCAGAAAGTGGAGATGACACTTGTTTTTACTACCATAAGTCCTATAGGGGAAAAAAAATTAAAACTACCCTTTACCTGGAATTCTTTCTTCAGGCAAGATGGATGTGGTAGGGCAGGAATAGAAATAAGAAGGGAGAAAACTATGGGAGTTAAATAAAAGAGTAATTTACCTTAGCAAAGCTCTCACCCAACAACACCCAGTGGATTACAGATTTGGCCTTCAGGGGTCCTGTCTCCCTGTTCTCAGCTCTCCACCAGAGACATCATTCCCATCCCTCCCACAAATCAGAACACTTGTAGTCAATTATTCAAGAATGCTGCTTATAGAATTCTGGACAGAAAGAAAATTCATGAATGAACTGTTCTTTAAAAAAGTTATAAAAAGGGTCTGGTCTCTAAATTATAAATGTGGGTATTATTTGTGACAAGAAAGTCAATCCACTTTAAAATGCAAAACCTCGTGTCCCTTTGGGATAGCTCATGGAACAATTATTTTTGTTCTCCTAAGAGGAAATATAGAAAGTTAGGGCCTTGGCCTATGCTGCAGGTAAACCAGGGGACATCCCAGCTCATCACTCAGCTGCTTGAAGGCATCTGAACTTGTAGCATCACATAGGTGAGCTTTGGATGGCCTCTCCCATCCACACCTCTTGCTCCTTTGTTGATCCAACCTTATGGACTTTTAAATGCCTCCTCGGATGGTCTTCAACCACACTGAAACTATTTACTAGCAACAAAATCAGTCTCTGCCATTTATTAAGTGCTACTCTCTGCCTAATGTTTACCATGTATTTCTTCAAAGATACACACCACCCAAGATAGATCTGCTTTCATTAAAAGACAAGTCAGAGGGATAAAGAAAGGACTTGGCCCCAAGTCACACGTTCAGGAAGGGCAGAGCCCAGACTGCATCCCAACCCCCACTCCCTGCTCTCCCCTGCCACCAAATTCTTACAACTAGAGCATTTGCTCAGAAAAAAAAATACTTATTAAGAAATCATTCAATCTGAAATGGTGAGAATTAATTTACTTCAAGACATATTTTTTTCCTGTTGGGTTAACGAAGCAACCATCTTTATTGTCGATGTTTTAAAGCTAGGCTGTCACTGTATTAAGCTTGAGTAGAGGGTGTGCAGACACATGTTTTTATTGGAATTTGACTTTACCACTTCTGTCTGATACCCAGGCTACCAACTAAACTTTTATAAACTTTAGCTTTCTCGTGAGTGAAGTAAACATACAACTGTACCACCTCATTGAGATGAGGGTGAGTAAAAGCATGTAAAATTGTTTTGTGCATAATAGGCAACCATTAAATATTCTTATTGCTCAAGGTGAATTTTACAGTAGTTGCTGTTTTAGATTGTCCTTGTCAATGTGTGGGAAAGTCTGGAAGAGACTGTATTTTTCTAGACCTATATTGATGAAGTTGATAACCTTGTCCATGAAGACATGTTGTCCAAAATTTGGACTCTGATCACCAGACTACCTGGATGCATGTCTTCTACTACTGATAATCTACATTTATATACATTTAAATCATTTGGGCAACCCTACTGAGTTGGTGCCCTGTTGGATTTTGAATGAACACAAAGCTTATTCCTTCTGCGTTCATTAGGAATGTACTTGGCTTAGCATCGTCTTCTCTAACTACACTGAAGACTAAGGGGGTTTGCCTCACTCCATACCCTGCTACCTCAATGACCACATTATGTATATGGTGACCCAGAATCTGCAGACAAAGCTGATTCCATCAATGATGTCACTTCATGAAAGGGAAGAGAAGCCTTTCAGATATGGCGAGTCTCCTAACCAGGAACGACTCTCCAGTTACATTTTCTTAAAGAAGGTGAAAATCAGCACAGCTGAGAATGCCCGTGTTGGGATCCCTGGAAACTGTATCCACGTGTGTGTAGAACCCCAAGTCTCCCTTGGCCATTTGACTCTGTATCTCCATTCATACCTTAGTTCCTTCTTCAGTGTAGAGGTTCCTGCCTTTGTCAAAATACCTCCTTAATCCCCTTGTGATGAAAAAATCAAGAAAATGGTCAAGGAATAAAAATTAAAAGAATCTACACCGATGGATTTGTAAAGCAAGTCAGTGAATACAGAAGAACTCAGAAAAGAGCAGCTGGGTCCAGGGAAGTGACCTCTTGTGAGGTGGACACAGTGGACGGAGAGTAAGAATCTTAGTGAGGTGCACTGTTCTTTGGGGAGGAAAAGGAAAGGGTCCTCCCTGGGGCAGAAGGTCCATAAGAGAAGGCACGATCTTTTAATAATCATGGCTGACAATTTCTGGATCTGGTTGAACGTCAGAGCCTCTTTGAGTGTGACTAAACAGGGTGTGAGTTGACAAGTCGGTTCCCACTCCAGTAGAAGATAGGACCTCAGGATGGGTGTGAAGACCCAGGAAGAAAGTCACAAGTAGCCACAGGAGCTGATGTCGAAAGGAAGAAGGATGCCGAGGGTGGCTGTAATGGAGGATTCAGAGGGACAGCTACAAACATTTAACCTGAGTAAAGAATTGAGAGAGAAAGAGAATGAACGAAGCAGATGGCCAAAAAAAGACTTTACAGTGGTACTTAGGTGGGAATGGCTTAAGATGAGCTCCTGTTTTGTGGAGGTGATGAGGCAAGTCTTGTATTTTGGTACCCCAAAAAGCCTAAACGAGAGGATGAGCAACTACAAGATGCTGTGAGTGGAGTCCTTGCTTGCAGAGAGCGTCTATCCTGGAGTGCACTGTTTGGCAATAGTTTGCAATAGGCATAGTCAGCACCTTTGAGATCCTTGGATGATCCCCACACCTTTGTGTGAATCCCCTTCCTTGAGCACAGAGTGGACCTGACAACTTATTTCTAAAATGAAGGATATGCAAAACTACAGAAATTTGACTTCAGAGGTGAGGTTACAAAAAGATCTGACTTCCATCTCCAGTGGTCTCTCCTCTTCTCTCCCTCACTCTCAGGCATGCCACTTGCCATACTGTGAACTATCTTTCAGAAAACCCATATGTCAAGGAAGCGATGCTCCTGCCGACAGATAGTACCTACCTACCACCATGAGACTGAGCCTGGAAATGACTAGCCCTCAAGGAACTTTGAGGTAACTACAGCCCCAGCAGATATATCCTTCACCCTTGTGGGGGGCTAAGCTAAGCTGCACCTGGTTTTTGGCACACAGAATCTGTATAAATATTTGTTGTTTAAGCCACTAAGTTATGAAGAAAACTCAATTCATCAAGAGGTCATACAGCAGGATTCATTGCTTAACGGATATAAATCTGGTGAAGGAAGAGAAATTAACTGAAACATGAGGAAAGATTTTGGTTTGACTTTTCTGAGAACAAGATTCAGCCTAAAATGAAAGATTGATCAAGACTGTTGAGGAGACAGAAAAGAGACATGAGTGTGACTTTGAGCCTACACCTGGTGTTGATGTGGGTGGTATCCATGGAATAGTTGCTATAATCTCCAGGAGCCTGTAGAACCTTTAAACCTCATGGTGGTTCCTTTGAAGGGTATACCTTTAGCTTCATAGAAACACTTATGTAGAGTATTTATCCTTATTCTCTGCACCGGAAACAAAACAACTCAGTTGTCTACAAGCCTCCATCTCAGTTTTGCTTTTGCCTGATATAGTTACTTTCTTTTTTCTCTTTATTTCAAATTTCTATTGTATCAGTTTCATCTGAGGAAACTAACCTGTAATGATAGCGGCTTTGATTTGAAATCAACTTTGATTCTTCTTTGGTATGTTAATCAGCTCTCCATCACTGTGACAAAATACCTGAGAAAAACAACTTAAAGGAGGAAAGATTTACTTGGGTTCATGAGTTCAGAGGTTTCAGTCCACAGTTGCTTGGCCCCCGTAACAGTGGGCTTGTGGCCAGGCAGAACATCACAGTAGAAGCACAAGGTAGAGTAAAGCTGTTCGTTTGATTTATGGTGTCCAGGAAGCAGGAAGAAAGGGAGAAAGGGTCTGGAGACAAAATATGCCCTTCAACGGCTCACCTGAGTGACCTGCTTCTCCAACTAGGCCCCACCTCCTAAAGGTGGTACTACATCTTAATAGCACCACAGATCAACAACCAAAACACACATGGGCTTTGCGAGACATTCCATGTCCAAACCAAAACATCTATTTAGTCAAGTTCTTACCTGAAATCTTTCCTTGTAACAATAGGAAATAGGGATACCTAGTTTTCAAGAAACAAAAAGTAGGAAAATGAAAGTCCCAAGAATGAAATAGAAGGGAGACCAATAAAGTGGAAGAAAGGAGGGAAGAGGGAAAGAAAATGAGAGGTACTGGGGAGTGAAATTGGCCAAATTATGTTATGTGCATGGACAAATATGTCACAATGAGTCCCCGTGCTAGGAGCCACAGCAAAAGTATTATGATACATGGCACCTTTGGTTTAGGTGACTGCCAGCTAGCCATTGAGATGAGATGATTATGTTAAGCTTTACATTCATATGGAAATTGGACTCCTGCTGTTCACCTTGGCCTGTTACTGGACTCATGTTACTCATGTCACTCATGTAATGGGAGAGTTCCCATTGGTTGGGGAAGGATAGTAGGAGGGAACTTCCGGGGGAGGTCCGGGCGCCCGGTTCTGGTGGGGACACACGTGTGTCGACCAGCTTGTTGGCAGGGTGCACACGGGACGCTGGCAGCTTTTTAAAATAAAGCTTTGTTTCCTGCTTGAGCGGCTTGTGTTTCTGTGCCCAGCCGGGTTGTGGCAATCGGGTTGTGGCATCCCCGTATTATGTATAATTTAAATGCACCAATTAAAAAAAAAGAATAGAATAGACATTATAATTGCCGTATGTATATAGGTGACTCTATGACCAGTGTGATTCTGCAATCTGTACAATCAGAAAAATCGAGAAATTATACCCCAATGATTCAAATGCATGAATTTCCAAGATCATTGTAATGTCATGTGTTAAAAAAAAGAAAAAGAAAAAATTATGAGAACAAAAGAAAATGCATTGAAAAATCTGAACACAGAACTTAAGCACCCCCAGGACAGTCGTGTGACTTGCAAAAATATCAATAAGCTTCCTAGACCTTTGGGGGTATTTGGTTAGATTTTTCTCTGTTAGCCAAAATGCAAAGTTTTATTTAATAAAAGAAGCCAGTGTGCCCCACCTCTGCATCAGTCAGCCTGAGCAACAGAGCACTGACTGAGAGAAAGCCAACAATTATCAACCCCTGACAAGATTTCTATTTATTCTTTCTCCTCCCTCTCCTTTTGATTAAGCACTTTCTGAATTTTGAAAAGAGCGTCATGAATCATTCTGTGGCTGCTTAATATTAATAGTAATGGGATTTATTCTACTGAAATGGGCTCATTATCATGCCAGCTGCCAGCCTTGTGTCTCCAAACAGGCTTCTGGAAATAGACTCTTCTAAATACCTTTCTTTCAAGAGAAGTGCAGGCTAAAATAGGAAGATATAAAATACTGGCAAAGTTCCCACTGAGGTCAACATAACGAAATGAATCAAGCTTATCCCATCACTCCAAGCAACGTCCCCTAGCTTCCATCTATGGATTTCTTTCAGCCCTCTAAACATCCCTGTCTTAGTTCTTCATCTTACTGCCTTTGCTCTCTTAAAATAAATGTCTTTTACTCTATGCAATACCTCTTCCACAAGCCTGGCTCTTTTTCTCTAGTTAGAAATAATTTCTCCCTACTTCATGCACATGTGGGGCAGCCACATCTGTCCTTGCTAGAACATTCTAGGCTCCTTGAAGTTCTGTCCAGGTGACAGCACTTCACACAGCTCCTGGGGCAGGGGCATAATTCCACACCCCAAACTGAGCTCCATGACCATCCAGGGGGTTCCCTGCCTTTGCGGGCCCTTTAAGGCAAGGTGTGCAGGGAAGATTCTAGAATGTGCATTCTAGGCATATTCTTTCAAAATTGAGCTATTTAGAATTAAATATCATAGGCTAAAAAAATAAATCAATAGTTCAGAGATATCATTGACTCCATCAAAGGGGTTCCAGAAAACCTTCCAAAAAGGAAGATCACAAAAGGAATAATGAACCAATTTGCAAATTAGCAAACAGGGGTAAAGAGTCTTCCCCTACCATGGACACTATAGGATTTATGAATTTACTGCTTGATTATGGTGCAGTTGGCTATTTCCAAGTTAACGATCCCCAAGGTGGGTACCATGCTTCAAATTTCATTGTCAATCAAACAATACCTACTATAGTGCTAGACACATGGGAGGTTCTCAGTTGTTGTTTTTTATTTTTCCATAAATTAGTAATGGAAAGAATAAAGAAAGAGAAAGACAAGCAGACAGGAAATGCACAGTCTTGACAAATCAGGTTTAAATATAGACATCTTTTCCTTAGATGTTCCTTCCTCCAAGCATCTGGTTCATTGACAAGCTACAGACTTAATTCTGTATTCATAAGTATGTGTGTGTGTGTGTGTGTGTGTGTGTGTGTGTGTTAATTTAATGGCATTTAAAATATAGGAGAAAAACTGAGTTTTTACAGGAACGCATCCTTTGTGCATATCTGAATTTTCCTATGGCAGACTGGCTTCTTGTGAAGCATTTCCTACATCCACTGCCACTTTTAGCTGCCATTCCATAGGAAGGGGGAAAGGGTTTGTTCTTTAGGGAGATGCGTTTGCCTTGCTTAGCTTAACCCATATTTAGAGAGACTACACAACAGGGAGAATGCCAGATGGCAGCTGTGATGCTATATTTCAAAGGGCAAGTGTGGTGGATACACCATAATTCTGTACTAAAACAAGTTGAACAGAGCCCAGCAGCTGATCTGGCCCAGGAATGGCCAGGGAGGCCAGATCGGTATATGGTACACTCTTTCTCTCAGGAAACAAAATTCTGTGTTATCTGCTGCCAGAATCCAAAATCTGGCCATTTCTGTTTGTCTCATTTTCTAGGGAAGAAGGTTTTCTATTTCAAATAATGTCTTCTGGGGTTTTTGTTTTAACAACCTCAGCATTGGACATACACTAGTGGTTTTCAGAGAATCACACTCTTGCTCTTTCCTCTGTCTCTCTTCCTTTCATCCTTACTTCTTCCTCATTGAGAAGTGTCAAGAAATACATTCAAAATGAAATGATTGGGCTCCAGTGCACATAAAATGGAGTCAGGAGACAGCAGTTAGATTGGATCTCAGATGGTCTGTGCCTGAATATTTGACCCTGCGCCTGCACAGATGTACCAGGATGCAAGCTGACTTCTTGGAAATAACAGCTACTCCAGGGACCATTATCTTCTGGTTTTTGCAAAGATACTGAACTGAAACATTCTCTTCCCTTCATGAGAAACTGCCCAGAGACTATTAGTAGTCATCCAATCCTGAACAGGACCACTTGCCCTGGGCCAGTACCAATCCAAAATTCCAACAAGCAACTAATATGATTCTCCTTCGGTTTGTGCTTTTAAGCTTTCAATATGGCCTCAGTTTTCTTAAAAGTCGGAGCACAGACCCATGACTGCTTAAGTCTGTGGTCCAGAGTTGCAATCCTTATATGCCCTGAATAAAGGTCTTTCTTCTTTGTTCCCAACCAAGCTGGATTTATTCAAGGGGTCAACAGACTTCAGGATGTTGATATTCTTTAAATATTATCCCCTTTCTTTGATCTCTTCTCCTTCATTTTTTTCTGGTTATAGGAATAAAAGAAAGAGTGAAAAACAAAAAAGAAAAGAGAAAGGAGGAAAAGAAAGATTAGAAAAGAACTTACTACAGAGTGGGCAGGAAGATGAGAAGGGAAGTGAGGATGAGTTGGTGGAAAATCTTGCAATGGGGCTTGGGTTTTCTTTGTACCATAAACCCCGTAACACTCATTTTTCTAAGCATCATGTTTCTTGGAATTTTTTAATGTTCTCATTAAATATATTTCTACAGGACTAAAAAGATTGTTTGTGTTGAATTCTCCCTTTCGAATTTAATATTACATATTCAATGTTCAAACAAATCCACTGCGTAAATATGCCGTGTATCACATGGTATGATAAACAAAGGAGGATATAGAATAAGCTTGCTGAGCACTTTCTTTGTGTTCATTCCTTATCTGGTCAACCAGTGCCACCCTATGAGAGCAACACTGTCTTCATCCACATTCACAGAGTGAGACAGGAGGTGCTGACAGTGTCTATCGTCCACTCGAGAGGAGGATTGAGATTGGGAATGCTGGATCAGGAAAGGGAACTCCTAAAAAAGTTTTTCTGAACTATTCTGGGACACTGGAAAATGCTGCCAAAGGCCTGCCAAGCACTTCCTGCAGGCAGATGCCTACCCTGCTCAGGCCTGCGCCAGTTCTGCCTAAGAGAGCTAGGAAAGCCAGCATTGTCCTGGAGAATGCTCTTCTCTGATCAAAGCGGCAAGCTTGAGTGGCTGTGAAGATGACTGTATTTGATGGCTGGACTCCATCTGGCACAGGGAAAATGGATAAAGAGAAACAGAGGATCAGGAGTGAAGAATCAGAAAGTAAGAGTTCAGCCAGTAAATGCTTTCTGTGTGTATACTTTTAAATGGTCCAAACGCATTCCACTTAATGTTCTGCAAAATCTAAAATAAATTTTCAATTTAGAGTTTCAAATGCTTACACGTTTATATCTGCTGACTTCTAAGCCATGAGGTGTTTTTGTGGCTGGTTGGAGAACAGAAGAAGGGGTCAATGTCTCAAAGGAACTTAATGAGTTGGTGACTTCAAAGCTGCTAATCGTGATGTGAATCTCACCAGCAATGAGCACATACCTGAAAAGTTCTAAGAAACTCAGGCTGGAATGCTCTCGGGGGATTCAGTGCAGATGACAAGTCGCAGCAATAAGCAGCTTCTCATCTGGTCACAGTGACACGCACCTCTCATCCCTGTTACTCAGGGAAGATCACGGAGTCCTTCCTAAATACCCTAGTAAACATCTCCATCCCTGGAATTCAGTCTGTTCCAAGCCGACCTGGTGTCCTTGCTCTTCCCTGCTAGTCCCCCTGTGTTCCCTGACTCTAGGGATGTCACCACTTGCTGTCTGCTTACCTGAGGCAAAAATTTGGAAGTCCTCTTTCTTTTGTGCCTGTGCCTCACCTGCCTGCACACAATTAGTCACCAGTTCTCATTGAGTCTCTCTCCTTAATACAACATTTTCCAAAAGGTCTCTGCTTCTCCCTGCACCCTTCCTTGCTCCAACAAAGACTAAACCACAATTCTCTTTCACCTGTGACAATACCTCAGGTGACCTCTCTGCCTGGACTCTCCACTCCTCCATCGATTCTGATTCCAGCTAGAAATGGCTTTCTGTGTGTCTCCCGTTGTCTTCCAGGTGAAGCTCACACCTCTCAGTCCAGATGACACAGTTCTGCATGGCTTGGCTCCAGCCCCTGGCCTCTCCTTAACCAACACCCTGGCTCTCTGCCCCAGAGCTCCAACTGCTTGCTGTTCTTCTAACAGTTTCCCTGGTGGTCTTTTCTAGCCTCTCCTATCTGCCTGTTTTATTCGCTAACGTCTTCTTTTCCAAGTCTCAGCATCCGTGTCCCACCCTTTCCCCTGAATGGGCTCCTCATTCTTGGGGAGGGGATGAAGGTCCCCTTTTGGTGATCCTGGAGTACTTTTATTGCCATTCCCATCCCCTGTGACATTTGCGTGTTTACTTATCAGTTTCTCCTACTCAGTCCTTTACATCTTCACTATTTGATCCTTGACTTCTAGCACATTATCTGACACCCAGTGGGCAGAACACCTGAATGAATGACCAGGTGGGTGATAGAGTACTTCAGCACATAGACTCAAGAAACCAAATGTCTGCTTCATGTCTCTGCTCTAAGGCTTAGCCATTTTGAGACCTCCAACAAGTTACTTATCCTCACTATGCCTCATTTTCCTGATCTCTAAAGGGTGAAGAATAATAATGATATATAACTTATCAGTGGCTGGAAAAATAAATAGGCACGTAAAGCATGTTTGCTGATACAGGAAGAGCAACTGAATATTTAGCACAGGCCAGGTACTGGATTAGGTGTTAGAAGACAGTGGAGGAGAGCTGGCCCTTGCCTGCCAGGGGATCTATGAGAGTCCTGTGATGCACAACATCACAGTGTATCTTAAAAGTTTGGAGGTGAGAGACTTAACCTAGGTTGTCCTCAGAGTAAGGTATTGGTCAAGGAAGTCAGCTTCTAAACTGAGATTGAAAGGTCAATAAAAGAACTACTGTTTGACCCAGCTTTCCCACTGCTTGGTTTATACTCAAAGGACTTAAAATCAGCATACTGCAGTAATGCAGCCATGTCAATGTTTATAGCAGCTCAGTTCACAAGAGCTAAGCTATGGAATCAACCTAGGTGTCCTTCAATAGATGAATGGATAAAAAATGTGGTATATATACTCAATGGAATATTAACTCAGCTTTAAAGAAAAGTGAAATTATGGCATTTGCCAATAAATGTTTGGAGTTGGAGAATATCATTCTAAGCGAAATAAGCCAATCCCCAAAAAACCAAAGGCCACATGATTTCTCTAATATGTGAATGTTAATTCAATAAGGCAGAAGGCACTAGAGAAGAATAGCATTACCTTAGATTAGGTAGAGGGAAGTGAAGGGAGGGAAGGGGAGGAGGTGTGAGGATAGGAAAAATAATAGAATGAAACAGATATTATTACTTTATGTATCTATGTGATGCATGACAGTCACATATATGATACTACAACATGTACACTCAGAAAAATGAGAAATTATATCCCATGTATGTATGATATATCAAAGTGCATAAATGCATTCTACTGTCCCTTATAACTAATTAAACCAAATTTTAATTTTTTTTTTAAAAAGAACTACTGTAACCCTAATGAACTTATTTCAATACATTCACTAGCCAGTCCACTTGACCACTGTAGAAATTAAAACCACAGAGTTCAGGGAAGGGGGTTATGACAAGCCATCTAATAAACGAGGGGCTTGCTTTATGCTACCAATGTGCTTCCAATGATCATATTTAAATCAAATCATATTTTAAATGTTTTGATTCAATGTGCAAAGGAACATTGCATTTACAGAAACTCCATACTGGGGGAAAAAAGCTTACATGCAGTGTCATTTTATAGAGTTAGTTTGCATCTCCTTGCATAACTAAAGTTCATGTTTTCTCTTCTCTATTCCCTGCTGAACCCTACCCATTGCAAGGACTTCCCAGTTGCTGATTTTACCATTAAATCTCGCATCAGCTCCACAGACGGCAAGGATTTCTCCAATCTGCATACCGATGGAATTCCTATTTCCTCTTTTACCTTCTGTGTTGTCCTGGATATATTGCCTGGCATTTTAGGTTTGATATATGTGAATCTCTCATGATTCTTAAGCGCAGGTACCATTTTTCTCATTCCTCCGTGCTCCTACTGTGCTTGGCAATGTGGATTGGATATCAGACCCTCACTGTATGTCCACATGGAGAATTTAAATTTTTCATGAAGATTTACTTTGCATCGGGTATAACCAAACTCAAAGGAGTTGCTTAGATAGCATTGTAGACCCCCCAACTCCAGCTCCAAGAGGTGAAACTATCATTTGCATACAACTTTAAATGCTGAAAGAAATCATTTAGATGGTGGAGGGAGCTGAAATACCAACTTCCAACTTCGGAGTAAGCAAAAAGAGGCCTCTTCCTGAGAGCTTTGAGCATACAGCAAGAGAAAGGGCAAAGAGAGGAAAAGAGAGAAGAGTATGTGTGGGTAGACGTATTTAAGTCACCTTCCTGTACATGTCTTTTGGGAGGACTGACCATCCTTAATGTCTTTTTTAGTGACAAAAAGGAGAAGAATTCCAACAAGAGTCACTGTCCCAGTCAAAACTGGAGACAGGAGCTGGCCAGGGGATGACAAACTCATGGCTCTACAGGGCTATCCAGAAGAAAAGCACTTGTTTAAAATACATGTGTGTAAAATAAAATGTGAAAGTAGTTATAAAATAAATCTAATATCAAATCAGACTGTAATTAATATGCCCTACGTGCAAGGGATATCTTGGCCGTGATGCCTGATTTCAAAATGGCCACATTATTCTCAGTCTACACATGACTAAGCCCATTTTTTGCAGCACCTCTCACCAAGGATCTCTGAAAGTATGTTAGGAAAATGTTCCCTACTTGCCAAATATATTCTGAGCTTGTGTAATATTTCTCCTTTATGAAATATGTATATGAAATGTTTAATACCATAGAGACCTTGAAATCTCTATCAATTGCTTGTTGTAACTCAAGTTTCTCAGCGAATCCATTTGATTGATTCTTTTAATTCAATATTTGTACCAATTCGAGAATATTATTACCCTGATACTTGAATAAATCTCCTTGGATAACAGAGTAGTCACACCGACAGGAAATAGCTGCATGCTGAGGGAAAACCCACTTTATCAATATGCAGTGGCTTATGTGGAAAACAAACTGAATAAGAATGTGACCCATATTTGAGGTTTGTGGTTGCCCAAGAATTTTGTGAGATTTCTGATGAACCCCAAAGCAGCCATGAAATATATGGCCCTAGGGGAAGGTCCCCAAACTGATTATGGCCAGACCTCCAGTTTGAGTGACATTTTGCAGCATACCTGTCCCAGAATGTTAAAAATGTAGTGTGGTCATGCTGCAGTTTGGATATTAAATGTCCCCCCAAATCCAATGGGTTAAAACTTGGTCCCCTGGGTGGCACTGCTGGGAGGCAGTGGAAACTATGGACAGTAGGGTCTATCGGGGCTCCATGGGTCAGTACAGGTGTGGCTCTTGGAAGGTAGTCCTTGTGAGAAGATTGTGATAAAACTTTGGGTTTGAACCTCCTCCTGGGTTGGGATGTTATTATCAATTTCCTGGGTCCTTCCTGTTCTACCACAGGTACCATGATGTAGCCAAGGGTCATTCGGACTTTCAACCTCCAAAACTGTGAGATATTTTTCTTTTTAATAAATTTAGCTACCTCTGCTATTTCATTGTATTTTTGAGAAGCCTATTCACATCGTTAATAACCTTTCATTTTAGCCAGTTAACGGGACCCTGCCCTGAGACTCTACAGCTTCTCTCTGCATGGAGCTACCCTTCCTCCAGTCATAACAGCCTTTCTCCTTCACTACTGCTCATGATTTCTTCTTCTAGATCTTTCTTTCCTGGATAGACCAGTTCTTTATCCGTCTGAGCTGAGTTCAACCCAAAGCCACCTCAGCCTCTTCCTCTGTGTCTTTCAGCACCCTCCCAATTGGGTTTTTTTTTTTCCTCCAACAGTAAAACTTTGTCAATCTACTGCTACATTCTTCTGCTGTTCATTTTTTTTCTTTGTGATTTAATTGGCTCTGGTATGCTAGCTATTTCTTTCTGTCTCCCAGATCCCTCTGAGCACTGTCCATTTTAATAGAATCTCTGGTTCCTGTAAAGACTCCAAGTTCCTCTTGATCTTACCTTCTTAAGGTTGGAGCCTTACATCTTTCCCCATTGCAGAACCATCCTCCATGATCCCCTGCCTCCCTGTTCATGGTTTTCACCAGAGACAAGAGGTTTTCATCCTCACATCTATGGCTCTTGTGGGTTTCTTTTATGAAACCAGTTGCAAAGAAACTATATCTGCAGCATGTTTTAATTTTTAAAACTGTTTGTTCTCAAGGTAGCTTTTAATCACAATGTTTTAGACACTTCGGAGTTTTCTGAAGACGGCAATGAGGAAGGAATAATGAGCCAAGACATCCGGTACTGCAGATACAGGACCAATTCAGCACTCAAACTCCAACTCAGTCTAGTTATCCATGAGAAAAGTGGCTTAAAAAAATAAAGGCATCAGATGCACTGGTGGTCTTAGACCTCAGACAATGAGTCTCCTCTATGGTAGTACAAAATCAATTTTTAAGTAAATACTTTATTGAAATATGTGTGCATACATTACATATATACACATATATATTCAATTTATATATAGGATATGTACATCTCTCTATATATAGGCATAGATATCTATCTATACATATAAAGAGAATAAGTGAGAAAAAGAAAGTGTAGCCAGTGGCTCTGTGGTGAGCTACTTTTTGGCAGGTTCATGGGACAAGGAAGTGAAGGTGGCCTGTGGACAGCAGGCCTCAGGAACTGAATGCTGTCCGTGATCCCGGGAGTGAACTTGGAAGCAAATTTCCCCCTCATCTAACCTTTGAAGAAGACAAGCTAGCCTTCAGAGAAGACCAACAGCTTACGTGAATCCTCATCCAGTTAAACTGCCCACCGATTCATCAACCACAAAAAAAAAAAAAATGGAAATAATAAATGTTCATTATAAAAACCGCTATGTTTGGGAGGGTAATCTGTGACATAGAGAAAGTGAACTAATAAAATGATATTAGCATTTTCATCCATATTTGTTTTTTTTTGTGCACAGTTTGCTTGGATGTAAATCCAACAATGGATTCGTTGGCTCACGGGGTCAGGTGTATCTTTATTCCTCCTAGCAATTTGTCAAAGCAATTGTAGCAACGTATTCTGCACAGAGCAAAACATGAGAGTTCCAGCCCCCCTCTTCATCCTTCACCAAGACTTGGTATTGTCAGTCCTCTTCATTTTAGCAAATGTGGTGGGGGAGCAGGGGCAGGAGAGGGGTGTCACCAAGGTTCCCTAAACACAGGGCAGCTGAGACCTGTTCATGTTCGTGGGCCTTTGGGATATACTACTTTATGAAGTGCCTACTTTTAAATCTGATTGTCATTATTAATATGAATTTTTAAATACTATTGCATGCAAGGTCATTGTTACTATATATGTAGCAGATGCTCTCTCCCGAATTTAGATGGTCTTTTTAATTCCTTAATCCTGATAAACTTAAGTTCTTAATTATAATATAGTCCAGCTTATGCTTTATTCTTAGTAATTTTTGTGTTTTATTTGACAGACTTACCCTGTCTACAAATTATGAAGCTGTTCTCCTGTTATCTCCTAGAAACTATCTCTGTTTATCTGTAGATCTACGATCTACTTGAAATTGTTTTTTTGTGTATGATGAGAGGTCAATATTCATTTTCTCCAATATGGGGAACCAATTGACTCAGCACCACCTTATTGAAAAGACTTTTATTACCCACCACACTACAGTTCTTCCTTTTCCATAAATCAAGTTCATGCCTACAACATCTGTTTCTCAGCTCTATTTCTCTCTATTGGTCTGTATATCTGTCCTTGAGCCTAATGCATGTTGATTTAGTTCTTGTGGCTTTGCAATAAATCTTCATATCTGGTAACTTCTTCAAGATTGTCAGTATTCTTGGCCACCTTCATTTCAATACAAATTTTAGCATGAGCTTATGATTTTCACAAAACAAATAAATCCCTTTGGTATTTTTATTGGAACTTAATTTAATTTACAAATCAACATGGAAGTTATTATTAACTCTACAGTGACTTATTCAATTCATGAACATGGATTGCATATTCTTTATTATATTTATAAATAATGAATTATAGTTTTCTTTACATTATACTTCTTTATGTTCAATCTTAGGTACTTGAAGTTGTTTTGATGATTTTGTAAAACTACTTTCTATTAAATTTTATTTTTTTGTTGTTGTTGTTTCTTACTTGTGTTAGTCAGCTTTTCATTATTGTGACCAAAATACCTGCTAAGAATAACTTAAACAAGAAAAAGTTTATTTGAGGTTCAAGTTTTCAGAGCTTCGGTTCATGGTTAGCTGACTGACTCCATTGCTCTGGCCCTGAGGCGAGGCAGAATATCATGGTGGAGAAGGGCATGGTAGAGGAACACTATTCAGCTCAGGGGCATTCAGGAAGCAGAGAGAGCAAATAAGGAACCAGGGAAAATTATAATACCCAAGAGCATGCTCCTGTAATCTGCTTTCTCTAACCACGTCCCACCTGCTTAGAGTTACCACCCAGTAGTCCATTCAAATTATTAATCCATCAAATGGATTAGTACACTGGTTAGGTTACAACTCCCATAATCTTATCATTTTGCCTGTAAATATTCCTGCATTGCTTAACACATAAGCTTTTCAGGGAGCAACTAATATCCAAAACATAACATTATTTATATAAAATTAAAATTTCTTCCACAAAATGGCCAACTACAGAGAAGGCTTGCTAAATTGATTTATTAATTATAAAAATGCACTGAGTATGTTATTCTATATTTTTCATAATCCCTATCATGAACAAACATTGATACTTTTATTTCTCTCTGACCCTTACAGTCTTATAGTTTTATTTTTTATTTATTTTTGTTTTGTTTTGTTTTGTTTTACCTGTCACATTGTACTACCCAGGGCCCGCTTTAGAACTGGTAACTAGACATAGAGAAGAAGCCATTTTTTTTTCACATTTCTGACCTCAAAGAAAAGCTTTCAACACTTCACCATTGAGTATAAGGTTTTCTGTTTTATTCAGATGATCCTCATAAAATCAAGAAAGTTACCTTTTATCCTTAGTTTGCTATGAGTTGGGAATTTTTTAAATTATGAGTGGTTTTCTACATTACTAAGATGGTCATTTAAGTTTTCTCATACCCCCTACAATGGTGAATTATATTGATTAATTTTAAATATTAAACCAACCTCACATTACTAAGGAAAGACACAACTTGATCATAGTATGTTACCAAAATGCTTGATTTTGTTTGTTACTATTTTAAGAATTTTGCATATATTTTTACATGCAGATTGATTTGTGACTTTCTTTTCATTGAATGTTCTTATTAGATGTTGATGTTTAAGTTTTGCTCTTCTCACAAAATGAGTTTGGGCTTATTAAAATATTTCTCCTTTGTGAAAGATTTTGTTAAGATACTGGAGTTACTTTTTCCCTTAACATTTGTAAAGATTACAAGTAAAACCCATTAGGTCTATGATTCTCTTCATGGAAAAGCTTCCAAATGAATTCAATGTTTAATAATCACAGAACAGAGTCACTGCTTATTCTTGTGCCATCTAAATTTTCAAATGTATTTTTATGATCTTATGTGTAATGCCTTTCTTATAATATTTATAAATGTCCATAATATTGGTATTGATCATGATATTCCATTTTTCATTCTTAAATTGGTTTTGTGTATCATCATTCCTAAATTATTAATCAGGTTTGCCTAGTGTGTGTAAATTTTAATAGTCTCTTTTAAGAATTAACTTTTGGATTTGTTGATTTAATTATGTCTGTTTGCATTTATTGTTTTCTTTTATATGTATTGAGTTTAATATGTTGTTCTTTTGCATCTTTTTGAAAGGGTGTCTATATCATTATTTTCAGTCTTTTTGACATATGTATTTAAAACTACAAATTTTCTTATAATCTGGGTTTTAACTGCATCCCACACATTTTGATATATGCTTTTCTTCTTTTTTTTATTACCTCTGTAATCTGTGTATTTACCAGGGTTATCCCTCCTTTATGGCCCCCAAACTTCAATCCACTTTAACCCTGCTTTATCTGTGTGGTGAGAGCACACCACATTGAAGGACAAGGTAGGGTGGACATAGGACTCAGCTCTTTCCTCCTCTTCTTTGCCCAACAATTCTTTGGTGGCCCTCTTAAATTATTCAGTGATATACATGAAAATGATTAGACAGCCACTGACCGTATAATATTTTCAGACAGAAGCTTTACATATTTTGATCAATATTTCTAAATGTACTCTTACCTGCAATTTAGTCAAAAATACTGTAGTATAAAAGTGCCAAAGTACAATCTATATTCACTTTTGGCTCACTGATGAAGTAATGGCATCAAAAATTTAAGTAAAGTCACTATATGTATATAAAATTGTCTTGGTTTTCTCAAATAATGAACTGAAGTGGAAAAAAAATCAAAGATTTGTGAAATTTCATCTCAGGGAGTTTGAGCACAAAGCTCAAGTACATATCTCCACAAAATATGACAAATCATTCTGAATATCATTTATAAATTAGAAAAATAATACCTTCTTCACAGTACTGTTGAGACAATTATAATAAGTCCTATACAAATAATAACAATTATTAGAGGCTCTAGAGATATTAGGCAATTCATGATGGTTACAGGTCCATAGCAAAACCACAAAATCATTATTATTCGTCACTTGAATATACGTGCAAAATCACAAATATTTCAGTTTTGAAGTCCAGGAGACTGCAATATTTTTTTGGTCCCCTTTTGAATATGATGTCTTCAGCTTGCGTGTCCTTGTTAAATTCAACCCCTCCAACTCTAATGAGAGAAACCCTAATGAGGTAAAATAATACACCAATTTCTCAAAAGGTAGCATATCTAAACTCACCTACTGCAAGCCTTAGCCATCAGGAGTAAGACGTGTACAGCCATAATTGGTCTGCTGAAATTCCGAACTGAAATTATTCACTGGTTTGCCTGAAGATTGTTAGAATGTCATGGTCTATGAAATAATTCATTCCACTGACAAGAAGGCTCTGGATTCAAAGAAATTATATAATAACCCTGGATTATTTAAATTGGTTGACTAGCTGCAGAAAATTCTTCTAAAATAAGATACAGATTATAGACAATAATTAATGAATATCTTGAAAGTTGTGAAATGAAGTCCAGGTAGTCCAAAAGCATTTCTCATTAAATGTCATTAGGTGATTCACCTTTTTCTATTGCTTTCCCACTAGCCACTATAGTTTGATTAAACAGTAATTCAACCTAGTTCGTGCTGTATAAAAATATGTATCATTCATATGTTTTAATATGCATGATCAATTTATTACTTTTGTTTAATATTCTTATCCAATTTTTTTTAAAAAACACTTTCCAACTGGCATTTTAACTCCATTTAAAAAAAACTGTTTTTCATTCCCGATGCGGGAGCCACATATAAATCTGTATTTTAGACTTGGAAAGCAGTTTTGTCACCATGTCTATTTACATCTCAACTATCCTTCAAACCAAGTGATTAGACCATTCACTTCAGCATTCCCGAGTACCGTTTGCTCCATCCTGGAGCTCATTGTTAGCTAAATTACTCCTTTCTGCTTATGAAATATTTTGGCAAAGTTTCTCCATAGCAACTACAAGGATGTAGAGAAAGATTAGCAAAAATTGCCATTTTCTGCCTTATGAATGACTTGACAGTGGTTCAAACTCAAGAATATGATTAGGGTTTTCTTTTGTACACTTAAGCACGTGTGTCTGTGTGCACAAGTGTGTGTGTGACTTGCCAAAAAAGAACATCTCTGAGTGCATACCTTCTATCTCCACGTTTCAAGTCTCCGGCACTCATTCCATCTTAATAGGATCAGAAGTCTACACTTCGATTTCACAATAATCTCTACTACAGGATTTTAAGCACTAGAGACATTTTCAATAATGAATACGAACACAATTGCAGCCCAAAGTAGTGTTTGAAACAAAAACTAAGTCTGTCTTATTTATACCTACCATGACAAATTATCTTTTACTTGGATATTTGCTTTCGACTCAATTACTTTTGCTTGTCTCGCTTTAGCATATTAGATTTCTTTGAAGGTGATATTCTGAGACTACCGGGATGTGAGGTCACTGAACAAAGATAAGGCATGCTTTGTGCCTGTTCCTGATTCCTACAAATATGTTCCTTCCTCAAATCTTCCCAGGGCCTTTCTATAAAATTGAGATTAATTATGTGTTCTTTTCTGTGTGCGGAATGACTAATGGAAAGGAAAATAAAAGAAACCAATTACTTGCAAAACAGGAATTTTGCCACTAGATGTGTGCATATGTCTGATTCCATCTTACTGTTTTCATTTTCTTACATTCACTTGCCATCCTTAAAGCCGATTTTTTTTATCTTTTTCTACACCTAAATACTGCAGGTGAGATATCCCCAGTCCTTTGAACCTTGCACATGACACCCTTTGCCTGAGACTGGGACTCTCTTCTCTTATTTACTTCACCTAGTTGTGTCTGCTTGGGAATGGTTTCCTGAAAGATCTCTCCTCAAAGTCAAGTCAAATCCTTCTGCTGTCATAACCAGAGTATCCAGCTCTCCTCCTTCTCCTCCTTTTCTGTACTTTGCCTTCTTATAATCGCTTGCTTATTCCTTTTTTTTAAAACCAGGGATTGAACTCAGTGGCCCTCAACCACGGTGCCACACCCCCAGACCTGTTTTGTATTTTATTTAGAGACAGGGTCTCACTGAGTTGCTTAGTGCCTCGCTTTTGCTGAGGCTGGCTTTGAACTGGTGATCTTCCCATCTCAACCTCTGGAGCCGCTGGGATTACAGACATGCACCACCACACTAGGTGCTTGCTTATTCTTAAACAAGTGTTTCATATGGGCACATCTGTCTCGTTTTCTTCTGGTGACTGTCCATAATCTGCCACAGACCTCCAGGGTAATCAATATCAATTGGTGACCACAGGGCCTGAGAGTGCCTTTAATTCTCCTCCCCAAACTAGTAAAGTAGTGCTCTCCCAAGCCACAGCACACAAAAATAATAGATAAAAATCTCAGGGAAAGTATGAATAAATAAATCATTAGAAAACATTGTGATGCTTACCCACCTATTCCATACACCTTGGGGGAAAACTGATACTCCATGAATACAACTCGTAGACAAAGCTCATCCTCCCCCACTCCCAACTCAAGATTCACCCTGGAAATGCCCTCCTGAAGGCAACCAGCCACTTCTTCCCCAACTTGTTGATTTGCAATTTTTAATCCCTCCTGTGTCCAGGCAGGGCTGAGAGCTTCTTTTGTCCATTCTATGACTTCAAAAACTGGATATTATGTGTTTTTTAAAAGACAATGTGTTGTCCAACACTTCAGGGGTGTCGGTGACTCCAATATCTCCGGAAAGTAAACTGGTGATCTTACAATACCGTCAGACCCTTTGATTCAAATATCTCACCTTCTCAAATTTTTTACTCAGAAATCATCAGATGTACATCCATGTTTTATCTACAATATTACTAACTATTATGATATTTAGAACAGTAACTCAGAAGAAAAATACGCCCAATCCTAGAAAAATAATAGCAGTCTTAGACACAGTACGTGGATATTTTGCTCACATTATTATTTGGGATGGTTATGCAAAGAAAATGCTTATACCATCAGCCATCTGTATCCACGGGCTCCACATCTGTGGATTCAACCAAGCTTGGATCTTGTAAACCTTCAAAAATGAAAATTCCAGAAAGTTCCAATAAGTGAACTTTGAATTTGCTACGCGTGGAGCACTACACTGATTCCAGACAGGTGGAGTGAAGGGGAGTTCACCCTGCCACAGCTGACCAGCTCTTCACAGGACCGCGTTCTCTCTCCAGCACCAGCTTGGGCACTGCTCACCTGGCATCTTGTGTGTGTGCTGTGTAATTTGGCCTAGTTCTGGGCCTACACTGAGCAGTAAGACCTTCTCTTCATAATCGCTCACAAAAAAAAGTATGTATGTAGATGTAGATACAGTCAGATCAGAGCAGCTATTCATGCAGCATTGACATGTGTTAGGCATTACAAATACATGAGAGGATGTAGGCGGGTTATAAGCCAACACTATAACATTCTGTGTGACAGACATGAGCCTCTGTGGGTTTTGTTATTACTCATGGGGACCCTGGAACCACTCCCCTACAGATACCAAGGGGACATTGTAATTGCCTCTAGAGCATTTTATCCTACTTCCTTTTTAAATACTTTCCAATTTTTCTACCTAGGACATATGGCTGCTTATTTTTAAAAAGATGGTTATAGCAAATTCCAGGTAAATAAGAAAATAGTACAAAAGTAAGGAGCAATGTTTCCCTCAATAATGAATCCCAGGGTACCAATCTATCCATCTTTCAGAGCCCACTCACATCAGATCTCCCTCAGAAAGCCTTCCTCAGGCCCTGTCCACTGCCTCTTACCTCCCCATCCACAGCTTCAAAATGTAACACCACTTTCTTGCATTCCTTCAGCACATGGCCTGTACTCTTAAAGCACAACATAGAATCAGCTCGTACTCAAAACCATGTGATGTGCTTAGGTGTCTCTCTTGGACATGAATCCCTGCAAGAGAGAGAGGATGCATTTCCTTCACTTCCCACCACTCAGCACCCAACCTCATCCTGACAGCCACAGTGCTTTTATAGATGAACACTTAGTTTCAGATAATGGAATATGATAGGTATACATGCATATGCATATTAGAGATGTGATTAATAGGTATATATTTCATATCCAAATCACAAACTGTAAATCAGCCAATGTCCATTAAAAGCAAAAAAAAAAAAAAAATTAAAGTGTGGGCAATTACGCCTGTGCTGACATGTCTGTGTTTAATGGTTTGTTTAGATGGCTGCCCTTATTAGGGGACCTTAACTCATTAAGAGGGTACTTGTTTTCCCCTTTACAAATAGCCTGGAGACAAAATAGTAAACCAAAGCAATTTATCACCTTGCCAGGCTAAGCAAACATTACATATGGCACACTGAAGAAACACTAATTAGATCTAATTGAGGGAAATTAACACAAAATCCAAATTACCAAGTATCTTAAAAGAAAAGTGAGTCTTATGGTTTTAAATACAGAAGGAGTCTTCCAGACTAACTCCTGATAACATGCTGCCAAGTGGCAGTCTGACTGGGCCTGTTTAACAAATAAATAAGATCACATTCTGCTGAGCAGATTATTTGTTTGGGCTCAGATTAAAGCTGTTAAAGTACATGGTGTTCTCCAGTTCCTGGCTTCAGGAGATTTGCTGTCCTCTGTTCCTGCCTGGGCTCCCTCCACAGGTAAACTCCTCATTGTGGCACCTGCACTTTTCCATGCTGTGGTCCCAACCCACATCTCAGTGGTAACTCATGATATCTCCCCTCTACCTGGCATTTCCAGCCATTCCAAACTCAGGGGCACCCGCCTGTGGGCCGGCCGGTCCTACCGTCACAGGCCCACCTCCATCTCACCAGGACAGACACCGTCACTGAGCTCTCCTGTGTCAGCAACACATCTTGTTCAATCTCCACATCCAGCCCAGCAAAAAAGTAGAGCTGTCTCCTTGGCAGGACAGGGAAGTGAGGCTCTGGGGGACCAATGACTTCAAAGGTCACACAGTGAGCGGCAGACAAGCTGCCCTGCAATTCCCGTTTGTCTGACTGCAGACCTGGACCTCCAACTCTGAGCTGCTCCCTTTCCCCTGGGGAAGGCACCAGCTCTCTCCTGCCCTTGCCCTGCCTAAGCCTTTACAGGACTCGCCCGGACAAAGTCAGTCACTCTGTCTCCTCTGTTTTCCCCAGATAGCTATGAAGACCTTCTGCTCGTCAAGCATCTGAACAGAAATAAACCAAAGACCACCGAGAGGCCTATGAGTCCCATCCCCATCAGACTGTTCCTGCATTGAGTGAAATAGTCCAATGACTGCTGCCAGAGGATTCAGGCACATCTCACAGCAGCACGGTCCCCTCATTTGGAGACCTATGAAAATCACAACTTCCCACTCTGAGTCAGAAGTTAATGTATGTCATTATTTATCAAAGGAAAGAGCATGCTCTACCATACAAAATACGGTTGACTTAAGGGTAACTATATATCAGAAAGTGTAGATGATACCTGCTGGGGTTGGCCATTAACAATTTTTTTTTATTCCCCCTAGAAAGTAACTAGGAAGATACTTCTGTGCCTCAATCAGGATGATGATGAACTGGCTCTGTTCTTTGTGCTAGGAGTTCTATAGGTCATTGCACCTTTAATGATCCCACTTCTGCCTGGTGTGGCTCTGATGCCCAACTCTCTTGCAGGCTGGGGAATGTTCTTTGCAGGAAGAACAGCTTCCTGATTGGGTGCAGCCCCTCAACCATTTGTCAGTGCCTCAGACACCATGACATTTAGCTCTTAAAACTGCTAAACACTCTCCCCTCCTCTAGCTGCTGGAAATCAGGAGCAACGTCTGCAACTCTTTTCCTCCCGATTTTGTAAGGGCTATAACAAAAATAGAGTTAGTTATCTCCCTATTCCCAGACTATGGGCTTCTCAAGGACAAGTTCAGATTCCTATTTCTCTTTGAGTCTCCAGTATCCGAGACCTTGCAAAAGCTGAAGAGTGTTTCTGAATCAGCAAGTGAATGAATGAATGAATGAATGAATGAATACTACTTAGGAAACTGGAGAAGAGGTCCTGTATCTACATACCTATCTGGGCCATCTGCTTCCTCAAGGCAGAGCTTCCCTGTATCTTAATATTTAGAATTTTAATCTCCATATGTGTATTTTAATTCCTGGAAGTCTTTAAAAGGTGGGTTGAGGCTTTTACTAAAATATACAAAAATTTCTTGTCAGACCATCTGAAGGCTCAGTGTTCAAAATTTCACTCCTACACACTTTCACCAAATAGAGATGAGATTAATAGAGTCTTTTTAAAATATCAGTCTCCCTCAAAGGGAGATTACATTAGTTGATTAAGTGGAAACTCTACAGCCAAACTGGGGAACAAGGCACCTATGATAGAATGAGGTCTCAGGCCTGCATGAAGGCAGATTGGGCTACAGGCACTGGAGATTGGAGAAAGGGATATAGCCACAGAGAAAAATAAAACACTTGTTTTCCCTGGGGCCACGTAAAGACCACGAGAGGTCATGTCCAAGGTTGCTTGCCAGAAGTATACTTTGGGCCCCCACACTGCCTGCCTCCAGGCTGCAGCAGCCTCTGCTGATCTTCCCACACCTGCGGGAAAGGGGTTAGGGAGAAGAGGACAAAAGTGTTGCAGCCACTTCTCTCACTTGGCTCCTCTGCACAGCTGCAACTCTGAGTAAGGGCTCTGAGGCTGCACTTGACCCTTTTCTCTAGGACCCAGGCCCAGGGTACGTGAGCAGGAAGAATTGCACGGTGCCCAGGTGTGCCTGCATGTGCATGCCCCTGTGTGCTTCAACCGCGCGTGTGTATGAGTGGATGTTAGGATGCTAGTGGGATTTACTGTGATCTCACTCTGCTCCATAACTTATGCATGCACAATCCAATTTAAAAAATAAAAGCTCTTAACTGCCCAACATTAAATGGAGGGTCCTAGAAAGAACATGGGCTTTATTTATTCCACGGTGTGTTCCTTTCTTCTGTACCAAATGATTGTGCACAGCTCAGTTTAAAACATCCATCAGTCATTTCTTTTATTTTCTTATTTCAGTTTCAATGAGAAGAAATAGATGTGCCTATCAGGAGGGTTCGATACACGTGAAATTTCATTCCCTAGTTCACCTCAAAATCTTTCTTTCAGTCTTGTACACACGGTTAATATAATTCAATAAAATGTCCCCGGTGTTAAAAAAAGAAAAGTTTGGGTCTGACTAGGTGAAATGTTGACAAACTGCATCCTCAACTTTGCCTGAGCCTTTACTGTACAAGGCAAAGGAGCCTTGCCTTAGAGGGACAGGACTGCAGGGCCATATGCCAGGTCCCCCTTATTCATCCCTTTCACAGACTTGGGGACCTTATTTCCCCACAGTCCGTGGGTTCTTCTGAAAAGTGGGAGCTTAAGGAAAAGGATACATCATAGTGCTAATTCCTGTCTTTCAAACCTAGTGATGATAAAAACATCTGCCACTGGAAAGTCTGATTGGGCATGTAATATAAAAAATAATTGGGGTGACCGAAATCACAAGTCCACCTATAAAAGTCCTCAAGTAAACTTTTACATTAAAATGAAAACAAAGCGGAAAATGTACGTAAGCTACTGGATGCGTTTTGTGATTCTCAGGTAAACAACACTGGGCTTTCCACAATGAATTTCCATTTGACTCTGAAAGGCCCTTTGTCTGCAGGCTTTCAAAGCAATGCTTAGAGATTTTAAGTTGCTGTGAATGCAGGTAATATATCCGTTGGGAGGCATTTTTTCCCTGGGTCTTTTTCCCCACTCAGAATGAGCTGAGTCAGGGAACAGAGAGAGAGAGCAAAGACTAGGGTAAGCAGAGGTGGGTGAGTGGGTTCCCTGCCAGACACAGCAATCTCACAGAGGTTGTGACCTCCAAAAAAGGAGAGCTGTTCTGTGCAAAAGACCAGCTCTTGATGACAGTGTACATTTTCTTTATTTCCAGTATGTTTTTCAAAACAGGCCAAGAAGCTTAAAAAAAAAAAAAAAACCTGGGTGGCAACTTTGTAGTCACATAGATCTGGATCCAAATCCTGAGGCTGTACATATGGACAATGAGAATTGCCTTCTCTGAACACCTGTTTCCTCATCTGTAAAACCAAAAGGAACTCATGCCAGAAGTGCTGGCACATACCTGTATTCCCAGAGACTCACGGAGGCCAAGGCAAGACTAGCCTCAGTTCAAAACTAGCCTCAGCAACTTAAAGAGGCCCTACACAACTTAGTGTTATCCTGCTTCAAACTAAAAAATAAAAAGGGTTGAGGATGTGGCTCAGGGGTAAAGGGTCTCCAAGTTCAATTGTCAGCAATAAGTCCTTCCCACAAAAATAAACAAATAAAATAAAAGCACTTCTATTTTCTTGCAGGATTGATCATGAGCATGAAATAGAGAGCAGATATGATCGTTCCAGCTCAGTGCCTGACACATATGTGGAGCTGAGTAAATGCTGGTGGATTTCATCATAAACTCCAACCCCTCTGAGTTTTCTAACATCATAAGCACCACAGAAAACAAAAAATCAGAAGGTTAGGTTTTCCTCAAGTAGAACAGGCAAGCAGGCCTAAATAACCACAAAACACTGGTTTAAAAAAAAAAGATATTTATAAGGTTGTAGAACACGTGTTTGAGGAGGTGGAGGAAATGGACAGCAGAATGAATCGGGAAAAACTTAGAATATTTCTGTAGCCTTTTTGTGTAAATGTAACCAGTCTACAGTTCGGTTGTTATTTGGAATCAGAAGCAAAGGTTCCAGATCAGAGTTGATAAAGCGTCCTGTGACCTGCAGGGTGAATGTTTAGACTCATCGGTTCCCTAAGATATGTTGAGCTACCATGCAGTTTCTGCCCCATTTTCTTTTGGAACAAGTCAGAGTATATTTGAATGAAGGAAGGTATGAGTGGGTGATTGAACAGAAGGATATTCTAGCCCAGTAGATAAATGCCATTTATCTGCCATTGTTAGGCTATTGACCTAGCAAGGCCAATTTGGAATATCAATGTGCTTCTAAAATGACTTAGAAAATTTGAGAAGTAGCTCTACTGAATACATGTGATCTGCAAACATTATTTACTTTACCTGAACCCTCTCAAAGAAGCCTAAACAGAGATCCCGATATTTAGCAGGAGGCATATGAGAACCTTAAGAACTTGACCTTCAGCTGTGGAACAGAGACCCCTCCTGCCCTTCCACCAAACACTCTCAAAATTTAACCAATAATTCCTGTGGTAAGGACAGCCCCCAGATTAGGTAAGACCATCACATCAGTCAGGCCTACCAATACTATCATATCAGATACACCATCACATTTTCCTAAAACAGCAATAATTTGTCACAAGAGGGACTTGCAGGACATGGCCATGATTATAAAGTCTAGTTTGAGATGAAAATTAATGCACATGCAAGCCTGGACCATTGTGGGTGTGAAAACACAGGCAAACTCTTATGCAGTATGGCTTTGACAATGCTCAGAGTTCCCTCTCCTCTCCATATATATCTTTTCATGTATTGTCATGTATCTGAGTGATATATGAAATCCACTTGCCTGTGTTACTCTTTTTACCTGAGGACTTTGGTCTCTTTAAAATTATAAATACTCCTGGGTAACATTTTAGGCACTATTCATTTGAAACTCAGTGCAAATTATCTGTAAGCAAGACTGAGTAGGGGAATGGATACTTGTGGCTCAGACTAGATAGTGCTAGAAAAGCCAAGGAAACCATTGCAGATTGACAGGTTAGGGAGCTGAAAAGGAGCTCTGATTACTTTATAATTTTTATGGATTCAATGCTGCTCACAATCATAGTCAAACTCATTCACTTTGCAGGGAAACCTCATCTCTATCCTGGATGCCAGATTTACAGGTAGCTCAAGGAACTTCCAGCATTCCGGGTGCAGTGGGTACACCTATGTCATCAAGTCAGAGCACAGTAGGGGAAGAAGAGTGGTCAATTTTGAATGGAGGGGTGCAGAAAAGGATCAATAGAAGTTGCAAAAAAGGGGCCAATTGTCCCATCTCCCTTTTTTGATTATGTGATTCCAAGTTCAAGGCCCTTGGAAGAAAGCCAAATAAAAGGGAGAAATAAAAGCAGAACAGGAAGATGTATGTTCCTGGATTTGGAGTTATTACAAAGAAAGGTCTTGTCAGGGAAGAAGGAAGGGTATACGCAGAAAGCATGACATAAACGCCAACCCAAATGCCCATCAACAGATGGAAAAATGAACTCCGATCTACCTGTATCATGAATAATAAAAGGGAGCAAACTATCGATATACTCAAAAACATGCATGAATCGCAAAGAAATTATGGTGAGTGAAGGAGGCCGATCTAAAAAGGTTACAAGCTACATGATGCCATTTATAGGACATTCTCAAAAAGACGAAACTATAAGAACCAAGAACAGATGGATGGTTGACAGATGGGGATGGGAGGGTTTGACTACAAAATGTCAGTACAGCGGAGTTTGGGTGAAAAAATTCCTAATTATGGCTACAAAAATCTCTACACGTGTTAAAACTATAGGAGCACACACACAAGTAAATTTTACAGTGTATGGTATTTTAAACAAATAAATGCAAACATGCAAGAGCAAAGGAAAAGAGTATGACAGATGATTAAATTGAAATGTATTTTTAAGTTTTATTTTATTTTAATTGAAATTATAGTTGTACACAGTTTCAAGGGATAATGTGATATTCCAATATGTGTGTGTGTATATATATATATATATATATATATATATATATATATATATATATATATAGTGTAATGATCATGTCAAGATAATTGGCGTATCCCTCACTTCAAATGTCTGTCATCTTTGTGATGAAATACTAAAAATCCTCTCTTCTAGTTATTTTGAAATGTACAGTATGTTGTTGACTATAGTCACCTCGCTGTGCAACAGCACACTAGAACTTACTCCTCCAACTAAATATAACCTTATATCTGTTAACTAACCTCTCTGCACACCCTGTTCCCCACAACCATGCCCAGCCTCTGGTGATCATTATCCTATATCTTAAGATCACCTATTTTTAGCTCACATATGAGTGAGATCATGCAGTATTTGCTTTTCTGAACCTGACTTACTTCACTTCACTTAATATCATCTAGGTTCATTCATTCTGTAGCAAATCACAGGATATATGGTGGAATGGTATTCCACCGCCTATATTTTCCTTATGCATTTGCAAGTTGATGGACACTTCAGTTGATTCCACCTCTTGACTACTGAGAACAATGCCGCCGTAAACGTGGGCACGCAGGTGTCTCTTCAACATGGATTTGAATTCCTGCGGCAGTTCTGATTCCAACTGCTTCAGGAACCTGCCTTTCATAACAGATGTACTAATTTACATTCCCACCAACATGCTCAAGCACTCTTTTCTCCACATCCTCACCAGATGTTAGCTGTTGTCTTCTTGTCTTTCTAACTAGTGTGAGATGATACCCTACTGTGATTTTGATTTGCATTTTCTTAATGATTAGTAATTTCTAGTGGTTTTTTTTTTGTTTTTTTTTTGTTTTTTTTTTTTTTACTTAGGGCAAGATTATGATGGTAATGGCCTGGGATAAGCTGAGAAAGGCTCACTTTTTATTTTTTCCTGGTACTGGGGATTGAACCCAGGAGTGCTCTACTCCAATCCTTCTTATCTTATTTGAAGACAGGGCTTGCTCAATTGTCCAGTCTGGTTCTGAAATTGCCATCTTCCTGCAACAGTCTCCAGTCTCCAGAGTAGCTGATCACTGGTGTGCATCACCATGCCCAGCAAGGCTATGCATTTCAAGCCCTTGATCCTCATGAATCTCCTCCATGGTATAGATCAAGAAAACTGGACTTAGAGGAACTATTATCTTGGCAATTAATGTTCAGATACTAACAGGTAGAACCAGAAATCTCACCCATGTCCGTATTTCTCTAAAGCCTGTGGTCTTTGCATACGTTTGACCAGGGTAACATGTCCCTCTATTCCATTTGGTAGAACACAGCCAGTGTAGAAATGGCTGAAGGTATCTTGTTCATTCATGAGTTGTTTAGTTTTAATGGACATGATTGAATAAAAACAGATTTGTGATAAGAACTTTTTATTTTCAAAAAATAGGTATTTAGAAGCATATTCCAAAAACCAACTGATAGCTGACTTTTTCCAAGCAGAATTCAATGCAAAAGAATTTTCATACATTCAGAAAATTAAGACAGTGTTTTCAGATGGAGGAATGGGGAAATCAGAGCAAACTCAGTTCAAATGTAAAGAAAGGAGTGATGGAAAGTTGTGTAGAAAATTCCCTAGTGTAGATTTCCCAGTTTTCAACAACTAGATAATGTCAGTATGGGTTACAAGTGAGTCCAAGAAACGGGTATTTTCCTGCAGATGTAGAAATGGCCTTAATGTTCAAAGAAGATTCAAAACTTCCTGACATGTTTGAGTCCGGGGTTTGGGGGCCAGCCTTGGCAAATAGTATGATGTTCTATCTCTTTAAAAAATAATAGGCATGAAAAGAAAGGAGAGGCCAGAAGGAGGAGTAAGGCAGGGGCAGAGGGGATACAAGGGAGGAAGTTCTGGTACCGTGGTCCGGGCCGCAATCCCAGCCTTCAGGAAGGTTGAGGCAAGAGAAGAGCCAAATTCAAGTCCAGCCTGGGCAAGTCAGCAAGATCCTATCTCAAAATTAAAAATTAAAAAGAAAAAAGGGCTGGGGTTATATCTCAGTGATAAAGGCCCAGGGGTTTTGAACTTCTATAGAGCAAAAGAAAGGAAATAAAGAAGTTCTACTGTGAATTGAAACCAACCTTTAAACACACACACACACACACACACACACACACACACACACACACCACTTCATGACATACTTTTAATCATTCTCTGGGAGAAAAATCAGTACAGACTGTGCTGAAACAAACAAACAAAAAGACTCTTTAGCTTTACTAGAATAATTACACAAAGTCAAATTGCATTGCTGGCCACTTCTGAAATAAAGAGCATGGAAATCTGAAAATTAAAGGCTCTGAAAGAGCAGCTTGCCCTCTCCACCATAAGCTGGTAGATCTTTCTGTTTGTCACTGAACAAGCCCATATTTTCAGATCCAAGCATCCATTTTGTCTTCATTCTAAATAGCTCAGGCAGGAGGTCCTGGGAACCAGCACCAGGAAGACCCTCCTATAGACCGTGGTGGTGGGAGAGCTGCTGGCCCTCACAGCCTCCAGCTCTGAATACTCAGATCAGCATTTCCTGTTCCAGTTCAATAATCGTGAACTTGCATAGATTTTTTCCTTACTAAAATCAGTTAAATTTTTCTGAATCTTTTTTTAACCTTCCACAGCCTTAAGTTTTTGTTGCTGTTGTTGTTGCTTTGTTTGTTTTTGGTACCAGGGATTGAACCATAGAGCCACATCCCCACCTCCTTTTATTTATTTGTTTATTTATTTTTTATTTTGAGACAGGTTTCTTGCTAAGTTGCTCAGGGCCTGGCTAAGTTGCTGAGGCCGGCATTGAACACACAATCCTCCTGCCTCAGCCTTTTGAGTTCCTGGAATTACAGGTGTACCCGACCACACTCAGCCCTGCTGTCTTACATTTTAAAACATTGGCTCATAAATTAAGGACGGTGCTATTCCATAATGAATTTTGTGTTTCTGTGTATTACCCAGTATGTAAATGAGCACACATGCACCCAGGACACAGAATATGTGTGCTTAACACATGAAACTCCAAGGGAGGGACTGGAATTAAAATGCCCCAGCTCACCCCATCTTCATAACTATGGAACACTTCTTTGGGTGTATGTAACTATTCACCTTCACCTTCACCTTCACCATCATGACATTCTTATCTACCTGCCGTAATTTACTAACAGCTTACATTTTAGTTATACTTTAAAAAAAAACAGCTTTATCAAGGAATGATTTACATACCATAAAACGCGTTCATTTTAAGTGTACTCCGTTGGTTTTTGGATTGAAGTGCTATGGCTGCCTTAACAACTGCCCATAAACTTACCAGCTTAAAACAACCTGGATTTATTATCCGACAGTCTCCATAGATCAAAAGTCTGGCTCACTCCAGCCATCTCCTCAGGCAGAAATTGGGGTGTCAGCAGGGTAGCATTCTCTTCTGGAGGCTCTGGGCAAAAATTCCTTAAAAGGTCATGCAGGTGTTTGGCCAAATTTAGTTCCTTGTGTTTTTAGGCCAGAGATCCCTACCTCCTTACCAGTGGTGATCGGGGGCTGGTCTTCACACTCTGAGGTCATCCTAGTTCCTTCTCTTGCTCTTCATGTGGCCCCCTCCATCCCTAGTGGGTCCACTCCTTCCTGTTCTTTAAATCTCTCCAACTGTCCCTTCCAGCCAAAGAAAGTTCACAGCTTTTAAGCTCTCACGTCATGACCCTGAGCCCACGTAGGTGATCTTCCTATTTTAAGGCCCGTACCTCATTACTTCTGCAAAGTCCCTTTACCATCATGTATTAGTAACACAGTCACAGCTTCCAGAGATTTGGGCAGAGACATCTTTGGGACACCATTCAGTCCACTCCAGTCTTTATTTCCTCTGATTCCCCAAAGACCTGATGGGATTAATGGGGCGGCTTACATTTTTCACAATGTCACTTGGCCTCTACCAGTGGACTACCTTGGACTCTACCAGTGTGTGTTTCCCTATTGGCTTCTTGAGGGCAAAGAATAAGAATCTGACACTTTTCGGTGGGTCTGCTCTGCTAAGCACTTTCAAATCAGTTTTCTCATTTAGTCCTGGCACCCATGGCAGCCATTGTCCGCAATATACAGATAAGTGGAGGAGCTCGGTTAGGTTGAGTAACTCACTCCAGGTCATACTGTTGGTAGAGAAAACAGGATTGGAACTCAGATTTTCTCTCAAACCCAGATTTTGTCCAGAGGAAGTAAAAGATGGAGGGAACTCTTTCCATCATTTCCTAAGTGTCTAGCTTCACTTCCTGATAAGACTGTCATCGAGACAGATATTCTTTTTTTTTATTCTGTCCATAAATAGTTACTGAGTTCATGTCACATGGCAGCTACTCTTTTTAGGGCACTGAGGGGACTGGGCAGTTAAAAGAAAAACAAAAACAGACAAATATGCCTGGTTTGCCTAGAGCTCATGTTGTTATGTCAAAGACAAGCAATAGTTATAGGTGTCCTTTAAAAATGGTAAATACCATCAGGAAAATAAAGCAGGCTAAGGGGCAAGAGAAGAACTATCATAGGGCTGGATGAAGGAGTAGGACTCAGAATTTTAAATAAGATAGTCAATGTCGGCCTCACTATGGAGGTGACGTTTGGGCAGAGAATTGAAGGAGATGAGGCACACACATATGGCAAAGGTTTTAGATGAATAGCATAGGTATATTTATTTAGAAACTAGATATGTGTAGCATAACTAACTCAACTGTTGCTCTTTCCTTAGGTTTAAAGGGATTTGTGATCTAAGGTCAAGGTCAAGGTCATGAGGTTTGGCCTTCTGATCATAATAAACTTTTATTGGCTCATACAATGTGGCCAGTCCAGCAAGTACTCTGCAAACATCACAACAACCCTGAAAGAAACACTCAGCATTGTCCCTGTTTGTACAGCTGAGCAGGCAGGGCCTTGGAGTGCTCATCCAACATCCCCAGGTTTCAGTGTGGCCAATGCTCGCTGTCACAGCCCCTAGCCATTGTGACCTGAGGAGGGACAGGAAGAAGATAAGTGGTGTTCTTCTGACACTGTCAAGATTGCCCTGGTCTCCACTCCCTTTTTCCACTCACGTAGAAAATCTTCCCAAGGAGTAAAATTGCAGGCTCGATTCTAAACACATGAACTAGAATCAACATGCAAAGGATTTGCTTTTTTATGATCTGCTTTGATGGAAGGGTGAGGGTGGAAGAGGTCATATGTAGGAAGGAATCCCTTTAAACTCATACAGAAATCAGGACAGATAAGTAAAAGGCAGTGGACCAGCAAAGAATTGGATGGGTCTCTAAAACCATCGCTGCTCCCAGGTATCTTTCATTTTTCCTGCTCCAGGAAATACCCACTACTTATTGTCAAAGCAAATCAGACCCCAGCAGGTAGAGGAAAGCAAGTGAACAGCTCATCCATCGATCTAAGTTATTAACTTACTAGTTTCAAAACTGCAATAGTCTTTTTCTGACCCCTGCCCCAAGGGAAAAGAGAAGGAGAAGCAGAGAAGGAAAAAGAGAAAAAAAATTAAAAAAAAAGAATGAAACTAGAAAGAGAAAAGACAAAAAGCGAACAAAAGATCAAAAGAATCAATTTTCATTCCAGATTTCCCCTTGCAACTTAACTTTGCCCAAAGCCAAGAAAGAAATACCTATTCCTTATCTCATATCTAGAGAGATTACAATGTTTATTTCGTTGAATGCCAAGTCCCATATCTTTTTTTTTTTCCACATTACTTTTTATCAAAGATCAGGGAGGGCAGCTCCCTGGACTTATTTCTGCCTTTATTCCTTTCTCTTTTAATAATAACTCAGAAATCTAGCCACTCTCTGCCCACATGCGTTGGTTTTCATTAAAAGTGGAACATTTCTTGGTCAAAACTTGAAAGAACGTAACCTGCTCAGCTTAAGTTAACTTCGTTGTTTTATCTTGCAAGTAGCAATAGAAATCTCAAAGTTTTGTTTAGACACTATTCTTTGATTTTGGAACAAGCTTCCTAAAAAAAAAAAAAAAAAAGGATTATGACTTTAAAAGCACACATTCACACGGGAACTCCGACAACCTTTAAAAGGTTTCAAATTCAAGTTCCAGCTTGAAAGTGGATCGTGTTTGAATGGATGAGATTTGGGGTTCGTTTATGCCAAGCATGCTCAGAATTTGGAGGCGGCAGGACAGGTCCTCAGGCAAGTCGAGCAATTGCAGAGTTGAAGATCAACAGCAAGAGGAAAAAGTTCATCACCTGATCTATAAGTAGATGTTTTGAGCATCGTTACTGAGCAGAACCTGACCTTCTTTCATATCCCCAGTCAACACATCTGGCTGCAAAAGTTGACATTGGGTGGCACTATTTTTCTCATGTAATTAAAACATAAATAATCACTTGATTCTAGTATGGATACCTCTCCACTTAGGATGTGATCACATCCTGATTTAGCTCATCCTCAGTTGAAAATACCTTGTAGAAAATTCTGTATTTACTTATTTACATATTTATGTATTTTTGCAGTGCTGCAGATGGAACTCGGGGTCTGGCATGTGCTAAGCAGGTGCTGTATCACTGAGCTACCCTCCTGGCCCTGGAAAATGTATTTAACACACTATCCCACCAAACATGCTAGCTTAGCCCAGGCTCCCTTAAACACGTTCACAACACATTAGCCTACCATTGAGCCAAGTCGTCTAGCACATTTTATTTTTATAATAAAATGTTGAATAGCTCATGTCATTTATTGAAAACTTGTATCAAAAAAAATCACTGGCAACACAGCAACAATTGTCTCTCCTCTTGAACTGACTGGGAGCTAACTAGGAGCTACAGGCCACTGCCACTGCCCAATATCATGTCAGAATATTGTACCACACATCACTATCCTGGGAAAAGATCCAAATTCACAACTCCAAGTACCACTTACATTGAATACAAATCATTTTTGCATTCATCCTAAAATAAAAAATAAAAAAAACTCAAGTCCAACCATAGTAAATCAGGCACCATCTGTGTAACATTCATATGGAAAATTACAGAAATTATAAGGGATAGGATTGATGAATTGGGACAAAGGGAGGTCTCCTGTGTAACCAGCACTGATGTCAAGAAATAGCTCTGTATCCCTCTGTATTATCGATTCTGTGTGCGAGCTGAGCAGTTGCCAACTTACATGTTATTTAAAACATGCCTGACGGGCTGGATCCTGACCAAGGTCAGTGTGCAAGAAACCTGGGCTCTTCTGCTTTTCTGTATGGGTCCCGTGACTTAACACGGCACATATGTCTGTGCCCACCCATGCACACACACACACATACACACACACACACACACACACACCAGCACTTCCGACCAGCTAGGAAGGAAACTGAACTTCTAGCATTACAAACATGAGCCAAATCCAGCTTTTCATACTGTTTACCCGTTGGAGAGGTGGGACAGGTAACGGGGAGACCGCAATTGTACAAGCCATCTGTGCCTTAGTAGAAACTGATTAAAACCTTTACAAGCAATTCTGTTGCAAATCCAGATTTTTTAAAAATTCTATTAAAATGTTAAGTTTCGGTCCAGAGTCAAAAGGACTCCAAAATACCAAAATTGATTTAAATGTCACAAAAACCAACCCACTTAGATTTAACACAAGGATTCTTATCATCACACTATTAATAGCATATGTGTTTTTTGGAGATTGCACATAGTACAGGAAGCAGTTCAAGTATTTTTTACAACATCTTCAGTGAACCAACATAATAGCTTTTACAGGGAAAACAGAAACAAGCAATCCACAAAATTAGGAAAATTAGGAATCAACTGTAAAGTGTCCAGAAACGCCCTTGGCGTATTAAAAATTCCTAGTTTAAATGTAAAAATACAGTTCCACAGGACAGAACTCCACAGAGGAGCTGGCCCATTTATACAAGTAAAAACTTGCACTAATTAATTTTCCACATGTCCATAAGGAAGAATGCACGACTCATGCCATAAATAGCTGCTGATATTCTGTGATAGGAAAAGAAGAGCCAGTGATCGGGGGCACATGAGAAATGCTGCAGAGTCCGTGTCTGTGTGATTACCTCCCCTTGGGTTTCAGATGGGGCACGTTGCATGTGGGGCAGTGCCTAGAGACACTGAGATCAAAAATTCAGAACTATAGAAACTCCCCTGCCAACTAAATCCTATGTCCTCTCAGCCTGAATATGTTCCTTTTCTGCAGTGGTTTAGGGGCTAGAGCCAGATTACCCAGTATCCAATCCCTCATGTACCACTGTCTCTGACTGGCCTGGAGCAAGTTGCTTAACCTCTTTGGGCTTTAGTTTCCTCATGATAAAACAAGTATACTCATAGTATTTCCTTCCTAGTGCTGTTGTGGGGATTAAATGCAAGAGTATATGTCTAGAAGAGTAGCTGTCACTTAGTAAAAAAGAGCCTTTATGGGCTGGGGATGTGGCTCAAGCGGTAGCACGCTCGCCTGGCATGTGTGCGGCCCGGGTTCGATCCTCAGCACCACATACCAACAAAGATGTTGTGTCCGCCGAGAACTAAAAAATAAATATTAAAAAATTCTCTGTCTCTCTCTCTCCTCTCTCACTCTCTCTTTTTTAAAAAAAAGAGCTTTTACGGTCATTATCTTCAATAACTGTTTATGCTACAAAAATTAAATTTAAACCCTGTCATTCCTCATGAGAGCTACTGAACTTAGCAAAGAGTGGAATGCATTTAAAGCTGATAAATACCAGCTTGGAACAAAGAATATAAAATGAAATGGTGAAAAATCAAATGATGATTGGAGTTTTAATGGTGCAAAGTCGGTGGGAGTATTGATAAGGCATCCCAAGTTTTCACATCCAGTGCCCTGGAGTGGGATGTGACTTGGAGAAGTTGTGAGGCCCCCTCAGGAGCCCTATCAGCAGTATGAGGTCTCGCTGAGCCAGGAAACAGGAGACAAGGCATGCTGTGGCTATGGCGCAGGACACTGTCCCCCAAGCTGAGCTGTACAGGTTACACTAGGAACACAACAGACTTCTTGCTGGGAGTGACTTCAAAATCTAGTTCAGGCTGGACATGGTGGTACACACCTGTAATCCCAGCTGCACGGGAGGTTGAGTTCAAAAGTTAGCCTCAGCAAAAGCGAGGTACTAAGCAATTCAGTGAGACCCTGTCTCTAAATAAAATACAATAGGGATGGGGATGTGGCTCCGTGGTTGAGTGCCCCTGAGTTCAATCCTTGGTAAAAAAAAAAAAAAAAAATCCAGTTCAGAAAGCACAGCCCAATAAGTAGTCAGGAGCCAATGAGTCTCCTCCACATCTACTATTCTCCATCTGTCATTGCCACCTGGGGATTGTTCAACACCTTCTATCCATTCTCCATAGCGAAACACAGAGAAAAGTCCTTGCCTTTTCCATCATTTGATCCCCGACATGACGTAGGAGGACAACACTGAGTTGTTCAACTAAATAGATTGGATCCATGGATGGATGGGAGAAGATGCTAGAAGTTCTGTTGGCTGACACACAAAAAAGCCAGAATCCAAAGAGAAACACCAGTAGATAGTACCAGGTCCAGTGGGAAACACCACCATGGGGAGGGGTGAGTGGCAGGATTCACTGCGGGGAGCCCCCTTGCCAAGGAAACCAATGAGGGCATCACGGAACAGAGCCAGGGCCATCACCAAGGAGGGGAGTCATCCCTGAGCACCAAGATCCCCCTTGGAGACATCGCCCTTGTCACAACACAAAAACAAAACCCTTGGGGGCCCATAAGAAGAGATTGTCTCTTTTAACATCCTTCTTGCCAAAGTTCCCTGCTAAGAAAGGTGGCATGTTAAGGGGGCCAAAATCTTGGAATATGGAATGACTCACCTCACAATGTAAAATGGTAACCTGACCTCAAACTCAAACTGATGCTGTGGCTCAGGAACAGAGGAGTATTCTGGTAAATAGGAAAAAGAAACTCAGGCTGCAGAAGATGGTCATGCTGTCCTCCAAGCTTGGGTGTTGCTAACAGCACAATCATTTAGAGCATCCGAGTTCCAGAGCTCTTGCAATAAAACAAGCTAAGAAAAATATTGAACGCCAGGTGTGTATCTGCTGGGCCAGACATAAATAATAAAACAAGGGCATATGGGTTGTTCTCAACACCTGACATAAATACAATTAGCTGTGCCTACCTCTGACTTGCTCTTATGTTTCATCTAGACATAGTTTATGGCCGTGCCTGAGAGTGAGATGCTATTAAGTTGAGCTCCTCTTGGCAGTAAGAAAAAATGAAGATGACAAACTTCCCCATCCCAGGACTTCCATGTCATGTTTTTTGTTGTTGTTGTTTTGTAGTTTTATAATCGACATTTGATTTAAGAAGGAAATTCTTTCCCCTCCTTTGCTGCATAGGAAGCAGTGAGCAGGGACTCACTAAGCACACTCAGTGCACAGGCTATCCTCCCAGGTTGCAAATCCCTCTGTGTGAGTAAATGGCAAAGAAAGGTGGCAGTAAAACAGAGACTGATGTCACAAAAGAGTGCGGTGACTTTGGATCCTCCTGATAAGAGGGTTTGCATGCAGGCAGCGACATGCATACCCCAACATTTATTTGGAAAGCAGAGCGATGGAGGCAAATGAGTGCATCTGGTCCACAGAGGTCTTGGTGAGGGAGGGGCACAAAATACAAGTGGAGGATTTAGTCCATCTGAATTCCTGGAGCTGTTTACCACAGGGTCATCCATCTGTCTCTTGCTGCAGTTTCCATGACAAGGTAAGATTTACCAAAAAAGAAGAAGAAAAAGAAAAAAAATAAGGCTTTAGCATCAAAAACAAAAGGTAATTTTTATAGAAATGTGCAGAATGTTTTCCAAGATACTTTTGTATCACACAGAGGGAAGCCGAGGAAGAAAAAAAAAAAAAAGGCTGAGTTGATGTTAGGAAGAAAAGACTCAGGATCAAGAAAAAAAGATGAACATCTTGAAATGGTTTGTGTTAGATATAATTCCCACCCAGTGAAGAAGGAGGGCTTTCCTGTAAATTATGTAATGTCTGCATTTCTCTAAAGAGGAAAAAGAGTGCCCTTGCTCCTAGAAACTGCAGTGCTCCTACCATGTCCACACTTCTGGGTGTCCCCACAGCCCTGTGTCCTTCAGGATGCTCCCCTGTCCCAGCGCACTGTGCTAGGCTGGAGAGCTTCTTCCCATCTCTGTGGCCACTCCCCTCCACATCTTCAAATCTCCTCTGTTTCTGCTTCCTCAACTCTTTTGCACACCTTAAAAAATATTTGATGAAATTTGAATGTTTAAAATGTAAGTAAATGAGAACAGGATGGGAGCAGAGGTCCAAAGAAATAAAGGAATGAATTTTGCTTTGTCTTTAATCCATAACACCCCAAACAGAAGCACATGTGGAGAGCTGATTTCTCACACCCCAAAAAGGATCACCAGATTTTAATGAACCTTCGAGGCCTATAACTGTGGTTTTCAATGTTCTTACTTTATCCTTTAACCCATTTAAATCATTTATTCTGCAAATGTTTTTACTTTGTGCCAGGTCCTGTCATGCTGAGATGCAGGGATGCAGTGTGGTAGGGAGGGAGGGGCAGGAAGTCAAGGGGAAGAGGAGGAGCATGAGGTGGAGGAATCCTGGAGGGATGTGGGGATAGGGCAGGGCGTGGGAGGACCACAGGAGCTCTGGCAGCATAAGAGGTTGTGGGCTTTTCATTCTGAGTTCAGAAATGCCATGGGGCAATTTCCAACATGAGGCTCCGTGGAAGACAGATCACAGGATGAGATGTACAAACAGAATATTTAAGGAAAGCCCAATGCAATCCAAACAGGATCCTTTCTGGCTAATAGGGCAAAGGTGGGCTCAAAGCTGTAGAATTCATTTCTTTCCTCCTCAGAAAATTTCTGAGGCAGAGACATCCTGAAGGTTCTCAGCGTGTTCTGAAATGCCTACCCGAGCCTCCAGAGCCGCCTGTCTTCCTGTAGGAACCAGCCTGCATGGCAGCTATCTTCAGGGTTAGTATGTTTCTGTCTTAAGCAATATTTTTTCTTTCAATAAACCGCACATTCCAGACACAAAAATAGAAATATATATGCACAGTTGAATATATAATTCTGTTACGGAATAAAAAAAATGACACTCAAAAAATATGCCTTGTCCACATTCAAGACTCCTCTGGGTCTGGCTGCTGCACCCATGACGGTTTTTTCTGTCCCCTGCCCTATTCCTCAGGATGGACACTATCCACCTGCAGGGAGTTGATGCTCTGATGCTGACATGGCCTAGGGGCTCCTCACTCCTCTGTCCCATTCCTGACGCATTTCTTTTCCACACTGGCACCCTTTACCATTCCTCATCCTCACACTGGGCTGTAATTCCAAGTGCTCCAAGTGCCACCACTTCCTCCTATTGTCATAGACACAGTAGTGCAAACTCAGAGTTAAATTGCTGTACCTACTTGTTTATTGCCACCTATCAGTGTGGTGATGTTTAACTTCTAGGTCTGTTCTTCCCCCTCAAAATTTAAGTTAGACAAGAGAAGAAAGTGCATCGTGCATTTCTTTGCACCTACCAGGGAGTTTACTTACACATATATCGTGATCATTATAAAATTCTCAGAACCAAAGGTATTGGTGTCATGTGGGGACTCAGACCTAGGAAACAGAATTGGGATCCCAGCAGGTGGAAGAAGATGCAAGATGCAGTTAGAATAGTCGATGTGTTTTATTCAGAGGTGTTGGACCCCTGTCCAGTGCTTCTTCTACGAGGCCACATAGCACTGAGATAAGGTGTAAGTGCATCTGCCCCGTGTGCTAGGCTGAAGGATCTCATCACTTATTGACCTAGGGAGAATCTGGTAGTGAACATAATTATTGCTGCATTCTGCAAGAGAATAGATAAATGATCCATTTTAAGGAACTTACAGATAAACACACACAGTTTAGCCAGCCAAACACATTTCAGAATGTATGAAATAATTACAGTTCTTACAGTGCTAGAAAAAGAGACCCAATGCCTATGTATATAGTATTTTTTCTTGGTCCACCATGCTATTTTATGCTTCATATCACCTAATTTGAGGGTTAGTGTAGCATGAAGAATAAGCTAATGGTCTGGTTTTCCATTTTTAAGTGGCTTCTGTTTTAATGCAAATTATCTGTTTTGAAAGTATTAAGATAATCAGCTTTTACACAGATGGAACACCGTGTGTGTGTGTGTGTGTGTGTGTGTGTGTGTGTGTGTGTGAAAGAGACAGAGACAGAGAGACAGAGAGAGAGAGAGAGAGAGAGAGAGAGAGAGAGAGAGAGAGAGAGAGAACCTAAAAAACCTAAGAAAGGCAGGTCATTTCGCTATAGCAGTAAGGATTTAAGAGGGAGTAGAAAACACTAAGCATTCAGCAAAGAAAGACAAAATGAAGAATGATGAGGATTCTTGAAAGACCCCTCCCCCAGGCAAAATTAAAAGAGTAAGAATCTCTGCAATGTTTGCCTCTACCTTGGTCATAATCAATTTCCAATGAGGTGGAGTAGTGTGTTCCCACAAAGCAAGAGCTCCAGACTGGACACACCTGTTTTCAGATCCTCACTCTGCCATTTATGGCCATTACTGAATTTCTCTAAACCTCAGTTTCTCTATCTGTGAAATGGAGATAATCACCTGTGTACACAGCTGTTGTGAGAACTAAAGGAGTTAGTTCTTATATGTGTGGCTGTACAATGATTATTAAATAAATCATAGTTACATAGGTCCCTAAAAAGTACAAATATAAATACTATATTATGATCATTAAATAAATTATAGTCATAATAATCACTGTATAGCACTTAAATCTGTACCTGTTAAGGATCTATTTTATAAACACATCTTTAGTATTCCATTAGGTAGCTTTGCCCTGACATTACTAACATTCAAACAACCTCTTGTTTCATTCAACTCTAAACCTCAAGTGATATTTTCCTAACATAATGTCAGTGGAGTTTCATTTTGGTCTGAGTATCATATTGTGTTATAAAAAGAACATGAACACCAAATATCATGGAATCTGTTCACAAGAGAATGGTTGTAAGAACATTCACGGGCTTTTCTTGAGCGATTCTTAGTTCTGGTGAACAGGGAGAAATGCCCCCAAAGTTTTTGGGGAAAAATATTTTGAACCTAGAAATCTAAACCCAATCACATTGTCAACAAGACGATGAAGACAAAACAAAGACAATTTCAGACATGCAAGAAATAAGAAAGTTTTACTTGTGAATTTCATTAAGACACTTTCCATCAATACTAAAAGGTAATCTGAGAAGGAGTAGAGTTGAGGAGGCCACGTAACAGAAAGCTGAGATCAAGTGCACCAGATTGACAACTGAAAGGTGGTAAGACAGCGATCTTTCTAAATTAGGACGCAAGCAGGGAGATTTCAGCAGAGGAAAAAGAAAATTTAAAAATGCAGAAAAAGTATTTACTTATTTGATTGGCAAATAAAATTGCATATGCTTATTGTGTACAACAGAATATTATAAAATATGCACACACTGTGATATTACTTCACATGCTTATCATTTTTGTGGTAGGAATGAAGAAGTTAGTTCCAGGAGAAAAACAGGCATCTCAATGACAGACTCACAATGTGGAAGATGTTACTCTTCATTAAGAGCACTGCATATCCTTCAAAAAGAAAGAAAAAAAATGCATTTGGAAAATAAAACACATTGCAAACCAAAAATACAAAGCACTTGAAACATGGGGAAATTTAAAAGGTGGAGTGATATGAGTAATGAAAAAATCTAACCAGGCAAGGTGGCACACACTTGTGATCCCAGTCACTCAGGAGGCTGAGACAAGGGGATCACAAGTTCAAGGCCAGGATCAGCAACTTAGTGAGGCCCTAACCAAGTTAGCAAGACCCTGTCCCAAAATTAAAAAAAAAAAATTAAATGAAAAGGGCTGGGGGTATGGCTCAGTGGTTAAGTCCCCTGGGGTTCAATCTCTGGGACAAAAGAAAACAAAAAAATCTAAAACAGAAAAACACTTTAACGTAAATCTTGAAGCCTCACATTTGAGCAGGAATAGTTTAGTGACATGACACAATATTACATTCCCTTACTTTACAACCCAACCACAATATGTGCTTCTGGAGTGAATATCATTCTATAATCAAAATATTTTAAGGATCATTGTTTTTAAATTTTGCAATCAACTAAAAGCAAACAATGTGATTTCAGTTGTCAAATATAAATAAGTAACTCTGGTAATGTGAAAGGGGTGATATTGTCATCGTTGTACACTGGTGGGGACTGGGAACCATAAACATTGCCTATAAAAAGACCTGAGAAAATTAAACCTCTGTGACCTAAAACTAGAAATCTTACCAGTTAAGAATAGGATAAAGAGTCCTTAAATCAACAAATACTTTATACCAACACCTATCGTAATCAACATACTTAACAGAGAAACTGAAGACGCATATCTTAAAATATCATTTATGTCAAAATCACTATTATGCTGGGTGTGGTGGCACACACCTATAATCCCAGTGGCTCAGGAGGCTGAGGGAGGAGGATCAAGTGTTAAAAGCCAACCTCAGCAACTCAATGAGGACCTAAGGAACTTAACAAGACCCTGTCTCAAAGTAAAAAAAAATTTAAAAATGAGGATGTGGATCAGTGGTTAAGCACCCCTGGGTTCAATCTCCAATACCACCCTCCCCCCAAAAAATTTACTATTACCCCAGCATCCTGTGCCCAATCTCAAAGTAACACTATATTTATTTACACTCCAGATATCATATCCTCTGTCCAGACATCAAGCACCACTAACTAGAGGGAGTTGGGGATAGGAAAAGAGGAACACCTGTTTGAATTTCTTTCTTTTATCAAGATTTTCAGAAAAATCCCATGTAACATCCCTGCATATAACTTCCTATATTTCTATTTAAATAAAATTCTTCTTCTAGCTAGATAAATTTCATGCATTCCCATTTTCGTCTTCAAATTTTATTTTCTTAAAGGGAGGTCTATAAATAGACTCAAAATCAGAGGGTATAAATATTGATCTGATTCTTTAACTCTCTCTACACAAAATAGTCTCTGGGACCCAAAATCCTTACGTTGAGAATTAGACCTAGACATTTTTTATGCTTTTAGACTAAACATGCATTCATTATGTCTATGAGTTTTTTATTTAATATTTAATTGAGTTTTAGAAAAGCTTCATAGAAATTAATACCTAATGGCCTGTAGCTATCAATCTCAATCTTCCAGAGTCAATTTGCCTTTTTGTGACAAATATTTTGTTAGGCACACTTGACTATCCTGAGAATATTACATAGTTTAAAAAGAAATGATCTTATTCCCTAAAAGACTGTGCTAGTAGATTTCAGGTTAAGGGATGTGATAGGCTTACCTAGTGCCAACTAAGCTTTAGAGGACAACACAGAACTAGGAACATGTCAGGCTGCAAGGAAAGCCTGAGGAAGGTCTCACGACACCCAGACATGACCGGCAGTGTCCAAAACAGAGTGTGCAGATTAACAAGCATGCAAATCACATCAGCACAGGTAACTCCCAGATCCAGGGTTTGTCAGCTTAAATACTTGCTAGAAGTGTAGCTCTTAGATAGGTGAAGGCCCAATTTCCATTATTTAATGCAGTTGACTGTAAATTACAGGTGATAAAACACACAACCTTGACAGCCAGGCTTGGCATGTTTAGGGACATTCTCAGATCAGTAGTGGGTAACTAGCAACCCAGCAAGACCCTTGCCGGTCTCCAGTGGATACATTTGTTGACACGATGTTGAAGAAAGGTTGGCTGAGGATCACATTTTTCTGAAACACCCCTGAGGCTGGAGGAAGGATTACAGCACAACCCTTGAAACCTTTCACAATGAATAACTGGGATTTTAAAATATACATTCTTCCAGACAACTGTGCCAGAAAACATCAAATAGACTGATCCTGCTCCTATAGTAAGTGTGTATATTGTGTTTATATTTGCCATTTTTCAGCCACAAGAGGTACTACTGGTAGTATAATTTTTCTAAAATAGTAAGCAACACAGTATTAACTTCTTTTCATGTACAGGACAGATATATGTCTGGTAGGACATTTGTGAGGCACTGGGTTCAACTGTCAGCACCGTATAGAAACAAATAAAATAAAGGTCCACCAACAACTAAAAAAAAAGTGACATAATGATACTTGGAAAGTCATTTGTGATGACTTATTAAGTGCAATCATGAATTAGGGAATTACATATGTTACATACTTTTTAAAATTTAAAATCTATGCGAGTCATTCAAAACCAATTTAACTATTTACATTTACGTGATTTTGCTTCTTGAAGTCTTGCTTTATATGTTAAACTAGTAATTTGATGTTTATGTTATTGACTAGATACCAACACTATTATGTTAATAACATTTCATCTTATTTTATGCAAATTCTATATGTTTGGCAAATGCATGCTCTGCCAGTCATTCATCCCCCAGGCAGGGGAAGAGAGTGTGGCCATAATGAACTTCTGCACTCTTGAATTTGAATGTAAATAGTTAAATTGGTTTTTAATGACTCCCCTAAATTTTAAATTTTAAAAAGTGTATAACATATGTAATTCCCTAATTTGTGATTGCACTTAATAAGTCATCACAAATAGCTTTCTAAATATCATTATGTCACTTTTTTTTTAGTTGTTGGTGGACATTTATTTGTTTATATGTGGTGCTGACAGTTGAACTCAGTGCCTCACAAATGCTAGGCAAGAGCTCTACCACTGAGCCACAACCCCAGTTCATCGTTACGTCACTTTTAAAAACTAGTTTCCTATCAGTACATGATGGCACTCTGCCATGATGTGCCTGATTATTCTACTATTTCTGGGTGTAAATGTGATTTGATATTGTTTTACTTTAATGTCACAATTAATATCCTCATATATCCTTAGCCATTAGTAATTTTTATTATAATTGTGATTTTCCATTATCAGCACCACCACTATCGACAAAAACAGCAGGAAGTAGAATAAAAACAGACAAAGTGGTTCAAATTGCTACAGAGTCCCTGACCCCTTCAAGAAGCAACGGTTACTATCACTTTGATGTTTACAGATTTTCATCAGAATAAGTGCATCTGAGATCGTGTTTATACACTAATATGAATAAATGTGCCCAAGTATTTCTCAAGGATATGGTTTCTACAAATGTAACTATGGGTCAAAGATAAGTATATTGTAAACATTCATTCTCCCATAACATAAAAGACCTGTTTTAACTTAAAGAGTTGTATTTCTCCATTATAATGGTATTTTATTTTATTTGCGTTTCTCCGTTAAGAGTTAAATTCCATTAAAAGTAAAACTAGCTTATCATAAGTTTCTTTATTATTTGAATTTCTCCTTTGGTGAATCACTGTTTATATCCTTAGACTATTTGTATATGAGGCTGAGGTATTATTTTATTGGTAACTCAGCATGATTTGTATATTACAGATATTTATCCATTACTTTTTATAGTAATTGGGAATAATTTCTTTCATTTTCTTGTATTGTTAAGGTGAGATTACAATAAATCACAAGTTGACCTTAAAGCAGGAGACAGAACCTTTATTCACCAGCTGGTGGTCTGGATCCACCAACTGTCATGTCAAGGGGTAGGCTGCAAGTCTCCACCCTTCAACCCCTACCAGGGTTTGAGTAAGTCTTTTATAGTCCAAAACCATATTAAAGCATAAGTAGCTGTTGCTATGATTCAGAACCATAAACAAATGTCATAAGAAAGAAAATTATAAGCAGAAAAGGGAGAGGGCCAAAACATCCCTAGTTGTGTACAAGTTAAAGAATGGTTACTAACAGCTAGACAATCCACCTCTGACAGGGTACATTGTCCAAGAAAAACTGCTGTATGTATATAGGTGACTGTATGACCAATGTGATTCTGCAACCTGTACAATCAGAGAAATGAGAAATTATATCCCATTTGATTCAAATGTATGAATTGTCAAGATCATGGTACTGTCATGTGTAACTAATAAAAAAAACATTCCTGGATAGAAAGTAATTCAAAACAGAATATAGCCCATGACTATTAAAAAAAAAAAAAACTGGTGCCAAAGAGAGAAAACTTTTACATTGTATAAGAATTGTCATTTTGTGTTGCCAAGCATGCTATGCTAAGCAACTGTTGATGGGTATAGAGGTAAGGCTTTCCCTGAAAGAAACATTTCTTACATGATATGCAGTCTCAGGGCAAAATGCAGTCTGCTTGGTCATTGCCCATACAGCCTGGCTCATAACAGTATATGTTTTAAAACTCATACTGAATTTTCATCTTCATTGATATTATTAATCTTCTTATTGTGCTTAATAATGTTGGCCCTAGAAAAAGACTTATAAAATTATTTTTATATCTGATTCTTTTTAATTTTATAACTATCTCTTTAATTTACCCAGATTGTATGTGTGTGAGATAATGGTCTAATTTTTTCTCTCTCTTTTTTTTTTTTTTTTGTTTTTCAGATGAATTTGAGTGTCAGCTTTTCAAATTCTGTAAAGACTATGAAACGGAGGCTGGTATAGTAGTTAATGATTATTTCAGGGAGATTGCACCCTCCACCATTTATGAAGCGTCCACCCTGGCTTTGACCTTGTCCTCAGTAAATAGAAAGTTCACCTTCCATTTGCTAAGAATAAACATCATCCGATACATCCCTGACTCCTCCTCCTCTTTTTAGCTCCCCAAATCCAAATCATCAGCAGTTACTCTGGCTTTTGGCCCTCTCTTTAAAATACACCTAGAATCTGATCTTGCCTCTGCAAGTTTGATCCCAACCTGGATCCTATCCAGGTTTGCCTCTTCCAGGATTCCACTACACTGTTCAGTCTTTTGTTGATGTGGTTGCCAGTGTGGTCCTCTCAAGAGCATCTCACTCTTCCACTGGTAACCCATCAGTGAGTATCTTCCCGTGCGTCACAAACTCAGGTGCTCAGAGCAGCCACATGGCTCTGCACCACCTGGCCCACAGCACCTCCCCTGCCGTTCTCTCTAATGCTCATAGGCTCTCTGCTCCAGACTCACTGGGCACACCCTCTCCAACAACCTGCACAGGCTTCCTCCAAACAGCGATTGTGTTTACAGAAGTGCAGACTCCCTGATGAGGACTTCTTGATGAACAGCTGTTTAACCAGTGACCTTACCCATCATCCAGCCTCCAGATCTATTTCCACTACCTTACTGTCCTTCTGTAATACTGACCAGTGTAGGACAGACTATTTATTTATACTTCTTTAATGTCTGTCGCTCTCTCATTGCAGAATTATTTTTTCTTGCATTATCTTCAGTATGGAAAAGAGCTTTGCACAAGGTATGGATTTAATAGATATTTGTTGAATAAAAAAAATATTGAAACATACCATATCTCTAAATTTCGTCTGTTTTCTTCTGATCTTTCAGCAAGGTTTTTATATAGGTTTTCATGCTTACTAGGTGAAAAGGATGTATCTCCTATTACATTTCAAATTGGTTACTGGCAGGGTATAGAAAGATATTAGTTTTGTGTATTGATTTTAAATTCAAACAACTTGTTGAAAATTTCCATTGTTTTCTCTACCAATCTCTAAATAGATCATAATTGTCTGCGAATTATGCCAATTTTCTTTTTCCCAATGCACTTTTCCTTACTTGTTCTTCTTTCTTATTGTACCTTCCACTAAAATGGCAATGATAGGCAACTTGTCTGATTCCAGGCTCTACTGGGACTGACTCTTGGACTCCACCATCCAATCCCAAGCTCCCTGCCATTTCCTGATGGACCATGTATGCTGGAAGGAAACTTTCATCTGTCAGGCAGTAAGTATTTTACAAGAAATGGTAGCATTTGATTAATCACTTCTCTGATATCAGTTGAGATAAACATTTTTTATCTTTTAATAAATCATGTAGTGATTTATATATAAATAGTTTCTAATGTTAAACCCTTCACACGTTCCTTGGATAAATGCTAGCAGATTATGAATTATTTATTTTGTAAAACACTTTATGTAACAGTTCACACATGTATACATACAGATTTTATATATATATATATATATATATATATATATATATATATATATATATATATACACATATATATGTATATATATCCTATAGTTAGAATATGAGGTACATCTGTGTTGTCAATATTATATATTCATATTATAATGTATGTGATATGATTATAGATACCATACACCAAGACCCTATAATTGACATTATATTACATACATAATATATTCATATTATAATAAAATGAACATTTAAAACCCTTTATCTTAAGAACTAGGATGATTGCTGTGACAACTCACTGTGTGCTTCTGGTTATCAGGAGCTGAATTCTGATTTTGTAATTGTCTCTCCTTTCCTTGTTTGGTAACGGTCTGTTTATATATTAGCACATACACACTTTTCAGTACAAACAACCAGAACGTGAAGGAAGATTTAGGCTTCCCAGTCTCTGTGTGTGTGTGTGTGTCTGGGGGAGGTACCAGGGATTGAAATCAGGGGCACTTAACCACTGGGCCACATCCCCAGCCCTTTTCATTTAAAAATATTTTTATTTGGGGACAGGGTCTTGCTAACATGCTTAGGTCCCAGACCTTTTTGATATTTTATTTAGAGGCAGGATCCCTCCAAGTTTCTTAGGGCCTGGATAAAAATTGCTGAGGCTGGCTTTGAACTCTGGATCCTCCCGCCTCAGCCTCCTGAGCTTCTGGGATTATAGGTGTGTGCCACTGCACCCAGCATTACAGATATGTGCCACCGCAGTCTGGTTTTAGTTTGGTCTGGATGAAGGTCTTTGAGGATCACAGGGGTTTGGATGATCCCTAAGACTCAGAGGATGCCACACCATGAGCAGCAAAGAGAACCTGCTCAGCTATACTTAGCTCCTTCACCTATGTTTAAAATTCATTTATTTACTTGTTCTAATCTGTTATACATGACAGCAGAATGCATTTCAGTTGATAGCACACAAATGCAGCACCATTTTTCTTTTCTCTGGTTGCACACAAAGTCGAGTCACAGCGTTCATGTCTTCATACATGTTCCTAGGGAGAGGATATACCTGGTTTTCTAAAAAGCCAAGGCACTTCCAGGGAGGAAGTGGCAATTACCCAGAGACGGGTAGTTCTAGAGGGATCCTTATTGGTTCCCTTCCCTCCCCAGGGATCTGGGAATCCGCTCCATCCTTCCTCCTTTGCACGGAGAGGCTAAACGGTGTGGCTCCCTGCCAATCCTGTTACCTCTGTACTTGGGCAAAGGTCTTAAAAATATGCCCTGGATGAGCTCCGCATGTGTCAGCTCAGAGACAATATTGTTTGAGGATGTTTACCAGTCCCCACAGATGTGCCCAGCAGAGACAAACCAGCCAGGGTAGAAAATCAATAAATAAAATTAAACATACTTAAAAGAATTAGATATAATACCAGAGAATTACTGATTAATCTGTAAGTGGTCTGGAAGCCAAGTCTTTGCAGATTACTATATTAAAAAAATTAGTTGATTCTTAGAACAGAATTTAAAAGAAGAAAAGAGTCTTAGGTAATTCAACATGATTCAATATTTATCTGCTCTCTTTTGGCAAAAGGAACATATTCCCCATGTTTGATTGGCAAGAATCAAACCAGTTGGCAGGAATTTAGAAGCAGAATTTTTGTGGTTCTGTTTGATTAAGTTTGGGGTTTTCTTTTGTGTTCAGGGGGGAGTTGTTTGCTTGTTTGTTTTGTTTTGGATTGTGATGATGGTTTCTTAACTGTAAATGCACAAAAAATGATTGAACACTGAATGGCACAATGAATTCTCTGGTCTGTAAATTTCATCTCAATAAAGGTATTAGGAAAAACAAATTGCATTCGACAACATACGATGCCACAATTATCAATATTACATTATACATAATGTATTGATTATAGTATATTATATTTCTGGAAGGTTTCAACCTCTGAAATGCCAGAAATAAAAACCTACTCATGTTTTAGCAGAACAGTGTGTGTGGAGGTACAGTTCACAATGGAAAGTGGGGCTGTGTCCTTGAAGAAGTGTCCTTGGAGAATCCCTAGTGTTCCCCCGGGGTGGCACTGGAGATGGCTGTCAGGTTCTGCCACGTCATCGGCTTTCTCTACTTCTCCCAAGACCTATTCAGCAGTAATTTACAAGGGGCTAAAATAGAATATCTGTCTAATGATGGAAAATGACTAAACTGCATTAGCTCTCCACAATGCAGCTTAAAGCACGGAAAAAAAAATGACTTTAGGTATTTCCAGTGTTTAAAGATTTGTGCAGATTTGTACAAAAATCATCAGAATAGTAAATTGAGTATGGCCTGGAGAGTTAGTCCTTTAATAGTGCAACTTCACACTGCCTTCCCTAAACCAATAGGAAAGAAGCAAAGCCCCACCGGAAGCAAAATGAATAAAATTTAAGACTTTAGAAAGATAATTGCATGGGAAAGTAGGATAAAAGAAGTGCTGGGCACTGGAATTGTTCTCAACACACAGATTTATGCTTCCACTTTCAACATAATTTGAAAACAACAAAAACCTACATGTAGGTTTATTAATTCATGACATACTCAACACCAGCATAAGACCCAAGAAGCTAACACTTGGAAGAAATTTTCAGGATGGAAAGGCAGCCTCTCTCTACCACCCCTTGTTGGCTGCCCTCTTTGATCTTCCTGACAAATAATGACTTTCCCTCTTTCTATATGTTAATTCTAAACCCCCTCCCAAGCCCAGTATTCATTTTGATTTTGAGAACCAGACCTTTCAGCACATGGAAATGGAAATCCCTAGGACTGTGCAATGTACAACCTGCACAACTGTACCCATCACCCTCTCTCTTCCCTTGGGAGAGATAGTCAAAGTGAACCACGCTCTAGGAGAGGGTGTGAGACCCAAACAAGGCCAATCAGATGTTTCTACTTATCAAAATCTTAAATTGAGTCAAGTAACAGAGTCCACCCAAAGGTGGCACCCTGAAAAGATGGCCCATTCATTTCTTCAAGTTGGGTTCTTAGAGCTGCCCTTGTTTCTCATTTGAGACCTGTTTCACCAGTGTTCCCCGCACTTTGTGGGCTACCAGAACTCCAACCAGTGTGGCACACATTTTTAATTAGTTGGAGACTATTTCTGCAACCTAAAAACCATACCTGGCACAAAGCATTCCCTATGATGGTAACTCATTATTCCTCCAGGAAACTTGTTTCTTGAATAATCCATCGTATCTCGCTGGCATTTGGCTTCCAGAAGTTTCTAAACCCTGGACCTAACTTTATTTCCTGAGGCTGTCAATCCAACTGAATCCTTTTTAGAGTAATAGATACCTACTATTTATTTATCTGTCTTATCTCTTTATTTATTTATTTTGTAGTGACGGAGTCTAGGGCCTTACTCATGCTACGTATGCACTCCTTCACCGAGCTACATCACAGGTCCTAAATTATTAAATTTGTGAAGGTCAATTCTGTGTTCACTCTGCCAAATTTGGCTAAGTTCTCTATTCCTTTAGTGGTTCTCTCTTCAACATGTCAGATCTTAAGCAGGTATCCTTTGAAGCCCTTAATTTTGCTGGAGGAAACATATCATCTATGGCCACCAATTATAGCCTAAAACTTCACAAAAACCTTTCCTGGCATATGCTTGGTCCTATGTGTAGCTAAATAAATGAGTGCAAATATTTGCAACATCTTACATCTTACATGCCTGACATCTTGCCTGTAAATGAACCCAAAGTCAGTCAAGAGTTGTGAAAAAGGGCTATTTGGTTTGGTTTTGCATGTCAATCCTGTTCCAGAAACTGACTTTGTGCAGAACCGATAATTTGTCTGTGGGCCTTGTCCTTATCAAACAGAGGTGTTCATTTCTGCATTAATTCATTTAACTGGTTAATTTGTGTCAAAGAATTTCCAGATAAAGAGGCATGCATTTGCTGTGCCCTGACTGACCACATACTTTATGGCCTACCTTAGGAAAACTATCTTTTATAAGTCCTTATGATGGTTGAAATGGCAGATGTACCCCAGCTTATAGCTCCTGGTGACTCTGTGTGTGACTCAATAATACCCCCAACACAAATAAAGCAGGAGTCCCATCTGTCTTCCCTTGGATAGACCTCTGAGTTAAAGGGTGGGGTGGGTTACCTTGTCTCTAACCTTGACTTATCTCAAATAGTTCCTGCCCATCCCATGCCATTTTATAATCTATTAATTTCAGCTTATGTTTTACCTTACGTTCTTATTCACTGAGAAAATGACATAAGGTAATAGTTACAAAAGTCAAGTCAATAATCTTGGTAAATACCAATAAACTAAAATATCATGCTGGGAAAAACCAATCATTGTTAAGGTGAGATTGCAATAAATCACTGAGTCAATCTTAAAGCAAGAGATGGAAACTTTATTCACCAGCTGGCGTTCTGGATCCACCAGCTGGCGGGCCAAGGGATAGGCTGCAAGTCTATGCCCTTCAACCCCCTCCCAAGGTTTGAGTACATCTTTTATAGTCCAAAATCATACGAAAGCATGGTGGCTGTTGCTATGATTCAGAACCATAAAAAAATGTCATGAAATCTAAAATCATAAGCAGAAAAGGGAGTGGGTCAAAACATCCCTTGTTGTGTACAAGTTGAACAATGGTTACTACCATCTAGACAATCAATCTCTGACAGAGTAGTTGTCCAAGAAAAACTGGTGCGAAAGACAGAACACTTTTACATTGTATAAGAATTGTCATTTTTGTGTTGCCAAACATGCTATGCCAAGCAATTGTTGATGGGTATAGAGTTGGGGCTTTCCATGGGCGAAACATTTCTTACATGATATGGAGTCTCAGGGCAAAATGGAGTCTGCTTGGTCATTGCCCATACAGCCTGGCCCATAACATTATCATCACTAACCCAGTGGAGGGTTTCTTTGTGAATTAATATGAGAGAACTTTTCCATGGAAGCCATTAGGAACCCATTTACTCGAGAGGTCTGGACTTGATGTGACCTATGCAGAGTAGTTCTAATTGTGCTTCTCCCTCATACCTGTCTGAGTTCATTCCCAGCAAACCCTCAACCCTGTTTTTACTTAAGGTTTGGGGGCAAAATGCAGGCAGGAGCTACCCACACCGGCAAGGTCCACCTTGGGTTTCTCTGGTACAGAGAACACAATTCTGGCTCCTCTTCTCCAGGCCACATTCTCACCCCATCTCTCTCCAAGGCTTTAGATTTTCCAACGGTGAGGCATGGGGGATGCACCAGATGACCTCCTAACCCCTTCTGGATCCATCTGCTATGATCCTCCAGTATCGGTTCCAACAATGGAGAGAAGGTGGAGCTGCGCCTGCTTCTCCAAGCTCTTGCACGTGTTTCCTTATTACAACATCAAGGGGCTCACAGATCCAGAAAAGGGAGCGATAGCTCCTTCCTATGCCCATGTATAAACTATAATTTCATGAAATCATTGATGTGCTTTGTAGAGGCATTGTTATCTGTAACTCCACTAGACTGAACAGTGATTCTCAAAGCTCCCTTCCCTTTGTGTTTCTGGTCAGAGTGGGTCACAGAGGCCCTCAGGAGCAAGAGCTGGTAGCAGATGTGAAGTAGCAGCCATTTGGTGGCTCATTCTGGCATCACTGGCATGAGGCAGCAGACGGTGTTGAAGCCAAGTCACCTCGCCTGATCCTCCTGCAGTTGCTCCCATTCCTGGGTCTGCTATATGGCTTAGCTCCATGGCAAAAGATATATGTTCTCCCACAGGAACCAAAACATCAAGGTCTGACAGAGTGCAGAACATCCTTGGAGGTTCCAGCTTGTCCATGCTCCTCCCTGCATTATATCCTTCTTGTCCCTACCTGCCTGACCCGTGGACTTCAAGGCATGGCACTTGTTACAAAGCAAAGGCTCAGAGAGAGTGCTTAACTGCTGCCTTCATTGCTTAGGGTCAAAAAGCATATATATATATATATACATATATATTTTACATGTAAACCTATTAGTGGTTTCACTTCTGATAATGAATGCTGATGATACACTTGATCTTACCCAAAAAATCCGAGAAGCCATAAAATGCTGATGATACACTCACCATTAAATAATTTTTGAATAGAATGTTATCTTTTTAAAACTTATTTTTGTTTCTCAATTGACCTAATAATTGAACACATTTATGTTTAAATACTTGTAAACATTGTATAATATTCAAATCAGGGTAAGCATTTATCTACCTCATAATATGTACATATGTATAAATATATATATATAATTTTAAAAAAAAAATAACTAAATTGGCTAAAAGATAAACTAACTAAATTAAGTTAAAAAAGGAGATTGACAGGGAGGTCAAAGAATTTACCATTTATTTGGAGAACAAAGAATTGTCATCTCAGTGCACCAAATCAGGGCATCCCCTAAATCAAGAAAGTGTGGGAAAATATTTTTATAGATTTCTATGAAAAGTTGTTTTGGGGGCAGTTCATTGGCTGGGTGGAATGCTAAAGGTAGAGCTAGTCTCATTGGTTGGTCAGTTAGGTTATTGCCAGCTGAGAGATACTCAGGGACAGTGAACTGACACTGACTGCAGGTATTTATTCAAATCTACTCAAACATTCTGAAGTTTTATTTTTAGCAATGAATGCAATCTTCAGATTCCACTTTAGAAAGTCTTAACTTTAATGACTGCATTTTCTTTCACATTAGATTGAGTTGGAACCTTAGAAAGAGGTCAAGTAGATCAACCCTCTTATTTGAAGTATGAAGAAGCCACAGCTCAAGCAGAAAAGATGGATTTGGAGGCAAAGCAAGGTCCAAACACAGGATTTCTGACTACCAGTCCTGTGTCTCTGTCCCCACATGAGGAAAATCCAGAGTTCCACAGAACATAGTCTAACACGTTTAAAATCACTGTACTTCTAGAACTGTGGGTAGAGTTCAGTGGAAGAGCATTTGTATTGCATGTACAAGGCCCTGGCACTACCTCCAGTACTGGAAGAAAAAACCACTGTACTCTGTGCATGCATTTAAGCTCTTCTGAGACCATCGGTGTTTCATGTTTAATCCAGGTTTAGGGGAAGATTAATGATATAATGATATAGTCTTCAAAAGATTAATGATGTAATGAGATAGCCTTCAAAGACTGAAATTCCTCAGTATCTCTTCCAAAACACATTACTTATTTATTTTTTCACTGATGGAATGTTTATTGAGCATCTGTCGTGTTCAGGCACTGTCCTCAATGAATAAAGCAAAGAGATGCACACAATGCGTGAGGTCCCTGTCCCCATGGATTCTTGGAGAAAACAAAACAAACAAAATAAAGACAGAGAAAAAGTATGTATTTCATATAGCGGTCATTTCCATGAAGAAAAATCAACATGGTGAGTATATCAAGGTAACCAAGATAGAGTCTTTGGACAGAAGGTTCAGTGTTGTAGTCAGGATTTTTTTTTCTGCTGTAACCAGAAGATCTGACTAGAACAGTTTTGGAAAAGGAAAAGTGCTTATTTGGCACTCATGGTTTCCGAGGTCTCAGTCCATAGATGGACAGCTCCATTGCTCTGGGTCAGAGGTGAGGAAGAACAACATGGCACAAGGGCATGGCAGAGGAAAGCAGGGAGCAGAAAGAGACACTGCAGATCAGACAAAATACCTCAAAGGTACACCCCCAAAGACCCACCTCCTTCACCCACCTACTACCTGTCTATATCAATCACCCAGCTAATTCATTCAAGTGGATTAATGGACTCATTAGGTTAGGGTTCTCATAACCCCATTCAGTTCAACTCTGAAATTTCTTGTATTGTCTCACACGTGAGCTTTTGGGGACTGCCTCGTATCTAAACTGTGACTTTGGCAAGGTCTCTGTCAAAGCTGACCTTTGAATGGCCTGCCATGAGGGCAGAAGTGGACTTCTGATGGGAGATGGTTCCCCTCAGAAAGAACCACAAACGCAACAGTCCCAAGGAGCTCCTATGTGCAATGACCAAATTGATCAGGAAAGAGACTGACAGGAGATTAGCACAGTGTAGGAAGGAACTTTGGATGGGACTTTGAATATTATAGAAAATCACTGAAGAATTATGAGCTGGGGGAAAAATCTTGTAATTTAAGTTTTAAAAGGTCATGCTATCTGCTCTTTGGAAAGGCTTTGAAGGACACAAGAGTAGAAACAGAAAGCATGGTGCTTCAGACTGGGGTTTCAGTTGGGAGGATGGTGAGATATAATTGGATCCAGAATATATCTTGAAGATACAGCAGCAGAACTTAATGAAGAACTTCTTGTAAAGCATAAAAGAGAGGCATCCTGAGCTGCCGCAATCCTGCTGCAGCAAAATAACTGGGGATTGACGAACAACTTGTGTAGATCGACACAGCAGGAGTGGGAGCCGTTTATTGTAGGACAGGAGGGGTATATATACATTCCACACAGCTTATCTTAATTAACATAAACTAGATACAGCAGTCAACCAATAAGGAATCTGCACACTTAATGGCTCGCTGGCGTTACTTCACAAACCACTCCCTCTGGCAAAATGCCAGGTGCCATCCTGACTTGTTTACAGACCCTAACACTGAGCAAGTCCTGGGGTTCTGACCTGAGCAGAGGATTGCCTGGAGGAACTGTTTACTGAGATGGGAACAGATCTGGGTGTCAGGGTGAGTCAAATGTTCTGTTTTTGAACATGTTAAAATCGTGCTGTGTACAGACATCCAAGAGAAGATTTCAAGTAAGTGGTGGGATGTACTCATGGAACCCCGTCCACCATATATTGAATGTGACAGGTCGTGTCGAAGCCTCTGCATATTGTGGAAACATTGATCTACATTCACAAAGCAATGCTAGGCTGTACATAAAGTTGAGAACTTAGATCAGTCTACGAGAATTATCCCACCAGAGTTTTGTTAGTTTTTCTTTCCTTACCTGTATGAGGTATGCATCTATGAGACTTCATAACATTATCAGGGTAAATTTTATGTTATCCTAGCAAGTCCATCCGAATACCCTTCCTCTCCACTACTTGTATCCAATCTCACTAGTCTGTCCTTACAGACTCAGGTTTTAGATCAGATGTCCAGCAGATCTCCTCCACAAAGCTATTTCCTACTTAATTCAGCACACACGTCTCTTTGCTTACATTGCCCCTAGCGTTGAGTCGGTACTGTAAAATTTACCACACCATTATTCTTGGATGGCTTCCTATGTGTTCCTCTGGTCTCTTCCACTAGATTAGAACTTGGGTTGAGTGTCATATGTTTCTCTAGTATCACCCGCTGTGACAAACACTGAGGAGGTGTTCAGCAAACCTACTTCTCTTTCTCTTTGGACACACCCCTAAACTACATTCCCCATTCTCCTTCGCAGTCTTCCTGGTTGCTCTTAGACAGTGGTCAAGGAAAACTGGATGGAAGTCAAGTACAACATTCTCAGCTTGTCCATGAAGATGTTCCAAATGATAATAGTTCTGTGTCCCCCTGTTCAGTCTGTGCATCCCTCCCCCAACTGGATGTTGATGCCCAAGAGGAATATACTTTGAAGATGGCATATTTTCTATCATTCTGGATGCAGAATGATCACATGGAGCAGGGCCTAAGTTAGCAGTTGGGCTTTTCACGAATGGGAAGTAAATTCTGCTACGTTACTCCATTCAGATATGAGGGTTTACCTGTTACAGCATATAACACTTACTTTAATTATTATCCTGAGCCTAGGGGGAAATTACACACCTTTGTTTATAAGGCTGCCAGAATCTGTTCAAATAAGTACCAATTTTTGCCAGGCAGATATATGTTACTTGCTCAGAACATGAGCTAATAAGTGGCAGCCAGCCAGCCATAGTAGTGCATGCCTGTAATCCCAGCAGCTTGGGAGGCTGAGACAAGAGAAGCACAAGTTCAAAGACAGCCTCAGCAAAAAAAAAAAAAAAAAAAAAAAAAAAAAAAAAAAAAAAAAGTGAAATAAAATACAAAATAGGGCCAGGGATGTGGCTCAGTGGTCAAGTGCCCCTGAGTTCAATCCCCAGTACCAAAAAAAAAAAAAAAAAAAAAGTGGCAGACACAAGGCCAAAACCTGTCTTAACCATCCACTGGTACTGACTCTCTAATGTCATTGATAGTTAATGTGGCAATAAAAGCATCATTGCAATTTTAGGCAGCAACTGAAACAAACCTCTGATGTAAATCTCAGCAGAGTGTGCAGGAGGCTGAGACGTGTGGCTCAGGCAAGCTCTGCAGAAGAGCCCAGGGAGAAAATGCAAGACAAATGGAGGGAGCAGTAATGCCTCTTCCTTGCAACACTGTAGCACACTTGATTAACTGTCATGGGCCGTAAACAGATCACTGTGTTCTGATTAATTGTCAGGCAGACCCCACTCATCAATAGATACAGAGCAAGGCCTCCAACATTTCATTCCAAATGCCTTCCACGTGATGAAAACCTCCTTGTAATAGAAGACCGGGAAGAAAAATGTAAGAAATAAGCTAATAGACAAGCAGTAAACCTTCTGAAAATTGAAGGAGAATCAAACCAAAACGCACTTCTCAGGAACAATATATTAAAATGAATGTACATGTACATAGATGGCAACTACTCCATGTCAATTCACTTTGCCAAGATTTCAGGTTTATGCGTTTCAGATTGAAAAAAAGCAAACACAATAAAAAACACTTCAAGCCAGCAAAATTTAATTGAGAAAATCTTCCTGTTTTGTAAATGCCATACTATTTATATGTGAGGGAAAATATGTTATAAATATATGATGCTAATATGCAATGTCTAATATAGTTTGTCCCATGAAAGCATGATATGGACAAAGCAAGAGCTATACCTATTTGGGTTCAGTTTGTGCATCTTCCTTTGCATTACACATGTATAAAAAAAATCATTTGATGGATTGACCACATCCCCAGTCCAGGCCATCTGACTTACAAATCTAGGTCACCGGCCAGTGGAAGGACTGGATACAAGATTGTGGGCCCTTTTTTCTTTTCCTTTCTTTTCTTTTCTTTTTTTTTTTTTGACATGTCACAATAACTAACAATAACTCACATTTATTAGCATGAAGATAGTAACAACCTTTACATTTCACATGAGAGTTTTAAAATTGCTTTTGTATTCATTATATGATTTGGCTTTACTAACAGCAGACATGAACTCTTCACAGTGTGTGTGTGTGTGTGTGTGTGTGTGTGTGTGTGTGTTTATATTTATTTTTTTATAAAAGTAGTAAACTCTGAGAGGGTAAGTTACTTCCCAGAGGCCACCTTGACAGTTCTGGGTTCCAGGCCAAAACACGGGGGTTGTGGCTCAGTGGGAGAGCACTTGCCTAGCACATGTGAGGGTGAGGGTTAACACCACATAAATAAATCAATGGTATATGAAAACATGAATGCTGCCTGTCTCAGGAAAGCAAGTGAACATTAAAGGTTACAGCAAATGAACATTAAAGGTTACAATATTACAATGTGTGCTAATATTGGATCGTTTACCTTGCAGAGTATCTAAGAAATTTTACAATTTATCAAAAGAGGTGTGTGGGTTTAAATAAAAATGACTAGATGAAAAAACAACTTTGTAATAATCAACACATGCCTGCATATTTCTACATGTTGTTGCTTATGCAATTATACTTACTTTGTTTGAATGAAATGAAACATACTATTAAATGAAATTACTGAATCGTTGGGAAATTTTTCCCAAGATGTTTAGGTTGCTAAAAACACAAAGGCCAGCATGAAAACAGTGGTCTTTATTATTCAACTAAACTCCCCAATTGATGATTGGCATCCAAATGAAGATGCCAAGAAACAGCAGCGTTATTTGTGTCAGCGAGGATGGAGCACAGAGTGCCCTGAGCAGCAGGATCAGCAAGGTCACTCTGCACTCTTGAGTTTCTCAAATCAACCTTGCATGGAGGAAGGGGATTTGTCTCCTCAAGGGCACATTAGGAACAATAAATGCTGTTTTATAATAAATCACTTAAACAGAACTGGCCACAAAAGACAAAAGACATTGGCCTCATAGAATGAGTTTGGAAGGGTTCCCTCCTTTTCTCTTTCATGGGCTAATTTGAGGAATACTGGTGTTAGTTCTTCTATGAAAGGCTTCTAGAACTCGGCTGAGAATCCATCTGGTCCTGGGCTTTTCTTGGTTAGTAGGCTTTTGATGGTGTCTCCTATTTCATTTCTTGAAATTGATTGGTTTAAATCAGGTATGACCTCCTCATTCACTCTGGGTAGGTCATAGGTCTCTAGAAATTTATCAATGTCTTCAATATTTTCTATTTTATTAGAGTATAAATTTTGAAAATAGTTTCTAATTACCTTCTATATTTCAGATGTGTCCATGGTGATATTTCCATCTTCATCTTTTATTTTAGTAATTTGAGTTTTCTCTCTTTTTCTCTTTGTTAGCATAGCCAGGGGTTTATGTTCTATTTTATTTATTTTTTCAAAGAACCAACTTTTTGTTTTGTCACTTTTCTCAATTTTTTTTGTTTTGATTTCATTAATTTTAGCTCTGATTTTAATTATTTCCTGTCTTCTACTGCTTTTGGTGTTGATTTATTGTTCTTTTTCTAGGGCTTTGAGATGGAATGTTAGTCATTTATTTGTTGACTTTTTATCCTTTTAATGAATGCATTCATGCAATAAACTTTCCTCTTAGTACTGCCTTCATAGTGTCTCAGAGAGTTTGATATGTTGTATCAGTGTTCTCATTTACCTCTAAGATTTTTTTAATTTTATCCTTGATTTCTTATACTATCCATTCATCACCCAATTGTGTATTATATAGTCTATATTTGTTAAAGTAGTTTATATTTTTATTTTATCATTAATTTCTAATTTCATTCCATTGTGGTCTGATAGAATGCAGGGTATTATCTCTGTTTTTGTTTTGTTTTGTTCTGTCTTGTTTTTGTTTTTACTAAGAGTTGCTATGTGGCAGAAGATATGGTCTATTATAGAGAAGGAGCCATGTACTGCTGAGAAGAGAGTATATTTGCTCGTTGATGGATAAAATATTCTATATATGTCTGCTAAGTCTAAGTTATTGATTGCATTATTTAGTTCTATAGTTTCCTTATTTAGTTTTTGTTTGGAAGATCTGTCCAGTACTGAGAGAGGTGTGTTAAAGTCACCCAGTATTATTGTATTGTGGTCTATTTGACTCTTGAAATTGAGAAGGGTTTGTTTGATGTACATAGATGCTCCTTTGTTTGGGGCATAAATATTTATAATTGTTATGTCGTGTTTATATACACTTCCCTTAAGAAGTATGAAATGTCCTACTTTGTCTCTTCTGATTATCTTTGGTTTGAAGCCTACTTTATCTGAAATGAGAATGGAAAACCCTGCTTGTTTACGCAACCCATATGAGTGATAAGTTTTTTCCCATCCTTTCACCTTTCACCTTCAGCCTGAGGATGTTTTTGCCCATGAGGTGAGTCTCTTGAAGACAGTATATTATTGGGCCTTGCCTTTTAATGCAATCTGCCAGTCTGTCTTTTGATTGATGAATTTAGGCTGTTAACATTCAAGGTTATTACTGATATCATCCTGATACCAAAACCAGACAAAGACACATCAAGGAAAGAAAACTTCAGACCAATATCCCTGATAAACATAGATGCAAACATTCTCAATAAAATTCTGGCAAATCACATAAAAAAAAAAAACATTAAAAAGATATTGTACCGTGATCAAGTGGGATTCATCCCAGGGATATAGGATTGGTTCAACATACAAAAATCAATAAATGTAATCCATCATATTAATAAACTTAAAAACAAGAATCATATGAGTATCTCAATAGATGCAGAGGAAGCATTTGACAAAATATAGCACACCTTCATGTTCACAACACTAGAAAAACTAGGGATGGTAGGAACATATCTCAATATTATAAAAGCTATATATGCTAAACCCAAAGCCAGCATCATTTTAAATGGAGAAAGATTGAAAGCATTCCTGCTAAAAACTGGAATAAGACAAGGATGTCCTCTTTTACCACTTCTAGTCAACATCATCCATGAAACTCTAGACAGAGCAATTAGACAAAAGAAATTAAAGTAAAACAAATAGATAAAGAAGAACTCAAACTGTCACTATTTGCTAATGACATGATTCTATATCTAGAAGAGCCAAAAAATTTCACCAGAAAACTTCTAGAACTAATAAACGAATTCAGCAAAGTAGCAGGATATAAAATCAACACCCATAAACTAAATACATTCCTATATATCAGTGATGAATCCACTGAAAGAGAAATTAGGAAAATTACTCTATTCACAATAGCCTCCCCCCAAAAAAAACTGGAAATAAATTTAACAAAACAGGTGAAAGGCCTCTACAATGAAAACTATAAAACACTAAAGAAAGAAATTGAAGAAAACCTCAGAAGATGGAGATATCTCCCATGCCCCTGAATAGGCAGAATTAATATTGTCAAAAGGGCCATAATTCCAAAAGCATTATACAGATTAATGCAATTTCTATTAAAATCCCAATGACATTCTTCATAAAAATAGAAAAATCAATCATGAAATTTATTTGGAAAAATAAGAGACCCAGAATAGTCAAAACAATCTTTAGCAAGAAAAGTGAAGCAGGAGGCATCACAATACCAGACCTTAAACAATACTACAGAGCTGTAGTAACAAAAACAGCATGGTATTGGCACAAAAATAGACTTGTAGACCAATGGTATGGAATAGAGGCCATGGAGACAAATCCACATAAATACAGGTATCTCATACTAGAAAAATATGCCAAAATCATTCACTGGAGAAAAGATAGCCTACTCAACAAATAGTGCTGGCAAAACTGGAAATCCATATGTAGCAAAATAAAATTAAACCTCTACCCTGCATAAAAATCAACTCAAAGTGGATCAAAGACTTAAGTACTAGAACAGAGACCCTGTGCCTAAGAGAAGAAAAAATAGGCCCAAATCTTCACCATGCCAGCCCAGGATGCGACTTCCTTAACAATACTCCTAAAATGCAAGAAATAAAATCAAGAATCAATATATGGGATGGATTCAAATTAAAAAGCTTCTTCTCAGCAAAGGAAACAATAACGTGAGGAGAGAGCCTAGAGATTGGGAGAAAATCTTTATCACATGCACCTCTGATAAAGCATTAATCTCTAGGATATATAAAGAACTCAAAAAACTTAACAACAAAAAATTAAATAACCCAATCAATAAATGGGCTAAGCAACTTCAGTCTGTTCACAGACACTTCACAGAAGAAGAAATACAGTTGGTCAACAAATGTATGAAAAAGTGTTCAACATCCCTAGCAATTAGAGAAATCAAAACTACTCCCTAAGATTTCATCTCACTCCTGTCAGAATAGCAATCATCAAGAATAGAGGTAACAATAAATGTTGGCGAGGATGTGGTGAGAAAGGCACACTCATATTGCTAGTGGGACTGCAAATTGGTGCAACCATTAGGCAAAGCAGTATGGAGATTCCTCTGAAAACTGGGAATGGAACCACCATTTGACCCAGCTATCCCACTCCTTAATTTAAACCCAAAGGACTTAAAATCAGCATACTATAGTGACTCAGACACATCAATGTTTACAGCAGCTCAATTCACACTAGCTAGACTACGGAACCAACCTAGGTGTCTCTCAATAGATGAATGGATAAAGAAAATGTGGTATATATACTCAAAGGAATATTATTCAGCTTTAAAGAAGAGTGAAATTATGGCATTTGCCAGTAAATGGTTGGCATTGGAGAATATCATGCTAAGCGAAATAAGCCAATCCCACAAAACCAAGAGCCATTTTCTCTAATATGTGGATGTTAATTCACAATAGGGCAGGGGACACTAGGGAAAATAGTGTTGCCTTAGATTAGGTAGATGGAAGTGATGGGAGGGGAAGGAAAGGGAAGTGGAGATAGGAAAGATAGTAGAGTGAAATTGACATTATTACTGTTTGTACATAGGTGACTGCATGACCAATATGATTCTGCAACGGGTACACTCAGAAAAATGAGAAATTATATCCTATCTACGTATAATATATTCAAGGTGCATAGATGCATTCTACTGTCATGTATAACTAATTAAAACAAATAATTTTTTTCTAAAAAAGGAAAGATAAAAGAGATAAATTGGACTTCATCAAAATCACAAACATTTATACATCAAAGGACACTTGTCAAAGCAGTGAAAAGGTAACTCTGAATGGAGGAAATGTTTGCGAAACATATATCCAATGAAGAATTAATAAAGAATATATGAAGAACTCCTATAATTCAATAACAACAGCAACAAACAAGCCAAATCAAAATTTTTAACCTGGGCAGCAAGCTCGAATAGTCACTTTTCCAAAAAAGACAAACAGATGCTCAACAAACACATGAAAAGAGATCTGCGCAGGGCATGGTGGCACATGCCTGAAGTTCTAGCATCTTGGGAAGCTGAGGCAGGAGGATTGCCAAGTTCAAAGCCAGCCTCAGCAATAGTGAGGTGCTAAGCAACTCAGTGAGACCCTGTCTCTAAATAAAATACAAAATAGGGCTGGGGATGTGGCTCAGTGGTCGAGTGTCCCTGAGTTCAATCCCTGGTAAAAGAAAGAGAGAGAAAGAGAGAGAGAGAGAGAGAGAGAGAGAGAGAGAGAGAGAGAGAGAGAGAGAGAGGATTTGCAACATTAGCCTTTAGGGAACTGCAGATCAAAACCACTGTGAGATAACACTTCACACCCATTAGGATGGTTGTTATCAAAAACAGAAATAACAAGTATTTGGGAGAATGTGCAAGAATTAAACCCCTCGGTCATTGCCAGTGGGAGTACAACACAGCACAGACTGTGAAAAACAGGTAAGTATTCTTTCAAAAAGTTAAACAGAATTATAATAGGTTCCAGAAATTCCATTTCTGGGTAAATATACACCCAAAGGAATTGGAAGCAGAAATAGGAAACTGCATGTGGATTCTCATGTACATAGCACCATTGCTCACAATATTCCAAAGACAGAACGGCAACCCATATGTCCATTAACAGATCAATGGCTAAACAAAATGTGATCTATACATACAACAGAATAGAATTTCGACACCTCGACAACATGGATGAATCTGGGAAACATTATGCTATATGAAATAAGCCAGGGTAGACAAACACTGCATGATTTTGTACTTATATGAAATACCTAGAAGAGTCAAATTCATCGACAGAGAGTGTAATAAAGGCTTCAGGCGGGGCAGAGAGGGTGGAAAGGGGAATGTTGTTTAACAAGTGCAAGGGCTTATGTTTGGAATGATCAATGCATCCTAGAAGTGGACAGAGGTGATGGGCACACAACATGGTGAAAGTACTTAGGCCCCTGAACTGTCCAGTTTAAAAATGGTTAAAATGGCAAACGTTATGTCATGTCTACGTTACCACGATTTTTTAAAATTCACGTAAGCAAAATGAAAACAATTTAGAAGAGCTAACTCCTTGAAGATGCTGAAAAATCATTTTATAAACTCTTTTGTTTATCCTTTAACTAAATGGGGCTGGTTGAACTTCAGCCAGGGCTAGATGCTGGTATGGAGGTTGTCTTGCCCCAAATTGTTTAGCAATATAAACAGCCTTCAGCAATGTGGACTTTTCTCAACTAAATGGACAAAAAAGTAACCACATCATTGAGATTAAAGGAAGAAAAGCAAAATAATTCAAGGGGAAGATATTACACTTTCTGTCTATAAGCCAATAAGCCTTTTTTGCAACCTCTGATTTCTTCTCTCTGAATACTATCAATAACAAAAAGTAATAAGTAATTTTATAAAGTGACAGAATATTAAAATATCTGCCTATCATCAGACAAAATCACTGAAGACAGCTGCTGAACTTGAACACAAGCTTTTTATGGGCCAGACATTCAACGGTGTAGTTCAGTCCTTAAAAATCATGTGAGGTGGGCATTCACTTTAAATCAATTTACAAAGAAAGAAAAGAAAAATGAGAACAATTAAATAACTGGCCAATGCATGCACATCTAGAAATGACCATGCTGAGATTAAAAATGACCATGCTGAGACTGAAAGTCCAGTGGTCACTCTACTTCACTGTACGTGGCCAAACAAAACGTATGCAAGCACACTTATTCTAAGAGTCCTGTCTCCAGTTTCCATCACTCCTTCGGATTCTGATTCATCTGGTTCTACTCTTGGCCTGAACATACGCACACAGAAACCCACATAGCATGTGAATGTGTGCGTGTATAAATATTTGTCAGCCTACGGAAAGAATGGAAATTTCAGCCGCTCTCATCCGCTGATGGGGGAGCTCACCGACCTTGCTTGGCAAGCGCCGTCTGAATGAACTGTGGTTAGTTTTTGTGCCTCTTTGGATTCCATCCACTCTATTCATCAACATGTTTCCACTGGGACCTCAGAATGATCCACCTTTAGTTTCAAATTGCAAGTGGTTGCATATTTCACTCCCAGCAAACAGCAAACAGACAAAAGTGGCACACCACCACATCCTCGCCCTGCTGTTACCCCGGAATCTTTTCGTCCCTCGATTTGCTTTTAAGAGGATCAGGTTTGAAAGCCTGGAAATTCAAAGCCACCACTCCAATGGGGAGGACTGACCACGTTTGTGATAACTGAAGGTCTCCTGGGCTGTGCCAACAGTTCCCAGCTTGAACCTTGAGTCTCGAAATAGAATGACTAGTCTGGGCAGGTTTTTCTTTGCCTTAAAATAGTGCTATTTTCTTTACCTGTTTTAGTGAGTTTGTCAACATGTGCTGATTTATTATCAACAGAGATTTGGGAGGTCCTGAGTTGCTGAGTTTGTTTTTGAAGTTGCAAGTATAATGGTATGCTGATTTCCGCATGTGTTCTTTAATGAAATATCACTGGTGACTGGGCACGTCTCCGCACCTTGCAAGCAAGGTGTGTGTGCGGATTTGACTCCCCAGAAACAGCTTGAGTTACTGCCCAAGGGCTGCCCTGAGAACAAACCCTCCCAAGCCATAAATTCACCCAGTCTTCATAACTCCCCACAAGCCCATCACATCCAAATACTTGTGAGTTTTCCTTGATGGTGCCATTTGGATGCCATTTTTACAACCATCTGGGCCTTTGAAGGTTATTTCTACAATGAAAACTTGCTATTCCTCCTTCCCATTCAAATAAAGAAAATTCCATTGTATAGGAGATGAATGTGTTTGCATCTTCATTTATGTGGGGGAAAAGGTGATAGGTCAACATTTAAACAAATTCTGACCTCTTCACCGTTTGTAGGTCTGAGTGATACCATAAATATGACTTAGAAGACCACCCAGCAATTATTTGCCAAAGAGACAAGAGATCTTCTGGCCCCTGTCTCCCCCTCCTTTGCCCCACACAGGCCTCAATTGCAGGGCTTTGTGCAATTTGAAGTCATCATGCCTCTGTACTGCCACAGCTGAAAGGATATTGGGCACAACCATAATAAAATAACAAAAAAAAAATGTGTCCTCTACCTGTCACTCCCAATTTCTAATTAAACTCCTTTCTATAATCCCTCCCAGCAGATAATGCAAATCCTGTCACTTTCCTTCCTATCTTGTCATACACAGCTTGATTTATGAGAGCTGGCTTCTGCTAACTGAAAGCTCAGCACAAAAGCCTGGTGAAACCAGTCAACAGCAATCGTAAAACTCAGGGGAAGGTGGGTTTTAGTGTGGTTGTCCTTGGCTATACATATTCCCAAGACCCTGTAGGTATCATCTGGGTCTGAATCAAGTCCACACCGGCACCTCCTTATTACCATACGTACCTGTGTGCATGATGCCCGGCACCCAGGAATAACTTGGATTTCTCCTAGTCTTCTCTGCTAGTTGGGACATACAAAGCCAAGGACTCAGATGTTTATGGATGGGAGATGCTGGGCATGTGTTTGCGGCCCAGTCATAAGAAAGATCCTAGACGCTCTCCCTAAAGTAGGCAGACACAGTGTGTGGAGGTGAGTGTCCAGTGCCCCCTGCAAGGCTATGGCAGAGCAGGGACCCCTCTGCATCCCACTATTGATGTAGTTACACCACTCGGCATGTGAGAGTTGTGGGGGATATGTACAAAGGAAGGGAGGGAAGAGAAAGGGAGAGAAAAAAAAGTAGGAGAGAGGAAAGAACAAAGAGAGAGAGAAAGAGGGAGGGGAAAAGGGAGAGAAGAATGCAGGCAAAGAGGGAAGAGAAGGAAAAGAGTATGAGGTTCGGAAGAAAAATGGAGAGAGGAAGAAAAGAAGGGATGATTTTTGCATATGCAGAACTTAAAATTGGGAGAAACAGATATTAGAAAAAAATGGACATTTATAAAATTACAACCCTGAAAGGCACTATTTAATTAGAGCTTCAATGAAAGGTAATACTGAGAATGACCTAGTTAGATCAGGAAGTGTACATAGAAAGTTTAAGGAGGTTTTTTTATGAACCAAGATACACAATGTGTGTGTGTGTGTACATGTGTGCACATGAGTGTGTCTGCCTGCATTGGAGTGGGTTGTCTAGAACCCATGTGAAAAGCTCAAATATGATCAAATGATAGCAACACAGTATTTCCTTCCCCCTGAAATACTGCACAGCTCCATTACCAAAGGATTTAAGGGGTTTGTTTCTGCCTTTTTAAAATGACCATCCACCTAAAAGTGACAGGTCTTCATAGTGGAAAACTAGCAGATCAGAGACCGGCATTATTCCTGAGACACCACGAGAGCACAATAAGTGGGAAATGTTGTTATTGTAGGAGAGGGTTTCAGGACGAAGGGAACTTACAGAGAATGCTCCCCAAGGGCGCCCCATTCTGACCTGCAGAGCCCTCGCCTTTGGGGCCCAAATTATTACGTAAAGTGGGGGGTGGAAAGTTGTTTTATATTTTAAAAGGCCATCCTGGCAACGGGACATCAAAAGAACAGGATTCGCTATTTCTATGATTGTGGTTTAGAAATTTGCAAATATGAGAAAGCCTTGTAAAAAGTACTATGCATTTTTCTACTCCCCCCAATCAGTGCCTGCCATTAAGAAGGTACTGAGGTAAGGGAACAAGAGACTTGAATTCCTATGTCAGAGAGGGATGGGCACCTGAACCCTTGGGGATTGTTATCAAAATGCTGCTTGCCCTTGGACAATGCTCTTCGTAACTTTTGGGATATCTGGAAACTTGATAAGCACAACTTTTCTCATTCATATTTTAAAATCTGGATGGATTAAATGCCCAAGACTCAAACAATGAAATAAGGATGCAGGGGAAGAAATGCCCCCCCCAAAAAAAAAAAAAACATTGAGCCTATGATAACTCTGAAACCTATGCACATGGCAATGAGCCATATTCTGTCCTTCTCCTTTGAACCTGGAGTGTAAAGCTTCCTTTTGATATGACAAAAAGCCTCGGCTTATAATGCTTTTGCTTGAGTTCTGTGGATTGACTTTAGATTAAAAATTACGCAATTGAGCATTTCCATTAAGTAGCCACAACTTTATGAGGAGATTATTCTAAAATAATATATTAGAAACCCACCACATTGACTTATCATGTTCTGGAGAAGTAATATTTTTTAGAAATATAGTATGTTCTAATAGATGAGAACTAATTCAATGAAAAATAAATCCTCATTGCTTAAGAATTTCCTGAATCAAAATTGTATAATTTAGAATGCATATAACTGAGCTACTTTGACTTTTTTTGGACCTTTGAAGAGAAATTACTAGGCCAAATAATAATAAGTAGCAATAATAATAAAATTATGTGGGATGTGTTTGAGTTTCGTATCTTTCTTTCCAAATGTAGTCCATCTCTTGCATTTGCTTTCTCAGTCAGTGGCAATGCCAGACATTTATGCCAGTCATTGAGTCTTTCAAGTCACAATTTTTGCCAAGGATCCACCACAGAAATTTGAAGGTAAATAAGACCCACAGTGTGTGCTCAAAGAGCTCCAAGTCTAGTTCTGTATACTCTGGAACAAATTGCCATACAGATTCTGTATCCTTTTCCAAAATGCTTGGCATCCGAGTGTTTTGTATTTTTTTTAAACTTTGGAATATTTGCATAATAAGATATCTTGGGAATGGAGCTCAAGTCTAAACATAAAACTCATTTATCTTTCATAGACCATATATACATAACCTGACAGTGACTTTATGCAATATTTTTAGTGTGCACTTGCTTTATTTTTACCAAACCAGGCCTATTTTGCCTGCCACCAACCATGCCAATCTCTGAAACAAGTTTTGCAAAAGACAAGAGCTTTCTTGGCAAGGCATTCAAGTGTGGAGGTGGGAAAGCTAGACCACAAATCCACCTACCTGAGGATAGGGTTTACAGATAGTTATGAAATAAAGAAATGAGCTGAGAAAGCGGTTGGAGGTGAGGTGGTCAATTGAGCGTATGGTCAATCTTCATGGCTCTTCATGGGACACATGTTCAGAAAACGGTGGCATTAGGATGATCCACAGGTGGAGTTTTCTGCCCCCTGAAATCACAAGGTCAACCATGGGACACTGTGCAGGCACAAGTGAAGAGGCAGTGGTCTCTACAAAATGAACTTCAAGTCTCTGAAAAGTAATCTAGGCAACCCTTATCACCATGACCCACGTGTTAGAGGTGTCACCCATAGCAGAGTTAGTAGGAGACTAATAATATATTGTGTGACCTACAGAATTAGGGATTCTTAAAGTCAGCTTAAAAAAACACTAAAAGTGAGTGAAGCTGGAGGGTTTATTGGTCCTTTCCCTTGGTTTCATCATGGCTGTGACCCATCACCTGAGATCAGAGTGGAATTTTCCAATTGCGGCCGGAGCTTAAGAAGTTTTAGTTTGGGGAGTGTTTTGAATTTTGGATGAAGGATGCCCGGCCTGTAATAGACTGTGCCTCCAGATGTCAGGTGTTTGGGAGTATAGAGGACTGTGGCAAAGCTCACTTTCAGGGAAGTCAGAAAAAAATTCCTGAGCTGTCCCTGAAGTGTTGTGTGGCAACTTTCTCCCCCTCCTCTTCAGCCCACCCCCCCCTCCTGGACCACTGTCATCACCCCTTTTCCTTGTTCTCCACCAGCCTCCAGTGGGATTGTTGAAATGCACCAATAAACTTTCCCCTCTCTTCCTATGGCCCATGCAGTTCCTCAGCACATTACACTGATTGATGGTCCTCAGCTTACACAATGGTCAATTTAGGACTTTTCAACTTTGTACTGGTACAAAAGCAACATTCATTCAAAAGAAACTGTACTTCAAATTCTGAACTTGGATCTTTTCCCAGGCTAACGAGATCCAGTCCTCTGTCATGGTGCTGGGCAGCTCCCGGTTAGCCCTGCCACCACAAGGGGAAATAAGGGGCACTCTACCGTGTGTGGTGTTGCTGAGAAAGATGTGTGGTCAGGTGTATCAAATGCATTTTTGACTTAACAGCCTTTTCAACTGAAGATGGGTTTGGGGGGGACAGGATGCCACTCTAAATGGAGGGGGGTGATCTGTACTAAGGAATTCTGAGACTCAAGGTAGGAGATCTCAAAGGGAATCCTTTGGCAGAGAACCAATCTGTAATTGCCTCTGAAGTCCACTGCTTAGTGTCTCAAGTATACACCACTGAGTTCTAGTGGATGTTGTAATCTATGAGTCATTTTCTCCCCAGCATCTTGAATAAACTTGCAGCTCCAGGCATTGAGTCAGTTTGAGAGGGCAACTTCTCCTCCCCTGAGTGGGAACCAACCCCTCCGGAGATAAAGCCCAGAGCATAGAATGAAACCCAATGCCTCAGAACACCAAGTAGTCTCTACAGTTTTATTAGTAGGAGTTCTAAAGGGAAAAATAATCAATAGGAAGTATCCATCCGTAGAAAAAGAGACTTCTTTTAAAGAATTGACTCATGCCGTCTGGAGACTAGCAGGGGCAAAATCTGCGGGACGGGGTGACAGGCTGGAGGCCTAAGGGTGCTGATGATATTGTTCCCTCCAGAGCCTGCTATCAGAGCTGACCTCTTGCCCAGGGGAGGTCAATTTTTTATTCTAGTCAATCCTTAAACTGATTAGATGAAGCCCACCCACATTACAGAACTCAATCTGCTTGATTCAAAGTCAACAAATTTAAATATTAATCTCCTTCACAAAAATACACCCTCATGGAAAAAAACACTCTTCAAAATAATGTTTGACCAACTATCTGGCTCTGATGTCCCAGCCAAGTTGACACCTAAGATTAACCATTTTAGGACCTGTGCCTTTCAGACTGGCCCCTATTTCTCGCCTGGTCTAACAGCAGGTCTTCGACATGCATGATCTCACATCGTCACTCATTCTTTCAACATTAATTGTGGAGACATTAGAGAAAAAACAAATTGGATTCCTGACTGTGAGGAACATATATCCTCCTGAGACGTTAAGCACATAAACACAAAAACAAATGTAAAATTGCAAGGGTGAAAGTTGGAAGCAAAAAGCACTAGGAAGCAGACCAGGAAGTGGTCTGGAAGGGGAAGGTGCCCAGGGAGAGGGGATTAGACAGAAGGAGGCAGGTGTGAGAGCTGGTTGGACTGAGCCTCACAGGCTAACATCCTCAGTGTTGGCATCCAAGCCTTTAAAATATGTTGATGAATCATCCATCAGTGTCCAGCAAAAATCACAGGAACCACCACTAGGAGTATGCACAGATAGTTCCCCCATCCCAGAAGGAGCATCATTTGACCCAATGGGGAATGAGGAACAGGAAGCTGTCAAGAATGCACTCCAGATCCCCAGAGCTTTGCGGGCACAACTCTTGATGTCTCTTAACAAAAGTGTGCTGACCTTTTATTCTGTTCCAGGACCGCACTAGGCCCACAGAAAGACACCCTCCTGGTTTTCCAAGAGTCAAGAGTCAAGGAAGATCTATTAGTAAGTCTTGTGTTTCTGTGATAAATACCTGAGAAAAACAACTGAGAGGAGGAAAGATTTATTCAGATCACTATTTCAGAGGTTTCAGTCCACGTCAGCTGACTGCGCTGCTCTGGGCCTGAGGTGCGGCAGGACACCATGGCAGAAGGGCACAACTCAGCTCATGACAGTCGGGGGCAAAGAGAAACAGAGAGAAAGAAAGAGACTGGTGACAAGAAATCCCCTTTCAGGGCCCGCCCCCAGCAACCTACTTCCTCCATTGTTACCCCACCACCTAGGACTTTCACCACCATGCGATAATCCACTCTGTGGCCAGTGGATTAATCCATTGATGAGGTCAGAGCCTCATGAGCTCATCCCTTCTCCAAAGCCCTACCTGTGAACATGGCTGAAATGGAGACCAAGCCTTCAACTCATGAGCCTCCAAGGGATTTCCAAATCCAAACCCAAACAGAAGAGAGCAAACCATGGATCAACAGCTTACAGAATTCTTGGAATTCTTCACTGGAATGACTCCAGGTGGGCCAAGATAGGGCTACTGGATGGGGAGACAGAGAAACTTTCCTGAAGGCCCACCCTCAGCTCAATCTTACAGGGTGAGTCCTCACCAAGTAGAGGAGGAAAAAATAGGCTTGTCATAGAAGTAGAAAACATGAGTTGAGGCTCCAATGGAAGAAAAATCATGTTTAGACTGACAAAGAGCTGGAAGTCACTTGCCCTGGCTGGAGATCCAGTGGGTCCCAGGAGAAACTGCCTTTGAGAAGAAAGAAATGGGAGGAGGAGGTTTCTGAGAAACTGATTTTCAAACTTGGCCGTGAGCCACAGTAAGAGATGTATTTTGTGTCAAAACCTGGCCTGTGTACATGCTTCCACATGTACAGAAAACATAGCATAAATTTCCTGAGACGGTAGGTCTGCTTAGAGCTACTTAGAATGCATTCTACAATTTTCTATTTCAGTTTGTCATAGTTTTTATAAGTTACTGGTCTTAACCCACGGAACTTGTTTTGTGTCCCACATCACTGTCACTCATAGCATTTTGATCAACACTATTCAAGATATACTCAGACTTTTAAATTTGATCTTGAGGGTACAAGAGAGTTACAGTCATGCATCATTTCACAATAGGCAGATGTTCTAAGAAATGGGTCATTAGGCAATTTTGTCACTGTGCCAATGACGTAGAGTCTCTTCCATCCCTGGAAGAGCATCTTTTGACCCAATATGGGGGATAAAAAACAAAAACAAGTTATCATAAAGTGTTCTTAAACTAAGACAGCTACAGTCTCAGTAGGTGATATGTAATATCTTGTGGGACCACCACCCTCCAGGTGGTCCGTCATGCCACATGTAACTGTAGTGTCTATTTGAAACTGGATGGCTACATACCAATCTTATCAAGATCCTGTGGTAAAGGTTAGGGAGTGGAGCAGAGACTCATACCCAGAGTACCGTTAGAAATGCTCTAGGATTAAGAAGATAGAATACTCAAGACCAGGAGACAGAAGACAGGCAGAGAGAGAGGGGAACATTAAGGAGACTAGTTTTCCGATGGACAAGACGTGGAAAAATGAGATCTGGTGGAGGAGGTCAGCAGCCTGGGACATGCTGGGCAACCATGGGACATCCTAATGGAAGTGGCAATAAGGGTGTGAGTGCCGAAGAGAGGTCATGCATTGGACACCCCCAAAACCAGACAAGAGCATGAGTGTCTGCCAGCTCCCCCAGAAAATTTAGAGAGGGGAATCAAGGGAAGAAGCTCTGAAAAAAATAACATATCTAATATTTTGCTTATACTAGTCCTCCACCCAGGGCAGCTGTTCTCAAAGTACAGTTTAGTGAACTCTGAGGATCCCCTTGAGGGTCCTCAAGAACCTTTTAGGTGGCTTAGAAAAGAAAACTTATTTTCATCCTAATGCTAGGGTGTCATTGTCTTTCTCACTCTAATTCTTTCATAAATATGCAATGGAGTTTTCCAGAGAGTTCATAATGTGTGTTATCACAATAGATGGATTACAGAAACAGAAGTGAGTAACTGGTTGGCTGCTTTTAAGTTAGACACGAAAGAGATTTGTCATAATGTAAGGTGGGGCCACTCTTCTCACCTAAATTTTGTGTTTTGGGAAAGTGTGTTTATTTTTCATAAAATACTATATTATTGATGACAACAGGTAATGCGTCTGTTATGTTTAAGTGAACTAAGAAATATTTTTAAAACACAAGTGTTCTCAGTTCTACCTTCTGATACAGTAAATATCCGTTGATAAAACACATGAAATCAAAAGCTCTCTGGAGTTCTCAATCATATTTATGAGTATAAAGAATTCCTGGAACCAAAAAAAATTGAAATTTACTGCTCTAGAAGATTATCCCCTCCCCCCATGTCCTCTTACCAGACACAGCTACCACTGACCTAAATCCTCCTCCTCCTACCAGGTCAGGTTCAGGTGTCTTCCCTGTTAAAACTTCTCGAAGCCCATCAGGCATCATTAATTACTATCTCTTGTGTGCTCATCAAATTTTGTCTGTAAACTTCTACAGAATTCTGCCATTTTTTTTAAAAAAAGTATTTGTTGTTTTAAAAGTTTTTAGTTGTTTTATTTTAAATTGAAACAATAATTTTACAAATGTGTGGGGTATAATAAGATGTTTCAGCACATGCAAACACTATAATGATTATATCAGGGTAATTAGTATATTCATCACCTCAAATGCGTACTACTTCTTTGTGGTGAAAAATTTGAAATCCTCTCTTGAGTTTTCTGAAATACACAAAGTATTACTGACCACAGTGGCTCTCCTGTGCAACAGAATATCAGAACTTATTCTTCCTACCTAACTGTAACTTTGTAGCCATTGACTGAACTATCTCCATCTTCTAACTCTTCCAGCCCATGGTAACCACTATTTTATTATATATTTTTATGAGATTAACTTTTGTAGTTGGGGATGTAGCTCATGGGTAGAGCACTTGCTAACACGTTTGACAACCTGGGCTTCAGTTTCTAGCACTGCTAAAATAAAATATAATAAAATAAAATAATAAATCAGATAAAATAGTCCTCTATGTGTCATTACATGATTTAGCCTTCAAATGAGGAAAGCTTTTCCAGTAGATACACCTTTTATTTTTTCCAATTATAAATTCTCTCAACATTGGAAACCAGAAATACTATGTCAGAGTCAAATAATATCTTACTAGTCCCAAAATGGTGAGACTCTATCTCATAATTAAAAGATTATTCATTTTGACCAACTACAATAGCATTAATGTCTGTGGATTTTGCTTAAGATAAGCTTATGGTTCTGAGACTATCATTAGTTGCAAGAAAAGTACCTATTGCAGTTCAATTTATTTTCAAAGACCTATCTAGGAATTCAATATTCGACCTCAACATTTAGAAAATTAGTGTGCAGTGTCAGCTAGTTCCACTTAGGCAAAGTCAATTACTTTTCCAAGAACAAAATGACTTTCTGGTTTGTTCTAAACTTCAAATTGAGAAATTAAAAGATACAAGCTTATTTAGGTGGTGCACACACCCAGTGGCTCGAGAGGCTGAGGCAGGAGGATGGCAAGTTGAAAGCCAACCTCAGCAATGGTGAGGCACTAGGCAACTCAGTGAGACCCTGTCTCTAAATAAAATTCAAAACAGGACTGGGGATATGGCTCAGTGGTTGAGTGCCCCTGAGTTCAATCCCCAATACCAAAAAAAAAAAAAAAGATACAAGCTTATTTAAAGCATATTATGTATTATTGTTCTCAGTTACATCTTAAAGTCCTGAAAGACTCTCAGTGTAGCATCATAGAGCAAGAAAGGAAATAATGTATTCAAGATGTATGCAAGTGCCAACAAGCTTCCAAACTGCTCATCCACAACAGGCAGGGACAGTTGGACAGTGAGTGGTACAAGAGGGCAGCCCACTCCATATACCAGGACACTAAAGTGTAACTTCAGAAGTAACACTCTACTGATTCTCTTCATAAATATCCTAAGTCCTAAAGTTTTCAGGCAAGTTCCAATACCTTTCCTGAAAATATAGGTATCCCTCAGTATCTATCTGCAAGAGATTAATTCCAGGATTCCATATTGATACTAGAATCCATGGATGGGCAAGTCCTTCATGTAAAATGGCAGAGTTTTTGCATAGAACCTACACACAACCTCCCATGTACTTTAAATCATCTCTGTGACCTATTGGACCTATCATAAGTAAATACTCTGTGTGTTAGTCAGCTTTTTATCACTGTGACAAAAAGCCTGAGAAAAGCAACTTAAAAGAGATTTATTTTACAGTTTCAGAGATTTCAGTCCAGAGTCAGGTGGCTCCATTGGTTCTGGGGACATCATGGGGGAAGGGTGTGTCGGAGCAAAGTGGCTCACCTCAGGGAAGTAGGGAAGCAAAGAAACAGAGGAAAGGGCTGAACACCTCAGGGAAGTAGGGAAGCAAAGAAACAGAGGAAAGGGCTGAACACAAGGCACTCCTTCAGGGAGCTGCTTCCCCACCCAGGCCCCACCTCCCACAGTTTCCATGGCCTCCCAAGAGACCACACAATTAGGACCCCAACATGGATTAATCCACTGATGAGATCAGAGCCCCTGTGACCAATCACTTCCCAAAGTCCTACCTCTCCACATTGCTGCACTGGGGACCAAACCTTCAAAAATGAGCCTTTGGGGGACAATCCAGGTCCAAAACACAATAGTATGTAAATAGTTATTATATTATATCATTTAGAGTATGTAAATAGTTATTATATTATATCATTTAGAGAATAAGGCCAAGATAAACCATCTGTAAATGTTCAGGAGGGTGGGTACTGGGGATTGGATTCAGGGGTGATCTCACACCAGCAATCCCAGACCTTTCTATTTTTTTTAATATATTGACACAGGATCTACCAGCAATCCCAGCCCTTTCTATTTTTTTTTTATATTGACAAAAAGGTCTTTCTAAATTGTTGAGGCTGGCCTCAAAGTTGCAATCCTCCTTTCTCAACCTCCTGAGTCAGAGATGACACACATGTGCTGCCATGCCTGGCTAAGATACCATACCTTTTTTTCAAATATTTTTGATCCTCAGTTAATTAAATCTTCAGAAATGGAACCTATGGGTACAAAAGTTCAATTATAATTAATTATGTAACTAAATGCTGTTTAATGTCCATAGTTTTATGACATTTCATGTAAATAAACTTATAAATCTGAAAAATAAATTTATATCAGACTATAAGTCTCAGAGTGGGTTCCTAAAAATGTGATCGGCATTAATATAAAAGGACCCTCAACCTCAGGAGTTGGAACCCATATTCAATACAAGTGCTATAGGAAGGTCCCACCTGCTAACATCTTCCTATAGGATTTTTGGGATGTTATCTACTCAAAACAAAAAAGAGCAATTTGCCATTCCTGTTTTTAAATGTTGCAGTAAATAGGCTGGGGGGTGGAGCTCAGTGTTAAGGAGCATGCTCAGCTTGTACAAGGCCCTCAGTTGAATTTCCAGCATCAATTTAAAAAAAAAAAAAGTGGTAGTAAGAAAGTGACATGTTTCCTATCGAATGTTCTCACCCTTTTCGCTTGAGCTCATCAGAAGATTCTGGATCAGGAATGGACAAATGACACCCCACAGATCAGTCCAAGCTAATCCCCTTCCTTTGTAGGTAGCCTGAAAGATAAAAAACAGTTTTTACATTTTCAAATAGTAGTCAATCTTCTTAACAAGAATTTCATGACACATAAATCTTAAAACTTCAGATGGTCCTGTCCACGGTGAAGTTTCATTGGACTATTGCAGAGAACACACAGCCTCACAACCTCCAGTGTTTACAACCTGAACTTGGACTGAAGAGGGTCCAGCCCTGTGCTACACAATTCTAAGATTGAGTTACTTAAGCCTTCCTCACTCATGCTTCTAAATATTGGGAGTTTGTGAAGGTACTCCATAAAACCTCATTTAAAAAATGCTCTCCACAGTAACCAAGATACTCTACACCCTGACAGATACCACCTTCTGCCTCTTTTGCATGACATTTACATTGTCTAATTTTTAAAAAACAGTTCCATGTTCATAGACAGTAATAACCCATATGAGTCATAAATGGAAGAACACCAGCTTTCTGTTATGTTTTTCTTCTCGATTCCTTAAGAGATATGACACCTTAAGAGATAGGTGGAAGGTTGGAGAAGACGCAGAGGATATATGGGGATGACTGAATAATTAATAGATCGGACAATCCCTACATTAATAAGGACCAGGAGAGTTCATGTGAAAGTCTATGCAGAGTGGGATGTTTACTAAGGATATAAAAATCTCTTCGGCAAGCAAAGCATGTGACTTATCTCTTAAAACATAAAAACCAGATTGAAACAAAACTAGGGATCCAGGCAGAGTGAGAGACAGACTCCAAGGGACAAAATTTCCCGAGAGTGACAAATGTTGAAATAGGATCTAGCATCTCTCTGTTGGTTTCTTTCAAAGTGAGAAGTCTTTCTTTTCTCAAGAGCCGACCTGAAGGCAGGGAGATGGAGTAGGCGCTCGCTTCCCGCACAGGCTGGAGCCTGATTTTAGGATGAAGACTGAGGTGGGTTCTTTTCTTTGGGTTGGTCCCAGACATGATTCTGACACCTCCCCAGGAGGGGTGGAGAGGAAATGCAGTCAGGAGCATACAGGCAGGCTGTTGTGGGAAAGAAAATGAGATTGTTCCTCTGCTTCCCTTATGCTGTCCCTGCTGGATATATTTAACCTTGGCTGAGAACACCCTCCTCCTCCTCTAGAACTGCTGTCTGTGATGACTCAGAAGACAGGAAGTGCACATGAAGAAAGTGATGTTTTGTCTTCTTCCTCTGAAACCCAGAGGTATGACTTCTCCAAATCTGTGCATCGGCTCATGCTCGGAGATCATTATCAAAATCTGTGGAAGGGATAGGAAAACTAGATTCTCTCATCCAGGTGAGGGTAGAAAAACCAGAAGGGAAATGGAATGAGGGAACATTAACCATGAGTTGCTGATCATTGCAGCTTGAAGAAAGTTTCACCAGGCTGGTCCTAGACCCGTTTCTATCGCTAATAACACAGCACCACAGATAATGGGGTTGTATGGAAAAGAATTCATGATCTGTGGTTCTGTTCCAAGGTCAAGGGGCTGTATCTGGTGATGGTCTCTAATCAGTAGAGTTCCCAGGAGGCTCAGGGCACCACCTGGCCAGAGGCAGGAAGCATGTAGTAGAGACCTAACTAAACTGACTTTCAGAGCAGACCCATGCTCAAGATAAACCATCAACCCTCTAATACGATAATCTCATTAATGGGCTAAATACTTCATGAAGGGAAAGACCTAATGACCTCTTAAAAGTCTCCACCTGGTTTCACCTCTTCATCCATCATATTGGTGATTCAATTTCAAAATGAGTTCCAGGGACTACAAACCATGTCCAAGCCACAATAAGGTTCATTAATATTCTCTTCACTCTGCTACGTCTTCGTGCACCATAGAGTCAGTCATCTCCTGATTCCAAAACAGTTATTTTCTCAGATTATTCAAACCTTCACACACTTGAGCAAAATCTGATATTCATGTTTCAGTTTCATTTGCTCTTAAAAATAGCAAAATGTCAGGTTTCTCTTTAAGAGTTATTAGATGTCCCAGATGGCTTGGCTCAGACTGACTAAATCCTCCTTCTCAGAAGCAGGAAATCACAGCCGCCAACCTCATGTGAGTTGGAACTCTCAGATCCAGGAGATGATTCTGGAGCCCACAGCCATTGCAAGATCATGCAATACCCAGCTTGTGCAGGTAAAATACAGTAAAGGCAAAATTCACAAAGTGTTAAACTTGTCTTCCAGACACACAGAAAAAAAGAGTGAACATTGTGCCAACATCTTCACAAGGGAAGTGTGTCCACCTGATAAGCCAGTGAATTCTCACCTGTTTGTGTTTCTGGTCCTCTCTGCTCTTGGACTCTCCTAACATGGGTGCCCACCTGCATCAGATCTCAGGTCAGCAATGTGCATTATTTATAATCAAGATGTTCAGGATAGTCATACTTTTTGGATTTCTGTGCACCATGAAGACTTTATATTAATTTTTATTATAAAGATATTCCGGTTGTATACTTGTCATTTCCAAATAATCCAGGGTAATTAAGTGTTGTCACTCCCTGGCTCCCTGTGACTTTTGAGTTACCACTAGCTCTTCCATACCACAAGAGAGTGGTCAACACAGGCATCCACTCTCAGGTGGTGAGAAGCTGTTTCAAGACCCAGGTCAGATATTTGTACACCTCTCCTAAAACACATTCTATAGTGTCCATTAAAATGCTTCAACCTTAAAAAAAAAAAAAAAAGATCAGGGAAGATTGGGATCATGCCTATATGGTGCATCACCTATTTGGGCACATAATTGCCCAGATTTATTATCTCACATTCTCATGTGTTAACTGTCAAGGCAAAGCCTAGCTGAGTCCTGTGCTCAGAGGGTACAAATAAAGTGTCTGTGGTCCCATCTCAAGTTCAAATTTTCTTGGTCAAATTTGTTTCCTGGCATCTATAGAACCCCTACCAGCTTTCTCAAGACTAACAGGAGAGAAACTTCTGCTCGTTGACTATTTTATAAAAGGTCTAATTAGGTGAGGTCTATCGAGAATACTCTCCCTTTGATTAACTCCAAATTACTATAACATTGGAAAATGTGTCTGCTATATATGGAAAGGAAGGAGTTAAAAATATGTTCCTCTGAAACACACCACTCTGAGACTTTAGCCATTTGAGTCAAAGGCATTTAAAAATCAGCAGGTACAAAAAAAAAAATATCACTCTGATCTTCCTTTTCTTTCATAAAAGCAGAAAATGCATTTCGGTGCAAAATCTGTTTCCCCTGTGCCAGAAGGAAAGTGTCATTCTGAACATCAAGGATGAGAAGTTGAGGAGAAGGAAAATCAGTACGAGCAATCCCTATTAGACAGTCAGGTCCTCCTGGCCGTTTCTCCACCCAGTTAACAACCCCAGCTGGAGTCCTTCTGCCTCGTCGTGCTTTCCCAATTTATTACTTTTTATCTAATCCAGGATGTGATTCTTCATCTCCAACTACATTTTTGGTTCTTCACTTCTTTATGTGTATTCCCATGCCATATGAAGCTGTGTTGGATGTGTATGTTTTTCTCCTGTTGATCTGCCTAATGCCCAGTGAATTCTTGGGCTCAACCAAAAAACAAAACAAACCTTGAAGAGGTAAAGTTTTTGCCTCCCCACTAATTCAGCTGAAGATGCTATTAGCAGGTCCTCCCACGCCCAAGCGGAGGGCATGGTACAGGGAAGTTCATAAGATGGTGGGTGATCTTGAGGGTCATTCAGATTTCTTGTTCCATCGTAAAACTGAACACTTCCAAGAGGCCCTAAGCTCTCTGACTATGAATGAAGAGAAGTAGACTGGAACAGGTTCTATCTGGAGACAGGCCAAGACCAGTAGTTGTAAATCCTAACTTCTCCTCCTCTGCAGGTAGCCACGAATATAATAATCATGGGGTCTAGACCTTGACGATTTGGTCAATGCATAATAAATCACATTTTCCCAAAACCTATCTCAGGTGACACTGAGAAAGGCCATCAGTTGGGAAAAATAATTCTTCACGCTACATTTTTATTTTAAGACAAAGAGATGTAACTCAGATTTCGTCAAGGTCACCGAGTAGCTTAGTAAAACAGCCAGATGGGCATTCACCTCTCAGTATATACAGGCTGTGTGACCGTGGGAAAATTGCTGACTCTCTCTACTCCCCGGTTTCCTAGTCCGTAAAATGAGGTCACTATACTGCAGAGTTCATAGCCTCATTGAGAAGAGTGAGCGGTTTTGACGAAATAGTGGTTTGAGCCTCCGGCGGATGGGAACGGGCACTAGCCAGAGTGCAGGAGGGAAGGAGATCTGTTGTGATAAAACAAGCACCCTCAGGAAGTCCAGAACTGGTGGCCTATCTTCAGAATTCGAATTAGGGACTAGACTAGATTTAACTTGAGAACAGATTGAAAGCTGTTAGGTACTTTTCTTTTAAATTAGGGTTAGTTCTCGGCAAAGGTTGAAATTGAATGAGTCTTGGCATCCAGCCTTCCCTGGTGTGCCTTTTAATCCCCTCTGGGGTGCCTCTTTATCACCCCTTCCCACTGCATGTGTACGTCTCCACCTCACTGCTTCCTCTGAAGACTGATGGCCTGCGTCATCGCACGCTGGCCCTCAGGCTCTCTTTCCCTGCTCTTCTTCTGTAGGCCATCACTGGATTTAAATATCACTTACATAATTAGTGCTTGGATCATTCCCATCTTGAAGCTCTAGTCCTGGATTTTCGATTTCATGCAGGATGCTGTCCCTCAGTCTGTGAGCATCTCAGACTCCAAACCTGAGGTCTCCCTGTGCCCTTCTCAGCCACGTGCTCTCTCTCTCCTGGAGGCTAAGCCCAGCCTCTGGAGTCGACCTGGAATCATCCCCTTCCCACCCAGCATACCAGCTGGGGTGCCAGCTCAGGGGAGTCTTTCCAAATCAGTTCCCACCTCCTCCCTCCCTAAGGCTGATGCCAATTTAGGTATTCAGTGAATCTCTGAAGTGCCACCTGTAGTCCTTGGCCCCATTCACTGCCACAAGTTGCCTTTCTAAAATCTGAATGCGGTTATTTACTTCCCTCTTTTAAAGGCTTACTTGAGACTCTCGTGGCTCCAGATCTACATCCACTAAGTCCCACGCTTTCGGTTCTCTGTAGGATGATGGGACATAATGGGTTGTGCAAATGCTTCTTCCTCTGGAAGATTTCCACAGCCCAGTCCTCAGAGTGAGTTAGCACCCCTCGCTGTGTTCCCAACCCCCTGGGCCCTGCACTATTACCACCCTGACCTTCACTCCATGCTTGAATTCTGCCTCCTCTATTAGGCTGCGAGCTACTTGAGGACAAGCACCGTCCGCTGCTGGGAATAGGACCTGCCTATAATAAATATGCAGGGAATACTTGCTAACTTTATGACACTCTAAGACCAAACTTCTCCTTGGGGTATCTGTGTTTCAAGCCCTAATCTTCAAAGGTAATGACATATATCGACTACTGAGCTCCAGACTGAATTAAATACCCTCATCTGCTCTGCAGTAAGATACCACTCTCTACAGATGGTCCTTGACTTGTGACATTTAGGCTTCTTGTTGGTGCAAAAGCTTGCCCATACACCATGCTGTTTTTCATTTTCAGTATAGTATTCAACAAATTACATGAGATTTTCAAATTATAAAGCAGGATTTGTGTTAGATGGGTTTGCCCCGTTGTAAGCTGCTGTAGGAGCTTTCAGCATGTGTAAGGTAGGCTGAGCTGAGCTGCCACAGTCAGTAGGTTAGGTGTGTTAAATGCACTTTCCAGTTGTTTTCAACTCACAACAGACCACTCCGGTAATATTGTCTCAATTATTTGTAAAAGTCTTCAAGGCCATTATTGCTATGGCTATTTAACATCTGGTAAAATTAGGGACTTGTGGATTATGGCTCTTCAAGGGAGGGAAGTGGCTCCCACCATTAGAGAACCAGAGAACAGAAAGCCAAGGTCAGTCGCTGGCTCACCAGGTGTTGACAAAGAGAAGAGCCCATGGCAGGGCACCTTCACCCTAACAGAAGGCCAGTGAGCACCAAAGCATTTCATCCCGTTATGTTTCCTTCCATTAAAAATGAGTATAAAATTTTGTTTTGATCATTTTTTAAAAACCCCTTGAAAAAAATCTAGATTTGTTTTTGGAACCCCGGGGGAGGTGAGGGAAGGGGTGGACGTGTCTAGGAGAACAGGAAAGATGCAAAGCTCCCTTTATAGTGATCAATCATACCCAGTCCACTGCTTTGCACAGTGAGATTTTGCAGAGGCAGGTGACTACGATTCTGCCATCTGGCCGAGTCTCTCCAATCCTGAGTGCTTTCGGATATAGAGCATGTTTCCGAAAATAAGTGCCCTAGATATTTCAGGGCTGGTGACTCTGCCAACAGCTGCAGAGCATCTGGGCAGGCACTGAAGAGGTTAAAACACCAGCAGTGTCTTGTCAGTGGCCTGAGTAGCTTAGCAGCTCCAACTTCTGCATTTTTCCAGTTTCTTACCTACTTACGGAGCAGTTCATTAGGAGTCGAGGTGGGCAGGGTGCAGGGTGCGGGGTGTGGGGCGGGTATGGGCAGGATGCTCTGTAACATAAATCCTACGACCACATATTTGCCTATTGTGGTCCACCCTAGCAAGTGGAATCACTTCCAAAAGGCTTCTCTGCAGGCACCTGCCAGGGGCATCTTCTGGCAGTCAGTCTCACCAGAAGGCCAGGTGAGGTCTTTCTGTTTTGGGTGTCCTGAGGGAACATCTCCTTCCTATTAACCTCCAATTAGCTAACAGTATCCAAAAAAATCAGAGCCATTTGTCTTCGTTCTGACTTCTATTGTCTTCCATTTGAAGCCACCCTCCCCAGGAGACTCGAATTTCCTGCAGATGTTGATGTGCCCATATCTGCAGTGACAAATAAGCTAGTAACTTATTTTTAAGGATCCTGTGTTCACACTGCAAGAAGTGACTTTTTTAAAGAGGGAAATAAATTACAAACACGCTCCTAGTCATCTCCCTCGACTGTGCAGTGTCAAAAATGTGTGATTTATCACCTTGTTTTTCTCCCAGTCTATTATATTTCCTTGAGCCTCTCCCCAGGGCCTGCTTGTGGCCTGATTAGCCCACAGGATCATTTCAAAGTACATCGGGTTGAAGCAGTTCCTAGGAACCTCTGGGCTCCTCCCCGGGGACCCTCAGGGTCTCTGGGAGCTGAGGAGGAATCTGAGAAACAGAGGCTGCATCAGTGACGGTCACAACCCCATAAACAGCCCCCCTCCCTTCTGGGTCCTTTCTCTGAGTCCACTGACCTGGGCCTTCCCTTTGCAAGCCCAAGGAGCTTGGGTACTAAAGAAAACTCCAGGTCTGTTGTGGAGTGGTCTTATAGTGGAGTAGGTACTCTAGACAGGCTAGCTCTAGAAATCTTCAGAGGAGCCCATTAATTGAATAAAAATAAATCTGTGTGAGCTCTTGGCAGGTCTACTGTATTTTTAGAGCCTAGAATAGTGTCTGGCTCCTATGGGAAGTAATCACCCATGGCGTAAGAATCATTATCACGGATGTTCATTGGTTGCCTGCTCTATGTCATGCACTATCATTATGGAAATGATGACTACACATGGCCCTTCATCCCTTCTCTTATTTTTTTCCATTCATTCAATAAATATTTATTGAGCATCCTTTTGAAGCACCAGCCATGGTTAAGTCACAGGGTCTCTGATGATGAATGAGATCTGGTCCCCAAGTTACTCACAGATTTGTGGGAGATGCAGATGTAAATGAATATGAATCATGTGCAGAATCCTGAGCAGTATTATGCAGAAAATATTTCAGGAGTGGCTGGATAAAGAATGACTAACTTCCAACAAGAGACATTTTACAAAGAGAAAAATATTTAAATTGGGCTATGGCTAGTGTATTAGTTAGGATTCTTCAGAGAAGGAAGGGATCTATTATAAGGAAATTGGCTCACTCCATTCTAGGGGTTGGCAAACCCCAAATCTTCAGGCTACTAGACTAGGATCCCCTGGAAGAGTAACATTCTAAATCCAGTCTTCTGACACAATTCCATCTTTCTAGGGATATTTCATTCTTTCTCTTAAAGTCTTCAACTAATGAATGAAGCTTATCCATATTACAAAGGATCATCTGTTTATTCAAAGTCCACTGATAATTCTATCCAAAAATAAAAGGCCTTCATGGAAACATCTAAAATAGAATTTGAACAAATAACCAGGCATGATGATCCAGCCAAGTTGACACACAAAATTGTGTCTATCTTTGACACACTTCAAAGATAGAGATAAGAGTTCAAAAGTCAGAGAAGGGAAATCTGGACTTAAAAGTACCTTCACCATCCCTCTAGTCATCCAAAGAACCTCCGAATTCCTTGAAAAAAGCAGTTGTCTTTGCCTATTTTCTGTTGCTATAATAAAATCCCAGAGGCTGGGAACTTTTAAAGAAATTTGTTTAGTTCACAATTTGGGAGGTAGAAGATCCAAGGTCAGGCAACTCTTTGGTTCAGGTTGTGATGAAGGCCTCTTTGCAAAGATGGTATCATTGTCAGAGTACAGGTGACAGGAAGGGATCACATGTGCCAGGCAGAAAGGGAGAGCTTCAGAGTTCCCACTTTTACAACAATCTCTTCTTAAAGGAGCTAGTCAGTCCCACAGCATCTACAGTAGAAGACAATGCCCCCAGCAATCCAATTGTCTTGCTCTAACCCATCTCATAAAGGTTCTACCATCTCTGACCATCAAGCCTGCAGAATTTAACTCTTGGGGAGCACATCCAACCAGGGTAGCAGTCAACGTCAACACTGGAAAGCTCCTCCGATGAATGCTCCAGCCACACATTTCCCAGTTCCCAGTTGGACACACCCTGGCCAGAGCCACTGCTTGTCATTCCCCAAAGGGGCCTGAGCCTTTGTACCACATGGGAGGCCTGTGCATGGCCAGCCCAGCCCCATCAGCCTGGATAACTCCTGGGTCCTGTGCAATGAGAACCCCACCTTCAGGAGGTTGACCCTGCTCCCAGCCAAGTCCTGACCTTAAATCAGGCATTTAACTGCCAGACTGCAGCATTTCAACTTGATCTCTGGTCCAAGGGAGCCATTAAAGATTTTTAAACAGACCAGATTTTTAACTCAGATCAGGTTTGACTTTCTGAAAAACTCACTGCAGCCATCCAACTGAGATGGATTAGAAGAAGAAGAGGCAGGTTCTGCTAGAGGCAGAAACCAAGTAGGAGGGTAATGATCCCAGAATGTCTCCGGGAAGATAAAAAGATAATTAACCAAGTAGAAAAAAATATATAAAGGTCAGAGTTAAGATCACAGATTTATACCAACCGAGATTTAATGAGAGAAAAGAAAATGAGCAATTATTGAAAACCTACTATGGGCAAGAATCTCACACTTCTTATTTTATCCTCATCATAACCCTTTCATGTAGTGCAGTTCTCAACCTTTAACTCCTAAGAAACCAAGTCTGGAGAAGAACTACTCTCAATCCCATGCTAGAGTAGATCCAATTTCTAGGATTGTACAATGTTTAGGCATTATAATAATATAATACAAAATCATAATATAAAACCAGAACTGCATACATAGATATGGCAGTGAATATTTATTTAAAATTAGAAAAATTACAAATTTTTAAAAGCAAACATGAAAACATCCTAAAATCCAGTAAACTAACACATTTTCCTGGCAACTTTTGCAATGCTTTCCCCCAATATTTTTATCCGAATCTTCTTTGACCTCCCCCTCCTGTCACCATAGTTTCATAATTCTTTCTATCAAAATAATACAGAATTTAATATAGTTCTAGATATTCTTCACAGCTTGATCGATCAAATTTATTTTTATCATTGATGGTTTTAGAAAATTTCTTTCACCTTCATGACTCAATATTGGTAATGCCATGTAAAGTTTTGAAGCTAGTCATCAAATTCAGGGAAACTTTTATCAAGTTACATTTTTAAGGTTTTTGAGTTTTCATAGTCAGTGATTAATCTTAGATTCTCTTTGAACTGTGCATGGTTGGTGCTTCTGGCTCTGCTTTTGCATATTTTCTAAGCCAGGCTCCATAGACTCTTTTTGACTGATCACTCCTGTTCTTACCCCTCCCGTTACTTGTATCTTGTCATCCCAGAGAGCATTCCTCAGAGTCAGTCCTATATGGGGATGGTTAGCAGCTGAACAATACACACAAAACTGACTGTAAAAGCACATAAACATATCCCTCTAAAACTAAATTAAACATATGCCTCATTCAACTTCTTATCTGCATCTCCACACTGCCTTCTGCCTCTCCAGTGTCATTTGATCTGAGTGAAAGTATAACAGAGGGAAAATTAAAAGACGAAAATAGCCTTATCGACTGAGATGAAAACAGGTTATTTTGCAAAATTTTAAAAGCATATGACATGGTAAACACATTGCTAGAGCCTCTCCCAGAACCTTGGAAGTGTCCTGTCCAGTAAAGGGGCCCCAATCAAAGTCAAAGCAGAGAATTAAATGTCAAACCGAGATCCAGTAACACAAAAATCCATTCTATAAGATTCTGAATAAGCCTCAAAGGTACCTTTATAAATTTTACCATTTTAGCCATTTTTAAAGCACAATTCAATGGCATTAAGCATATTGATAATGTTGAGCAAATATCACCAACATCTGTCTCATTCTTCATCTACCCATTCTCCACTACCCTCTGTTCCTGGTCATCTCCATTCTAGTTTCTCTATAGAATCTCTATGTAAATTTGACTATTCTAGAGATGCCCTGCCAATGGAATCATACAATATTTATCCTTTTTTCTGGCTTATTCCACACAGTATTTTAAGGTCCATCCATGTTGTGCAATGTCAGACTTCTTCAGACTGAGCAATGGTTTGTTGCATGTATAGGCCACACATTACTTATCCATCCATCCACCAGTGGTCACTTGGCTTGTTTCTCATTTTGGAAACTGTGAATAATTCTGCTACTAACATGACTATATGAATACTTCTAGTACCTGCTTCAGTTCCTTTGTATAAACACCCAGAATCCAAACTACCAGATCATATGGTAATTGTGTGTTTAATTCTTTGAAAGTTCCAGTGACTCATTTTGCAGAGTCTGTATAGTCTTTTACATTCCTACCAGTACTATACACAAGAGTTCCAATTTCTCCACATCCTTGCCAATACTTGTTTTCTATATTTTTATTTTGTTGGGGTTTGATAATAACCATTCCAATGGGCATGAGTTGATATCTCATTATGGTTCAGATTTGCATTTCCCTAGTGATTCATGATCAACATTTTCTGTCATCCTTTATTAACCTCAAAGCCATTTTACTAGAATTATCCTGTTAGTTAAATTAAAGTTCTCATTAGAAAAACTTCTTTCTTACTCATTTGTGGGGTTTTTTTCCATTTAATAAAATAGGTATAACTAACTTTCAATGGGTCATACAATAGAAGATTCACCTGGAGTAAGAAGGATGGTTTTTTTTTTTAAAGAGAGAGAATTTTAATATTTATTTTTCAGTTCTCAGCAGACACAACATCTTTGTTGTATGTGATCGAACCCAGGCCGCACGCATGCCAGGCGAGAGCGAGCTACCGCTTGAGCCACATCCCCAGCCCAGAAGGATGGGTTTTAATCAACAAAAACAGAGTCCTAAAATTGGCAGAAGTCCAGAGGGTGGCTAGACTGCAGGCAGCACAATTGAGGCTAGACTGTCAGTGTGCTCCTGGGTTTCCACCCTCAGGGGTATTTCAGGGAGGGGGAAATGCCTGCTCTCTCTAAATTCTCACAACTAGAGTTTAAAAATCTCTAGATCATTCTGGCTTGTTCTAGAATCTTTAACTCCAATCAGAACAGTTTATAAATCCTCCTATAAATATGTATGGTTAGCTTTAAATAATTCTATCATCTCTTTTATGAACATGGGCCAGGTTGGACAACCTTTGCTGTGAGGAGGTGTTAGGCCAAAGATGTTTATATTAGTCCTCTTCCAAACATGGAGTTCACATTGACATCTTTTGATAGAAAACACATACTTATGGTCATGTTTTAGTAGCAGTCATCTGTAGACCTCCTCTGCTTCCAGCAGCTTCACAGAATGAATCAGACACCAGATGGGAAACTGTGTAAATTAATTCAATCTGACCTGATGTCTAGCCATCCATTTGGCAGACAGGATCAGTGTCTGGACTAGTTTTGCCTCTAATAGTGTCACAAAGGAAGAGTATAATAGGCAATTGCTGATGCTGTGACAATGGGTGCAACTTCCTAATTAGCCTATAAATTACGTTGTACACCTAAAAAGTAGAAACTCTTACTCAGTCAATAACTTCAAATAGCCTAATGGAAATACTGCAACTTAACCTTGACTGTCTGCAACAAGTTAATTGACAACATTTAGGCAATGAGATACCACATAGATCAGCTGCCAATATGGTGGTCAATGTAAAATTCAGAGAATATTGCTATTCTGGGGGCAAGGGGAATGGTTTACTTTCTTCCCGAGAAGGTGTGCACATTTAACACAAAAGTTGCAAATTGAATGCTGAACTTGGGTTCAGGAAGATAAGGCCTGCCAGAGTATTCTAAATCCTCTAACAAGATTTACTAATGGAGCTGTGAGACACCAGAGCTTGTTATATATGGCAGGATCTTGTTGATGACTGGCTGTTAAAGTTGAGTTACTGTGGTGCTTATTCCAACTACCACTTTGAAAAGAATTATTTCTCAGTCCGTTTGTGACACTCAGAACCAATCCTGTTCATGGCCACAGCTGGAAAATAATTTTATTTATAATTTTTAAAATTGCCTTATTCAATATTAAAAGAGGGTGCCTACAAAAAGTTAAGTTTTAAGTAATTTCAGAAGAAACCTCAAAAAAGTTTTACTTAATGTAACATATTACACTTTAATACAATTGCTGATTTTAAATATCTATTTTTAATATTGAAAACAGTTACAAATTTGCTAACATTAGCAGTTGCGTAAATGTCAAGTAATGTCAATTCAAAGAAATGAACATCACTATGATTGGAGATTATTATAGACTCAAAAAGTGCTACTGATTCTATGGCAGTTTTTGAGACATACTTATGGATTTATAGCAAGAAATGAATCCTTTTTAGCTGAATGTTTCATTTGAGGTGATTTCTCCAATATTCATAATTAATAATAATAGCTACTGTCTTGGAGAAGCAGCCAATGACTTTGCCATCTTGGCCTTTGGTTCTTGAACACCAAGATAGAAGTAAACCACATGTTATGGTTTGCATAGGAGATGTCTCCCCAAAAGCTCACTTGTGAGACAATGCAAGAACGTTCAGGGATTCAATGATGGAATTATGAAAGTTGTAACCCAATCAGTGGATTAATCCCCTGAAATGAATTAACTGGGCAGTAGCAGTAGAAAGACAGAGTGTGTCTGGAGGAGGTAGATCACTGGGGGTGTGCCTTTGGGGTTTATATTTTGCCCCATGTAAACAGAGGTTTCCCCCTCCCCCTTTTCCCCTCCCCCCACCCCGCCCTTCCTGATTGTCAAGTCCTGAGATGCTGCTTTCCTTCCCGCCATGAGGTTCTGCTTCATTTTGGGTACAGAGCTACATCAGCCATCTGTGCACTGAGACCTCTGAAACCTCAAGGACCAAATAACCTTTTCCTCTATGTTGTTCTTCTTGGGTCTTTACTGGTGGAAAAGCTGACTACCCGGTGCTACTTTGTGTTAAATGAAAAAATGCTGATGGTGTTCATACTTCCTGCAGAACAAATTCACTGAATCCTCCAAAACACAAGACGTGCCACCCAACGAAAAAGACTGTATGCTTTGTCTGAATTCCCCGATCATACATTCCTGGGCTCAAGTATTTCGGATAACAATCTTGTCACCTTGCAAAACTGGACAAAACCTGAACTCCAATGGAAAATGGGTGACTTAATTTTGTTTTCACCTCCTTGATCAATAAATCAAAAACCTACATGTCCAGTGTAGTTCAATTGAAGATAAATCCTACAGTTCTCCTACTTACTCCTGATTATTATAAAGATAGTTCAGATCTCTTAGGTTAACACGCCAACATGTTAAAATTGGAGGAAGAAGAGCTCATACCAGGAATAGGAAGAGCAAGGCTTTGAGCCTAGGATTCAATCAGCAATCTGCTCTTATTTAAAATTCCCTGTGGTGGAGAAGGTGAAAGCAAACTTCCTTATGCAGATCTTTCTCAGCAAGACTCTGCTAGTTAAAATGGGAGCAGTGAATAAAAAAGGGAATGATGGGGGAGCAAGTCAAAATCACAAAACTATCTTTGCAATTCTTTAGAAATGCAGGCAGAACTTTCCCTTTGAATTAGCAGACACCATGGAATCCCAGCAGAGAGACAGCCAAACCTTCTGTACTTTTGAAATCCATGGGGTATCTTTGACCCCCTTCCACCTGAATCCCGACAGGTAGAACCAATTGCTCCTAATGATCTGAGATGGGGTAAACAAGAGATGTGCCACTTTACTTGCCTTCCAGTTCCATCTAGTAGAAATGAATGATTGCCAGAAAGCCAATCTCTGCCTGGTCTTAAAAGAGTATTCAAGGTGAAGAGAGGTGACCACCTCCGCTCACCTGAGCTCTGGTATATGTTTTCCTGCTTTTCCTTATTGCCTGCCTAGTACCCCAAGCCATGTTACAGATTATTCCTTCCTCTTCCTTTACTCCAGTCCAATCTTATGCCTTCTGCAATTTTTATTATAGACCAATACTCTTAGCTCGGTCCAGTGGACATAATTCCAACGGCTACCTGGCCCTGCTGCTGATAGCTGCAGGCACTTGTCCCAGGACCTGGTCTTTTTCTGGATAGTCTCTCTAATGGCTCAAGAAAACCTTTCACTGCAGAGATCTCTCAGCCTCAAGAGCTCAGGTTTCACAGGTTTTGAGATTACAGACTCTCAACACTTAGCACTATCATGGTTATTTCTTGTGCCCTATTTTAGGTTCTGTCCTGGGACGGGCATTCCACAACAATGACTTCACTTAATTTTCACCCAATAATTTTTGACAAAAAAAGAGCAAAGTACTCTATTCTAATTTTTATAAAAGAGGAGATTGCAGCCGAGATGGCAGAACCAGTATTGAAACCCAGTCTGCCTTCAAACCCCATCATTACCCTTTTCCATTCCTCCAAAAGGGTCCAGAATTAAAGTGATTTAGGAGAGAAATGTCTTTGGTTCTGGTCAAAACCTCCTTAACTCTTCTCATCTGCCTAATGAGGTGGGTGGATTAGTAGTACATTTTTATGAGGGTTGTGGGGAAGTTACCTGGATATTCTGCCTGAATATGGAACTTTATATAGAAAAGAAAAATGTTTGAGCTCTTTATTTGCCACTAGCTCACTAAACTTGGGTTTTCCACTAAATTTAGTATTTGTTACAGTTTCCCCAAACTCAATGATGTCAACTTTTCTCTCTGGCCCTGGATTTTAATTGTATTGCCCAAAGTTGTCATTCCTTTTATATTCTGCAGTTGAATGTGGCTTCCAGCTGGCATCTGAGCCCAATTACAAGCATTAACTCTGATCTCCAAGCTACATACTTCCATTCCCTGAAATATCTTCAAAGCACGATCTAGAAACCAACCATGAGAGCAGTTACCCAGCTCACACAAAGAGGGCCAAGGTAATCTTGGGATTCCCATTTTAAAAATGTATTTGTCTGATCTGAATTTGAGAAATTAAATCCAACTGCCAGAAAGTAAAGAATTGCTCTGGAGAAACCAAATTTAAAATAGCCTGCATCAAAAATTCTTAAATCCAAATCATGGTCTGAGTAGGTCCAAGAGTGCTGTAACTCTGTGCCTTCCACCAGGAAGGAATTGATACCCGCTCAATAACTAACATTGATGTGCGTATGGCAGGGACTACATACACCAGAGACAAGTACAGAAAGTGATTGAGACGCCTCTGATAAAGAGCACTTTCTTCCACAGGAGCCACAGAGAGGAAAAAGAAACTAGGACGATGCCATACACCCCACTGTACAGTATGTTACTGACATTTATTCAACTCCTATTTTCTCCAAGACCATTTGCATACTTTTCAGATAATATGCACATCCCTGAATCACAAAATACAAAGAAGATGCCATAAATTGCTTACCATGTTAGTCAAAGCAGAGTTGGTTTCTTTAAAGTCCCACTGAACCATTTCCCCTTGTGTTTATTATCCAATAAAAAAAAGAAGTTAAACCAACAATGGCATTAAAAGGCATTAAAATTCATAAAACAAAGCGGATTCTAGAAAGCTTTCAAGTTTTGCCCTAGGTGGCGTATCTATGAGGATCCATCCTCCATCTGGTTTGCCAGTATCCCCAGATGTTCTATCTGAAAAACACTGCCATGAACATCATCTCATATATAATTTTTTAAAGGCAATGATACTACCACTAAATTTGTTTTAGGCAGGAAATGGAATTTTAAATCTCAAGTGTCAATGACTATATAAAACCAGCTATGATTTGGGATTCCAAATTGTTACCTAATAGAGAGAATGTATTCTCTGATGGTATGTGTTGGTACTTATATGAGAATAGGTTAAATATCATTTTTGAAATATTATTTTTAAAACAAAAAATCCACATGAAATGAATAATCAAAATCCAGATCTGCTTAAAAGAGGAAGACAAGGAAAAATAAGAGGGTAAAGGGCACCTCACTGACCATCTTCTTCACCTAGTCAGATGTAAACCTTTTCAGACAGACAAACCTTAGAAAAATTATATAGTTTTTATCTGTTAAAAGGCTTAAAATAGGTAGACATGGTGGCACATGCCTGTAATCCTACCTGCTCGGGAGGCTGAGGAGGAGGATGGTGAGTTCAAAGCCAGCCTCAGCAAAAAGCAAGGCTCTAAGCAACTCCATGAGACTCTGTCTCTAAATAAAATACAAAATAGGGCTGGGGATGTGACTCAGTGGTTGAGTGCCCTTGAGTTCAGTCACTGGTACCCCATGCCCCCATGAAAAAGAGGATTGAAATACAGAATTCCTGGCCTCGATGTAGGGCAGATGTGACTGGGCACCTGGAATTTCCAGGAAGTGGGCTTATTGGTTGCCGTGGTCCAGATCAGCTATCACCTAAAAAACAGAAACAATCTGGACCCCGAGTGCAAAAATTCATTGAACTTTATACAGTGGGAAGAGGGGTTTGAAGTTTTACATGAAAGTTGCTTTTTGTTCCAATTTTTTTAGACTAAATGGAGGTTTCACACATCTTTACCACAGAAAGCAGAAGTAACAATTCTTATATACCATCAAGTTAGCAGGCAAATTCAGCTTTTGCAAGACAGAGCAACTCAGCCCTTATTAAAAAAAAAAAAAAAAAAAACAGGAAGTCTCAAACTACATTGAGTTCTTTGCAGAAACTTTTGCTGACATTTTGTTAATAAGAAGAATTGTGTTGAGGGTCTCTGGAGAAGCTTAATTAAGACTCTTTGGTGGAGGAGGGGCTCTGCTACCGCCTGGCATTCAAAGGTCTCCAGGGTCTGATTGTATCTGATCTCGCCAACGTCCTGTCTCACTGTGAAACTCCTTCCCCATTGTCCAGCTACATCTTTGTGATTTTGCATTTCTCCAAAAAGATTTTGTTCTCATTTCCACCCTGCATTTCCTTCGGTGTAGAAGGCTTTTGTGAAAAGTTAGCTCATGGATCTCTTCTGCCTTCTTTTCCTCTTTTTTTTTTTTTAACTTTTTCCAATTCCGATCTGTAGTATTAGGTAATATGTATTTGGTCTTTGTTCTCAGTTCCTGGCAGATGGCTCCTAAAATACTTGAAATTCAAATTATACGTGTTATGGTATGCTCAGGAGTTGACTGGTGGCCCAAAGTATAGGGGCTGGTCTCGGAAAGACCACTGTGAGATTAGAGGGTGGAGACTTTCAGCCCCATTTTCCCCAACTTCCTGGAAGGGGAGAAGAGTTGAAGATTATCACCAATAGCCAATGGCTTCATGCAGCCTCCATAAGAACCCAATGGGAGAGAATTCCCAGAGAATTCCCGGAGAATTCCCAGCGAAGCACATGGGAGTTCTTGGAGAGGACAAGGCAGCCCTGCGGCCCTTCCCACTGACCTCCTGTGTGCATCTCTTCATCTGTTTCTTTTGTGGTCTCCCTTATAATTCCCTTTTAATAACACAGTAAATGTGTTCCTTGACTTTCATGAGCTAGTAAATCAATCAGACCCCAGGAGGAAGTGTGGGGACCCCAACTTATACCTGGCCAGTCAGAATGTTGAAGACTGAAATCCGCAACAGGCATCGGAAGTGGGGGGCAGCCTTGTGGAGCTGAGGACCTCACCTCTGGAATGTGATGTGACCACCAAGTAGCCAGTGTCAGACAGCCGGTGTCCACCGCCACACCATCGCTTGCCTCCTAGATGGGGAAATCCCTACACATCTGGAGTGAGGAATACATTGTAAGAACCTAGTGAGAAAAACTGAGTTGGTTTTCTTCCTCTTTCATAACTCCTTCACAAAATTTCCCCTTCTAAATCCTTACACATCATTTGTGTTTTTCTCTGAAAGTCTGTCACTTTGCCGGGCCCGTCACAGATGTTACTTTGGTTGTTTACATATCATTATCAACTCCCTTGAACTATGAGTCTCCAGGGATAGGAGCAGGAGATGTCCAGTATCACCCTTGGATCCCCAGAGTCTAAGATGAATTCAGCATACCACCCGCATTCAGGAACTTATGAAAAATGAATGAGGAGAGATAGAAGGCAGAAGAGATCAATGAGCTAACTTTTCACAAACACTGATCCAAAGAACTTTCTCTCAAAGAAAAGTTGTGTCAAAAAAATAATTTAGAACCATAGTTATTGATACTAGTAGTTTTAATATCAATAATGCATGAGCTTTGAATGCCAAAGGACATATTGTATTGAGCTTTAATTCAGCATATACATCTGTAGTGACAGTCAGAAGGCCTTAGATTATAAGCAAAAAAAAAAATGACTAAACAATACAGAAATGAATGGCTATTTCAAGAATGGGTTCACTGAAGTCATCAAAGACCCAGTTTCTTTCCCTCCTTCAGCTCTGCTATTAGTTACTATTCTTTTCCATTAGGCACCATCCTTCACGGTTTCGATAGGGCTGCAGAATTTCCAGCATCATAATGAAATGTCACATCATTCTCAGTTTTTCACTGAAAGTCTCTTGCAATGGGGATCCCCTCAGTCCTGGTGGAACAGCAAGGTTGCGAAGTCTACAGTGAACTCAAGACAAATGACAAGTCTTCCTACGCCAAGTCTTGCAAGCTCAGAAAGTACCTATTGTGGGAAAGCAATCAACCACATGTTTTCCTCTCATTTCAAAGAATGCCTCTTGTGTGTTAGTCAGCTTTCTGTCACTGGAACAAAACACTTGAGAAAAACAACTTAAAAGGGGGAAAGGATTTATTTTGGTTCACAGTTTTAGGAATTTCAGTTCATGGCCACTTGGCTCTGTTGTTTCTGGGCCTGAAGTGAGGCAGAACGTGGTGGAAAAGAGGGCACAGAGGAGAAAAGCTGCCCACTTCATGGCAGCCAGAAACCAAGACAGGAGAAGGAGGCCAGGAACAAGACACACCCTTGAAGGACATATTCCCCATGACCAACTTCCTCCAACAAGGTCTTTCCTCTTGAGGTTACCACCTCTCAATAGCATCACCAGATTAGGGGGGTCAGGGAAGAAGGGTCTTTACAATGAAAAACACTGGCAAATACCACTTTCGCCAGGTGGTCAAGGTCAACATCATCAATAGTCAATAAATGTTGAAAAGCATACACTTTTGTCACAGTGTGGTGAAAATGGCACTTTACCTCTGTAGTCATTTTCTTAAAAATCCGTAAGTCCAATCAAATGAGAAAAAAAATATTAAATGAAAATTAAAGGAAAGTCTACAGAATGTCTCAGCAGCTTTCCTCAAATCTGTCAAGGTCAGCAGAAGCCAGGAAAGTCAGAAAAATCATCACTGTACTTACCATATGACCCAGTGATTGGTCCCTTAGGCATTTAATCAAAGAAATGGAAACTCAGGTTCACACAAAAACGCAAACACATTGTTCACAGCAGCTTTGTTAGTAATTGTCCAAAACTGGCAACAACTCAAATATCTCTCCTTGGATGAATGTCTCAATAAGCTGTGGTACATCCATACCATGAAATATTTAGCAATAAAAAGGAATGAACCATTGATACACATAGTAGATGGCTCTCCAGAGAATCATGCGGAGGTTTTTTTAAAAAGCCAGTTGCAAAAGGTTATGTGATGTATGGTTCTATTTATATAGCATTTTTGAAGTGAAAAAATTATACAGATGGAAAACAGATTAGTGGTTGCCAAAGGGTCAGGTGAGGGAGGAGGGGAGAGCTAAGTCATAGCTTAGTCATGGCTAAGATTGGGGGGAGGGACCTTGGAATGGTAACACAGGAGATCCTTGCAATGGAACCGTTCTGCAAGTTGACTGTGGCGGTGATCTCATGAATGAATAGATGTGGTTAATTCCAATAGAACTAAATGCACAGGTAAACAAATGAGCACATGTAAAGCTGGTGAAATCTGAATGCAGTTCATCAATTGTGTCCATCTCAGTTCCCTGATTGTGACATTGTAGTATGATTACATAGAATCTATCAATGGAGGAAATTGTGCGAACAATATAAAAAGGAGATGAGGGTCTCAGAGGTGATGGGGATAGGTTTTGCACCACTGTGAGAACCTGAGTTTGGAACGTGAGTGAAATTCTAGATAGGGAAGAGGGGTGGGAGGGAAAGGGAGGAGGCAGGGGATTAGCAAGGAGGGTGGAATGTGATGGACATCATTATCCAAATTACATGTATGAAGACATGAATTGGTGTCAACCTACTTTATATACAGAGATATGAAAAATTGTGGTATATACATTATATACCACAATTTATATATACATATATATAACAAAAATTGTAATGCAAAAAAAAAAAAAACAAAGTACATGCATGAAGACATGAATTGGGCTGTATCACCAATGTGATCCTACATTCTGTACACGTGGGAAAAATAAGAATTCATACCCCATTTGAATCAAATGTATGATATATGATATGTCAAGATCATTGTAATGTTTTGAGCAACTAATAAAAAAAGAAGAAATAATAACTGGACAAAACAGAAAAAAAAAGACATGAATTGGCGTGAACATACTTTATATACAAAGATCTGGAAAATTGTGCTCTGTATGTGTAATAATTGTAATGCATTCTGCTGTTGTGTATTTAAAAAAAATAAAATCAATTAAGTAAAAAAGAAAGAAATATTTAAAACAAAAGTTCCCTCTGTCTTACTTCTTCCTCTTACAATTGCATGTACATTTACACTGATATGAACAATCAGAGTTTAAAAAGTAATGTAAACAGCATAAGGGAAAATAGGGCTACTTTGACAGATATCCTTTTTTCCCTTTTTTAGTTTTGAAATATCTAAATCATCACAAAACAATTTTGTTTAAATGATTCAGGAAAAAAAATACAATTGTCCTAAAATGGAGTAGCTATATAACTAGTTGCTTCTGTCACGTCACTTCGTATCAGTATGATCAAGAGACCACAGGTTCAGCAAAGGATAGCTCTATTATCCAAGAAGCCAGGACCAGCATTTGTACACAGTAATTCTGCTGTTGTCTTGCAGTAAGAGCCATAAGGAAGACATTTTCTACTTAACTCCAGGTAGGACAGAGCCAGAATCCTATGCCATAGCTCAAATTTCCTGTAAGCTGATGTGGATTGATTAACTTCTATTCTACAGGCAAAATTGTTGAACTAGTTATAAATTTGCCTATTGTTGAATACACTTTTTCCTCTATAGTTGCAAGCATATCCTGTTTCAGAATTTAAATGTCTCACTGAAATCAAGATATTCTCCATCGACAACATTCATACCCTAATCTATATTTATCATATAGAAAACTTTCTAAGAAAGAAAATATGATTAATCTGGCAGAGCCTAGTCTTATATAATCCACTCTAACTTGACAAGATTCCTCTCTTTCTTTGACATCCTCTAGGGGAACACTTTTCTAATCTATAAGCTAAGGATTTGCCTTTATTGTATAGTTTGATGATTGGAACAATAGTAAGAGCCTTTCTATGCTAGCAGTCCAGAAGGATGGAGAGACAGAAATAGAAATGTACCCAGGGGAAGATGAGAAAGGGCAGTACTTTTATCCTGATTTAGAGAGCTGAGTATTTTAGGCTTCACAGTACAGGTGAGTTTTAAGACATTCTAAAAAATAAAAAGTGTTTAATATACAGCTGTTGCATGAATGACAAGTATAAAAATAAATAGGAAAATAAACCTGTATTTGATAAAAAATGTATATGCAAGTGTGCTTCTCTTTATAACAGAAATAAATTCTAATATCTAAAGAACATTTAAGAGTAATGGGTTAAATAAGGCCTTCAGCATATACTTTATGCTATGTTAAATAAAGGAAATAAGCTTGATGAATTAATATGGAAAAATGCCCATAGTTAGGATAAAATGGTAAAGATATATACATATAATTGCACACACACACACACACACACACACACACACACACACATACACACATGCATGAATATATATAGCCAGATACCACATAACAATGTTTAAGTCCTTAATAAACAACATGTATGATGGCAGTCCCATAAGGTTGTAACGGAGCTGAAAAATTCCCATCACCTTATATTTTAATGTACCTTTTCTACATTTAGATACACAGATACTTGCCATTGTTATAACTACCTACAATTTTGATACAGGAAATACCATACAGTGTTGCAGTTTAGGAGCAACAGGCTATATAGCACACAGCTTAGGTAAAATAGGGTATATCATCTCAGTGTATACGTACATTTTATGATGTTTATACAATGAATAAATTTTCTAATGATGCATTTCTTAGAATGTGCCTTCATCCTTAAGCAACTAACTCACATCTGTATACAATATCATTTTTAAAATACAATAACAATAATTGTTGGCATACATATATAAATATAAAAATAGACCATAAATTGTTAATAATTGTCTCGGTAGAGAAGATAAACGGATATCTCTATATTTGATTAATTTCTGTAATGTTTGATTTCTTGACATAGCATCATACAGAATGAAAAAAGGATCTAAAGACAAGTAGTCCCCAGAACAGCTTCTTGAGAATCACGTAGGGTCTACCACATCTCCGAACACATCTCAGGTACAGAGTAGGAGCTAGAGACTGAAGAAGGAGTTCCAATTAAATCTCAGTGTGAATAATTCCTACAGAGAATGGGATTTTAAGAAAGGATAATATCATCAGGCCTGCATCTCAAAAGACAATTCACTCATCATTTTTATACTTTAGTAGGACTTCTTCACTCATCTGGAGACTGTACTTTGAAGTCGCTTGAACCAGGCTCATTTTTTAATCTTTGTTTTCTTCATATATATTTTTATCATTTTTATTTCCCCTCCCATTGTCTTTCTTTTGCATATTCTCTCCTTTAGCCGTCACCTCTCTGCCCATTTCTTCTCTGCTCCTCATCTGGAATTGTGCAGGGAGAACCCTGATTCTGAGAGCCACACAGTCCTCCCTCTCGGGCCCTGTTCCGTCTGAGTGCTGGGACTATCCCTTTTTCTCCAAATATTTTTAAATCTTTATCTTCGTGGAGTTTGCAGGGCCTCTCTTCTCTCTGCTTCTGCAGTTTCTAAGGTAACATAATCACTTTCCCATTTTCTATTATGTACACATCTTGAACCATTTTGTCCTTATCATCCAAAGTCACTCCAAGGTAGGTTCTCACCATTGATTTCGCTGATTCCCCAGGACTATCCCCTTGACTGAGGGGCTGAGAACACTGATGCCCCACACAAGCATGTGCCCAGGCTCAAGGCCCAGGGCCAGAACTGCCGTCCGGCACCTTGCTCTGACTCTCAATTTGGCGTCTCTGCTACGGTGAATGATCCTCCAGGAAGGAAGCTGGTGGAGGGCAGAAGGAGGCTAAGAAGTTTTCTTCTTTGAAAGGCTGCTTTTCTCTGACACAGGGGTATTATTACAGAAGGTGAATAGGAATATAGAAAAGTAATTATTTCTTATTTTTTAAATTAATTTAACTCCTGGGTACACTCTCTCCCTCTCTTTGCTTTGATTCTAATCCTCGAAAGAGACCCAGTTAATATCTTGTTACAACACAATAGGAGACTCAGTATTTTAATAGACCTCAACTTAAGTGCCTAAATCCTACCAGTCTTGTTTTCTGAGCTTTATTTTTCTACCCTGCAAAACATAAACTGAGGAAGATGTGCAATGGAATATTTCTTCCTCCTCTCATCTGCCTGTCTTCCATGGCCCAGCAATAGTTGACTTCCTCATACGCTATCACCACCGTCATCGCCGAAATATTCAGACTTTTACAGGGAAATAGCAGTAAAAACCAATTCTGCCCACACGCACGCACTTGGGTTGTATTAATGCCTTCAGAAAACTCAGCTCTGCCCCATGCAGTTTAGAAAATGAGTAGAAATCTATGAAGCCTGCCTGAACCTTGGAGGTGGAGTTTTTACCAGCACAAGTGCTGTGTGCTCTCACAATCTGCAGCCTCACCAGGTCATAATGAGGTCGTAGAAGAAATCATCAGCTGGGAGAGGGAGCCTGAGAATCCATTGCCGGGGCTCTTTACGACCTGCCTGAAGAAGACATCGGTTGCTGAGGGCAAAGTCCCCGACCGCACAGAAAGTCCCTGCAGGTGCTAATGATGTTTGTGCAACAAGGACAGCTAGGAGACCTGTTGTGGCCTTTTGGATTAAATGTACTTTGAGTCACAAATGGCCTTGATGCAGAACACTTCAGAGAATAGAGTAGCCCTCAAACCACCTGGATATATTCTAGTTAGGAAAGTCTTGCAGGTAAATAAATATCTCACCTGCCCCCAATGTCACATGGCCAGTCTTCTTGACCATAGGACACAGATGATGTGGTCATTTAAATACCATTCTTCCTGTTTACCTGAAAGAGATTCTTTCTTTCCTTTGAAGAAACATGCAATGTTATTACTGAAAACTCAGTGAAAGCCAGTCCCGGTAATTCCATGGCACACAAGTAGGAGTGTGGAATCCTGGTATCCCAAATCCAGAGAAGCCTGGGCATTCCACCAGCATCCTCTCCACACGTCACCTCTGAATTCCAACATCTCTTCTCAGTGCTCTGATCAGGAGCTGTGACTTCTACCATCAGGCTCTTTGTAGCAATTTTCACCTATTTACTGCCTGAAATTTTCACTGTCACCCTTACCCAACAACCTAAAGTTCACCCTCCCCGGAAGAGTTCCCAGAAACCCAGACACATATAGGCAAGGTTGCTTCTGGACTTTACTAGTTTTTGTATATATTTTTATTATGGCATATAAAACACAGCACGATAGCTATCTATTTACCTGTATTTGGTGCATATTTTGTTATGACATAAAACACCATATCATATTTATTTATTTACCTGTCTTTTCTCCCAACTCCCATAAAATAAAACAACCCCCCGAGGTTCTAACTTATTTGAGGGCCAGGACTTTATCCCATACAGTTTTTAAATCATGGGTGGAAGCAGATGATTAAAGGATAAAGAGAAGGGAAGATTTACGTTATAATGAAATCAGGGAAGATATAAGTAATTATATCTGTATACACACATGGGAACTGATTCTTTTTATACACTTATCTTTGGCATGCTTTTATGTGGGTAGATGTTATTACATGATTAGGGTTGTTATTTTCAGACCTTCACAATACTGTTTAAATAGGGACTTATAAAAGAACAGGGAGGGTTTTTTTTTTTTTAATTCTCTCTTAATCGCTGCAAAATAAAAGAGGCAAGGTAATTATGTGGTTTCACTGAAAAGGTTTCTCTGCTTCTGCGGCGTTTGGTCTAACACGGCTCCTGAGAAGCACTGCCTGGCCTGGCCTCTCCCTTCTTGTGACTTCAATTCTCAAACACACTTGAAAATTACGATCCCAGATCCCCCCCCCCGAGTCCCTGAATATGCACCCGAGGATGGGCCACCCACGTCTGATGCTTGAGCCATCTGCATCCTGGTCTTCTCAGTCCTGCTGCCTTCCACCCACCCCCAGAGACACTGAGTGTCCCTCCTCTTCCTCATGGAGTCAGTATCTGAAGCCGTCTGGTGTGGGATCACTGCAAGGCGAAAGGATGCTGCTGGAACTGACTGAAATCAAGGAGCAATGGAAGCAGCTCAGAGAAGGAGGTGCAGGAAGCTGGCTCTCAGAGCCATATGCGCTCAGCTCTGCTTTCTCCTGCCTCTCCCCTCTCTCCTGACAGGCACCTCCTTCAGGACTTAGGAGCCCTGACTCTCAGTCCAAAACCTTTTGGTTGTCTGTTACAAAAGGATATTTTTCTTACGACAGAATACTGCACTACAAGCAAAAATTACAGAGTTTTCAAATAATTAGTTTTAATGACAAAATTTTATAATATATATAAAGTAAAATGTTAAGTGAAACAAGCTAGGAGTCTATAATACAATCAACTTATTCAGAATATCATCATAGAAGAAATACTGGGAATCTTTACAATAATTATTTGCTAAAAGGTGATAGTGTTAGGAATCATTTTTACTTTTTTTTTATTTTTTAATTTCCACATTTCCTAAACTTCTGAGTATACTCATATATCACCCTTGCAAAATAAAAATAATCCAAATTTGTTTAGCATCCCACTTTCCTTTTAATCTCCACTTTGCTCTGACTTCCACCTTCATTTTCCACCAGGGCGCCAGAGAGAAGAGTGACTAAGTGTTCACAAAGTCTATTGCCCTCTTTGATTCATTAGCTTTCCATCTGTTTCTCATTACTGTTGCATCTATTATCATCTTACCCATATTTGGAGGCTTGTTAAAATTATGTAAGAATTTCAATTTGTTTAACCTGTTATCACTAAGTAAGAATCGATTTGCCTTTCTGCTTTAGCATGTGCAGTGACCTGGGGTGAAAGTGCTTCAGTGAATGGAAAGTTGCTTAGTAATGGAATCACAGCAAGATTTATAAGGACTAGAGATATAAATATCTGGGCAGAATTACTGTCAGTTCTACATGTTTCTCTATATCTCTTGTAATTGCTACCTTAGCATTCCTCTGTGGTAGAAATCTGCTGTACTTCCTATACAAACATATAAATATAGAGACATTGTTAGTATGCCATTATAGAACTTGCCATTAACTTTTCTAATCCTTTTCTCTCATTTCTGACAGGTGGGTTTTTCTAAAGAAAGAATGCAATCATGTGAATTCCCTAGTGTGAAATTCTTTCAGTGGATGCTGTGCTGTGCTCCCCAGGAACTTCAAGACTAAGCATTTCTCTCTCTAGCTGCTGGCAGTGTTGGGGGCTCATGGCTCTGTACAGAGTGAACCCCCAGGAGTTGCCCCCAGGCCAAACAGTGGCCTCACCCAAGGCCACACCCTCTCCCCAGAACAGCCTCCCTCTAGGTGCTAGTCAATGCAGAGATCAAAAGCCAGGGCCTCGTTTCTAGTAAGAACAGATCTGAAGGACCATCCTGGCTTTACAGCTCCCTGTAGGATCTGCTCTGAAGGTCACTTCGTTCCTCTGTCCACTTCTACTTATTTCATTACTCAACAGATGTCACCTCTACAAATATTTCTTCATAAATACCTGCATGCAGGTAATAAATCTGTCGCTGTGTCTGCTTCCTGGAGAATCCCACTAAAGACTTGGTCCCAGGAGTGGTCTGGGGAAGCTGACGTTTGGATAAGGATGATTCCAGCCAGCTGGCTCTAAAACGCCTTGTCACTGCCACCAAGAAGGGCATGAATGGCCACAGGCACCCTGTAGCGGCAAACTTGTGGAAACTTTCCCCAGAGGGGAACTGGGACAGGAGTACCCTGGGGTGAGATTCATCTCAGGGCTCAAGGAGTTTGAAAGCAGGGATCACAAAACTGTGGGATCCGGCAGAGATATGTGGATGCAATCAATGCACTAAAGAAAAACAATGCAATGTTCAAAGTGATCAATTAACTAGTTTAGGAGGCAGAGGTCTTCTTTTGTATGACATAGAGTGAGTCTCATCTTCCATAGCTAAAAAGCAAAAAAAAAAAAATTAAAAAATTTTAAAAAGCCTAGAATCAAGCCCAGAACAGGTTTATTAAAGTAGCAGAGCTTCAGAGAATGTTGGATTCTCAACCCCTGCAAGTCTTCTATCTCAAAATCAGGGCCTTTGGGAAGGAGTGGGGCCATGAGTCATGGGATGGGAATATCTAAGTGGAAATCCCAGAAAATGAGATCTCTCTGAAATTTCTGAGCCTGCCAAAATAGCTTTTGCTGTCCTGTAAAGACCCTCCCCCTTTCTTAAAGACAATGAGCAAGCCTCTGCCCGGCCCGACACAGGTACTTCCTCTAGTGCCTATCCCCACATCTTCTCTTCGACATAGACCAATAACTAGGAGTGAAGTCATAATGTAAACTTACCAAGAAGGCACTACACTGACTACGAGAAGAAAGAACTATTCCTCACAGAAGCTGCAGGGCTATCCTACAGGAAGAGCTGATCTACAGGACTGTGTCTAGAAGGTTCTAGATCAAGGAAGGCAGAAAAGTTGTATAGGAGAATATTCACCGATATGGATGTGCTCTCCCATGACACAGGACTTAGCACCCCGGCTAAGATCTCAGAAGCCAGGAACACTGAAGAGAACAATGACTCATGTACATGAAGTCAATATAACAGAAGGACCGTGGTAGACAATGCATTAGGAGATCAAAGGCCCAGGAAATAGGTAGGGGAACGGGAATGTTCGCAATGGCAGAAACCCACTTACATGTTCTGTGAGCAGCAAGGAGGATACTATTCACCAAAGCAGCAGAGGTTAGAGGGCCATTGCCTACTGAGAATCTCAGAAATGACCATGTTCTGCAGCTCAGCCTGAAAGCAGATGTTGCTACAGAAGTGGGCTCACTGACTGCCGATAGGATGATAAAATCCCAAATAGCAGAGGTTGAGAGGTGGACTTAAATATCAGAAGCAATAGGGTTTCCTTTTCATAACAAATGCAGGACGGTTACAGTAGCCAAAAATCTCCAGAGGCAATAGAACATGTTGTGGGGATGAGGTAGATGGCTAGACAACCAAGGTGATGTTCAGTCTATAGCATCAACATCTATCAGTTGGATGACCAAAGGAAGGAGGAGAGCTGCTCCAACAAAACATCATGATTACTTTTCCAGTTTCTAGACCTCAACGTGAAGACTTAGACACTCAGGACTGCAGGAAAGCTCAGGTTCACGGGAAGAGGAACCCCGCAACACTACAGCCACTATGTTCACTGGTGCTATCTCCAGTGCTTTTCTCAAAGTATAAAGCACCCTTTACTGGAGGAATCGTACAGTGGAAAAATATTTCCATGACTATGATACACATTATCCAAGTTGTTAAGAGACTGAGAGACTTGCGGCCTCCCTCTTAGTGTGGGGGTATATGAGGACCAAGTAATCAACGTAGTTCTGGGTCAGAGCTGACCTTCAGGAGGTCCAGTGGATCCTTGACCCAAACAGCAGTCATCAGGATGTTTATGAGAGCTGGCACACGTTGGCCCTTTGAAATATGAGGTGAGAGATGTCACAGTGCACAAGGCCAGATGAAAGCCTCTGACTCACTCTCCTGCCACCAATATCAGAAGCGTTTTGCACTGTTACGGTTTGAATGTAAAAGCTCATGTGTGAGACGATGTGAGAAGGTTCAGAGAAACTTAGCCCAATCAGTGAATTAACTGAGGGTAAATGTAGGTAGGTGGGATGTGGCTAGAGGAGTGGGCCATTGGGGGCCTGGCTTGGGGGCATATATTTGCATTTGGCAATCTCTCTCTCTCTCTCTCTCTCTCTCTCTCTCTCTCTCTCTCTCTCTCTCTCTCTGTCCTTTCTCCTTCCAGATCATCCTGTAGGCTGCTTCCCTCCTCCACTCTCTTCTCCCACAATGTGCAGCCTTGCCTCGAGCCCAGAAGGATGGAGTCTGCTGTTTAAGAATGGAGACCTCTGAATCCGTGAGCCCCTAAATAAACTTTTCTTCCTCTACAGTCATTCTGGTTGGGTCCTTTAGTCACAGCAGTGAAAAAGCTAACTAAAACATTCTGGGAGAATTTGAGATATGTACTACCCTTAGAAACGTAGGATGTAGCAAGGATGACCCCATTATGTCCCTATTAATTGCCAGCGTAAACCCCCAAACTCCAAATGGCCTTACCAAATATGGCCATTGTCTACACAAACTCAGCCACCGAGTTTCCCAGTTGCCATCTGAGGCATCTTTGCTAGTGCAGGGCAACACTCTTGTGAGTCTATGTTATGCAGCTATTGACCCAACAAATGCATGGTTTGCCCTCCTCTTCATAAGGAAAATGAGACAGTTTGCATTCTTCTGTAGCATACAACAGCATACACTTACAGCCTAGCTCCAGGGCTATTAACTCATCTGTCAAACAATATTCTGAGGAGACCTGAGCATCTGGATATCCCTCCTACCTTACTGATGACACTGTATTAATCATATCGGAGAAGGAAGAGATAGCAATCGCTTTGGAGACCTGAAGTGGATAAATCATATCCTTCCAAATGATAGAAAACAAATCTCATGACAATTCAGGGGCTCACCACCTTAGTAATACAGCTTGTCTGGACATGCTGAACCCCTCGTGGTAGAAGAAAATTGCTGCATCTCATACTTTTTCTCAGAAGACAGGAAGCACAATGCTTAGGGAGCCCCTTCAGGCCTTGAGAATTGCCATACATGGGTTCAACTCACTGACCATGTATACAGTCAAGGTTCTTCAGATAAATAGAACCAATTGTGGGGTGTGTGTGTGTGTGTGTGTGTGTGTGTGTGTGTGGAGAGAGGGTCGTTTTAAGGAATTGGCTCCTGTCCATGATCTCAGGGTTAGCATGCAGGCTCCAGACCCAGAGAAAACCTGACGCTCCAGTTCAAGTCTGAAGACTGTAATGGTAGAATTCCTTCTTGCTTGAGGCAGTTCAATCTTTGTTCTATGTAAACCTTCACATGATTGGATGAGACCACCCATATTATGTAAGGAAATCTGCTTTAAACACTTCACTCTTATCCTAAAATAAAATGCTCATAAACATTCAAAATTACCTTTGACCAAATATCTGGGCATCATGGCCCAGCCACATTGACCCATAAAATTAACAATCACACATGGTAATACAAAAATGTTGTCTGCTTTCACTGGGGCACAAGCAGGAAGTCCAAACAGAGCAAGAAATCCTGCCCCATAATCTTCCAGACAGGGTGGTGGTCCTTAAAGGTAACAGTGTTAGGGAAAGAGGTGCCCAATCATGGGAACCAAGTGACACTGCAGACAGAACTTTCCAAAATGACCTGGGTCCGTAAGACTCCCAAAGTCATCATATCAGGGCACAGCAGAAAAACCTTCCTAAGATGAAAGTGACACATCTGGGTTCAGGCCTAGGCGGGGCTAGAAGATACAAACAATCTGTATGAAGAAGTGTTCCCAACCCGGTGTGACCCACCCCTGTTGCACTGATGCACATCCTCCAGCTCAAAGTTACGGCCACATAGAATATTCCCTATGACTCACAGCAGGAGAGGGTCGGTTTTGTTTTATGGATGAATTCATTCCGTATGTGAGAATGAGTAAGAAACTGACCGCTACAACTCCGTTTCCACTGAGAGAGGTTCTGGAAGAGGAAAGTAAGGGAAATCCCTCCCAAGGGCCAGAGCGTAGGGATAGCCCTGTGGGGAAAGAGAGTAGCTTAAGGTGAGAATGTACACAAACACCTAGGAGGTGCCAGAGAGCTTGGCTGGTTAATGGTGCCTAGAAGGAAAAAAAAAAAAAAAAGATAGGAGACAAAGAAATCCAAAGAAAAATCACATATGGCGAGATCAATTGCAAGCAAGAACACAGAGCTCTCCTGCCCTATCCTCTTGGACGGGCGTACTACTCTCTCAGCACTTGAAGTGTTCAGGAACCAGAAAGCTGGGGTTTATTATGTGGGTGTGATCGATTGAATTGTTTGTCATTTGTGTAATATCAAGCTCCAGTCCCTCTCTCCTCCCTGGAGATGGGGCTGGCCCCATGTTCTAACCCTCCAATCACATAGTTGGTGCTATGATATGGATATATGGTGTATGTGCTGAATGCTTGGTTCCTCTAGAACCATGTAAAGATGCTGAAAGTTGTGGGGATCTTTAGGAGGTGGCACCTAGTAGGACGTGACAAAAGCATCACTACCATTTTGGAGGGATTAATGCTGGTCACGCAGAAGTTCTCCCACGAGTGGATGAGCACCCAAGGGCAGCTAATTATTAAAAAAAAAAAGTGAGCCTGGGGTCTTCTTGGTCTCTTGCTTCCTCTCTCTCTGGCATCCACATGGCACATCCGGCCATATGGATGTTATCCTCAGATGAGACTCTCACCAGGGCTGATATCAGCATTATATTCTTAATATTCTAGCATTATCAACTAAATAAACTTTTTTTCTGTACCAAATACTCAGTCTCAAGTATTTCGTTACAGCAACACAAGATGGATTAAGACAATTGGATTTTCAGGTGACTAGCACCCATCCTGAAGCTGTCTGGGGGACCACCAAGAGTCACTTCATTAGCATAACAAGACTTTCCTATCATTCCTATCCTTCCTAGAGGCATCAAAAAAAATTTGGCACACATTGTGCAAAACTGGTTAGCTGATGATAAATGGCTGTCATAGCTGGAAACACCAGTAGTATTCCTGACGGTTTTGCAAAGAGAATCGGTTTCGATGGCATTGACACATGCACTCTTGATTCCTAATTCCAAGTGTTTGAAACTCTTTGCCAGAAAACAAGAACAAACACCTGAAATAGTCATTGTACCACCCAACATAACTGCCCCTACTTGAGGGCAGCCTCCTCTAACCACTGGCCAGTGTAAAAGTCAGGAGTTTGGTGTTAAAGTGTGACTCCTGCCCCAAAGAGGGACCACTCGTGGATCCAGAGATCCTCTGAGATGAACGTTAGCTTCAGTTTAAGTTCTCCCTTCAATCCCCAACAAATACTGATCCTCTAAAGCAGCCCCCAAGAAACGTTCTCCATGCCCCTCATGAGTCTACTCCCTGAGCAATCTGACCAGATCTATTTTTAATAGCTGCCAGGTCAAAATTCAGACATCTAAACAGGCAAGGTCATTCGCCTGCTGACTACCTTGTTCTTTAATATCAATTTGTACCATCTCTGAACTTTACATTCTACCATATTGAATTTCACTGTAAAGGCCTTGAATTCCTTCATTTTGCTGATGGATTGGATTAACTGTTGCAGGGGATTAACTGCCACTTCCCAGCCCTCTGTAGTTCATGCTGACTTTGCTGCCTGCTCATCAGGAAGCCCACAGAACTGCTCTTCCCCAATTGTGTTAGTGATTATCTCCAGATATGCTGATGCTTCTTGTCATTGCTGCAGTATAATTTAATTAAAAACTATATGCATCAGAAAAATGTGCAGGCAAAAAAAAATTGTGTTTTCTATGACAGCTAAATTCTATGCTTTGGAAAGACATGAAAAAGGTGAGTTTTCAATTATGGCTCTCTAATTTGGATGAAACCATAGGAGAAGATTGAGAGGGGAGGGAAATCCCTAGAAATTTTCTCAAGAAGGCTGTTCCCCAGCAACTTCAATTTCTCACCCCACTTGAAAGAGAAACAAGAATTGGGAGGACACATGAAGGGTGCATCTTATGCAAGAAGGAAAACATGGAACCGTATGTCACCACGAAAAGGCATTGGCCTTTTATTAAAAAAAAAATTGGCAAAGATAAGTGCATCTCCATGTTTTAATGTAAAATGAAATGCTTTAAATGCATGTGGTTCTTTTTTATAATAACCTGTGTTAATCAGTTTTCTACACCTGCCAATCACCAACCTGGTTCACATCACAAGATCACATCTCCCCTGGGTATTGGTTCCCTTGCTGTGCCCATGGCTCTTCCTTTCTTCCTTCCTTCTGTAAATGTCTTGATTTACAAAGACATACAATGGCCATAATGATCCTCATTTTCCAGTTGTTTATACTCAAATTCATATAATTGCCCTTTATCGATTAAGGAAGCAAATTATACTTTGTTAGGAAGGTAGCTGATCACTGCCCTCGGAAAGAGAGGCGCGATAGATTTGTAAATTACTGTGACACTAGGAGCAAATTGCACTAATTAATCTACCTTCCACACACATCATTTCACTCCTCCTAGGGGCATCAAATGAATCTTGGCGCACGTGGTACAAACCTGGTTAGCTGGTGATAAATGGCTGTCATAGCTGGAAACACCAGTAGGACTCCTGATGGCGTTGCAAAGAGAATCGGTTTCGATGACACGGTGCCCTCTGGGTTTCAACTGGAAGTTTACCCGAAACTTCTATCATTGGGACTCCTTGTTTGCTGCTGACAGATCCCACCGGGCTGTGCTCCTCCCCTCTGCCAGCAGGAGCTCCTTCCAGAAGAGAGGCCACTGCAGGAGGCTCTGAGCAACATCCCCACCAGCTGCCTGTACTCATCTGCTTATGAGAGTCCAAGGTGGCAGCTGTATCCAGCACTTAGTGCACAGAACAGCATCATAGAGTTTCTTAGAGTCTAAGAGAAATGCTCAGAAGCCTTCTGTGTTTTCATCCTAGAGTTCCCAGTGTGAAGAATCGATGGAGATTTGTAGCAGAAGCAGCCTGTCCCTTTAGTGTTACCTTCCCCTGCCTCTCCCTCCACGGCTGGCCTCTGTCCTCCCAGAAGCGGCTGCCTTAGGGGACACCAGACCCACTTCGCCCTTGGAGGGAGAGTCAAAGAACCTGGGAATTTGGAGAACAGCTCCTCAGAAAGACTGAGGGTTCCAGAAGCATAAATAACCAGCCTCTTGTTGGGCACGGTGACACCCAACCGTGACCTCAGCCGCTGTGGAGGTTGAGGCAGGAGGGTCATGAGATCAAAGCCAGCCTCAGCAATGTAGTGAGGCCCAAAGGAATGTAGCAAGTCCCTGTCTCTAAATGAGATATAAAAGGAACTGGGGATGTGTCTCAGAGGTTGAGTGCCCCTGGGTTCAATTCCCAGCAGGTACCCCAGATAAATAAATCAATAACCAGTCTCTTCATCCCCAAAGAGTCAAGCCAGCTACCTTCCCATAGAACTTGTTAGTAGCACATGTTGATTGCTCTCCAGCCCTTCTCTCACTAGGTGACCAGCCACCGCTTGCCAGGACTGTCCTGATTTTCACACTGAGAGTCTCACATTCCAGAAACCTCTGAGTCCTGGCCTAAATGGGAAAATCCCCCACCTTCCACTGCTGGGAGTTCCCGAAATACTCCCCAATCACCTTCACGTGAACCCTCCTCTCGGGGATCTGCCTCTGGAAAATCCCAACCGAGAGAGGCAATAGATTTTAAAAACACTGGCTGCCTAATGAGTCTCTTTGACCCTTCATTTGTCCGCTAAGGCCAAAGCAGGCCACTTGGACAGGTTGGCCCTCGGAACACTTTAGGAAGTGAGACGGCTTTCACCACGCACCCACACCCACACTGCTGCCTCCCGTCCTGAGCCAGTTCCGCCCCTCCTCACGGAGGGGGAAGCCACAAGTAGCCTCCTCCCATGTCTCCTCCTTCCATCCTTTCATTGATTCTCAGAGCGATTTAGTTATGATATGAACCAGGCCAAACCCCCACAGCGAATCTCCACCTCACTCAGAATAGAGACAGAGGTCTCCACCTTGACCCAAAGCCTCCCTGACGGCCAATGCTGACTTCTCCTGTCCTCCTGTCTCACGCTGTCCCCTCTCCCTGTGCTAGCTGGACCAGAGAGTTGGCTCTCTCATTGGTCTGCAAGATGACTCACTTCCTTCAGGTCTTGACTCAAAGTGCCCACCTCAGCAAGCCTTGCTCTGGTGTCCCCTGGGAGAGGCGAAGATCTCCAGGCCACAGGCACCCTGTCCTGGCTTCTCCCCGATTTCTCACAGTTCTGCAGCCCCAGCTGCACGGCAGAGCTCCACGAGGGCAGAGGACAGGCCTGGTCCAGGGTGTCTCCGACAGTGCTGGCTCCAGGAGTCTCCACCCCCCACTTGCACACAGCCTCCTAAGACCAGGACGAGGTATCTGAGTCCCCATTATGCTACTCACCGGTGACCTGTCACTTGGCCGATGGCACCCCCTCTCCTCAAGACTTACCCCTCCCTGGGGAAAGGTATTGGGGAAAAGCCACCTGTTGGAGCTGCTGCCATTCTTTCTCTTTGCTGGACTGTAAACGGATGCCCTTTGGTGTCTTGGTACTGCGGCTGCAGACAATCTGACAACCCAGGGAACCCACGGGCTGCTCTCCAGACACCCCGCTCCTATCCAAGATGACTGGGCTGGCCCTTTTACCTTGGGACTATAGTTAGGAAACAATAACCCCAATAAAAACAATATCTGATGAAAGAAAACAAAGCTTAGTGTTGGATTCCCCTTCAGGTATAAGACAGACCTGCCTCCCTTCGCAGTTCCCAAAGTGGGGTGCCCAGAACAACAATGCCAACATCAACGGGAACTTGGTCTTGCAGCTTATCAGGCCCTGCTAGCCAGTCCCTAGACCTACTGAATCAGAAACTCTGGCGACGGACCCAGCCACACGTGTCTCAGAAAGAGACCCAGAAGGTTCTGCGGCACAAACTCTGAGAACTTCTGACCTTCTTTTATCTGGAAACATTCTGCTATGAATTGTTTCATGGGAATTCCTTGGACCAAGGTTTCTTAATCTTGGCATTATGGACATTTTGATAATATTTTTGGTTGTAGAGAACTGCCCTGTATCTTGGGATACTTAGCAGCATTCTCGGCTTCTACGCACTAAGTGTCAATACTTTCCCCTCTCATCTATCAGTTATGAGCAGGAAAAATATCTCCAGGCATTGCCAAATGTCCCTTGGAGGACAAATTTGCCCTTGCTTGAGAATCACTCCCCTGGACAATTCCTGGAAGGCAAGAACAGCCTTGTATTGCAACAAAGCTGAGCCCACCAACCCTACAATTGGATGTCTGCCTCCTATTTTCCACAGTTGGATCTTAGAGCATCTGTGGCAGATGGGGGTCCCTGAGAATAGACTTTGGTTCTGTGTGCAAGAGGTTTATAGAGGAGTAACTACAGGAACAACTCCTGTGGTGAGGTAGGCAAGCAAGAACAGGCAAAAGAAGAGGCTGAGCTGTCGCACAGTTGACATGGAACACCCACAACTCTTCAGCAGAAGCTCTGACAGCCATCTCCCACTCCAGTTGATCACTGTGGCTCCTTCAAGTGAAGTGAATTTCTTCACTGAGTCAATTCCCAGAGAGGAACTGCTATGGTTTGAATCTGCTCTGTCCCCCCGCAAAACTCAGGGACTCAGTGGGAGGTATTTGGGGCTTGGGCAGGTACCCTCCTGCATGAATTAGTGCCTTTCTGATACTCGTTCTCAGTCTCATGGAACCAGATTATTTAACAAGAGAATAGGGTGTTATAAAAGTCAGTCCACCCCTCACCTTTTGTTTCTTTCCCTCATGCGCCACTTGCCCTTCTGCTTTCCATCATGCGTTGAGGTAGCCCAAAGCCCTGACCTAATGAACTTGGACTTCCCAGCCTCCCAACCATGAGCCAAAATAAACCTCTTTCCTTTATAAATGTTCCAGCTTCAAGCCTTCTGTTTCATCAACAGAAAACACACTAGGAACTGAACTGTGAGCTACCAGAATCCAGCACTCAGGAATAAGCACACAGGTCTTGAGGGGTGACCACAGAATCCACGACAGTATCCTATTTTTTCACAGAACCAGGACCTTAAATTAACAGAAATTCTGTGATTCCAGGCATGCCCTTAAGTGTTCAAGTTCAAACTTGAGTTCAAACAGTTATCTACACACTTGAACTAAGAACATTCATTTAGTCAAATGATATCCTAAGACATTCTGTGAATGGACCCACAACCCTCACTGTCCATCTCTGTTCTACAGGAGCACCATTTGCTCACACACACACACACACACACACACACACACACACACACACACAGTGCTCTTTGGAGTTGTCCTTCTGCATCTTTACAAGAAGCCAGTGGGAATCAGGCCAAGAGATGGGTCATCTGGCCCTGATATGATTCTTCTCAGGAGGATCTGATTAGGGACGAGGAGAAGGTTCTGGGCTGTGCCCAGGCTCATCTTCTCTTTGGTGTCTGCTCAGAATGACAAATAGGAATTCACTAGCACTTGTCGGTTTCTACCAGCTCTGAGGCCCCATGCTTCTCAGCCTGCAGAGCCAGCACTGCCTGTCTTCAAGTCCATCAGGACTGACCCCACAGTGTCCGTCAAGTCCCATCATCTCCCGTAGGATCCCTGAAATGTGTCTGATCTGTTGCCTTAACCCAGGTCTCTGCAGACAAGTCCTAGGGTGACCTGCCCATCAAACCATCACCTTTCCTTCATTTAGTATTTCTATAATTCCAATCAGGACTCACCTTGAAGGCTGTCCAGCACCTCTCTCTTACCCCCAGGCCTGTCTGATGGGAGGGCTGAGTCAGCTCCTCAGCAAACAGATCTACCTCACAGGTGAGTCCTCTGGTTGCTAAATGTCTGGCTTGGAAACTTCATGGTAGACTCTTCAAAATCACCTTATTTCTGGGACTTACAATCCTAAAAGGAGTGATGTCAGTGGAAATACTAGAAAGAAAAATGTCAGATGCTTTCAAATTTGAAGTCTGACTCTCATGAATCATCTATAAGTAAAAATGTATATAAATTAAAGCTGACAAAACTGTGCGAAGGAAGAAACATCTTTTAACAGATTCTTTTTGACCTTTAAGAATTTGCTACACACACACACACACACACACACACACACACACACACACACACACATCTGTTCACTAGGCACCACTGAATGGAATGATGAGTTCATATGAATTTTATCCCTGGCTGTAAGTAGCTGGAGGGCAGAAGCCACAGACTCGAGTCTTTTCTAACCATACTATCTCAGGAATTGTGCCCAGGAGCTGGGGAGGATCACAGGCTGAGAGGGAGGAGGACAAGGAACACCACGTCCATCCTCTGTCCAAGACTTCATCAGAGAGCTACGATTAAAACAGACTAAAGCAAAGTGTTTTGTCAGACCGTGTGTCTGTGGATGCTCCTACTTAGAGCTCAGAAATAGGATAACATCTTTACAGCAGGGAAAACAGGAGTGGCACCTTGTACTTAAAGTCTTGTCTTCGGGAATGTGTTCTAGAAACCATGACTCTGTACAGGACTTGGTGAATCAACTTGTTCCCCTCCCCATCACCACACCCACTGAACTTAACAAACTTTTTACATACTCTTACGGGATTCCTCAACTTTGAATTTCCCATCCACCCTCGTGTCCAGAAAAAGAATTCTGAGGTCCAGAGAGGAGGGACATTCCCTGGCAGACAAGCGACTTGGCTTTTTCTTTCTTTTTTTTTTTTTTTTTTTTGTAATTTGTTCCTTTTAGATATACATGACTTTCTCAGAAGCGTGCAAGAAGATTGGATCTTCATCCACTTTGCCGTATGGCTGCATGAAGTTAACACCAAGACACATTCTGTGGGGGAGTGAGAGCATTTGAATGTGACATATGACTTCCATTACTCAGCCCTCAGCCTGCATCTATTTTTGCCTCAGCAACATTTGTTAGAGCAATGGCCCGTAAGTGTATTTAGGTGCATGATCATTGGGTTTCACAAACTATCAGTTTCATGTGTCGATTTTCATAGAACATAGGATGTGTCATTATAAAAAAATTTTACAGGTGGCTTCCTCCCAATAATATACATTTTAAGAAGTAAAAATGTAGAGAAAATAAGCATTAATTCATCAGGAATGAATGATAATACACTATTAACAGTATCTATGTAACCAATCACATTTCTAAGATTCATATGACAATATCTGATACCTAGTCTCTCTTTGTGTGTGTATGGGGGCAGTACCCAGGATTGAACTCAAGGGCACTGACCACTGAGCCACATCCCCAGCCCTATTTTTTCTATTTTATTTAGAAACAGGATCTCACTGAGTTGCTTAGCACCTTGCTTTTGCTGAGGCTGGCTTTGAACTCGTGATCCTCCTGCCTCAGCCTCCCAACCCACTAGGATTACAGGCATGCCCACCATGCCTGGCTTATAGTCTCTTTATAATTCAGTATTATTGATTTATTGTTGCTGTTTGGTCCTGGGGATTGAACTCAGACCTAGTACATGCTAAGCACATGCTCTACCACTGAGCTACATCTCCAGTTCAGGTCTTATTGATTTTTCATTGTTAGAATAAAAATGGAAGGAAACTTTGACTTGAACTCAGGACTTGACACTTGGTTCTGGCTCATATGTCTTATGAGATGGTTCTTCATATCTAAGGAAGATTGTTTAGAGAATAAGTCATAGGAGATTATTTTTACTAGGCTCATTACTTAGGAAATTCTTTAACATTACCCTCACTATTCCCTATTCATGATGTCTCTGTTACTCTTAGTCACAGAGATATCATGAATAGGGAATAGTGAGGGTAATGTTGTTTAAGTCTTACTTTCATACTTTTAATGACAACTTTGTCACTTTTAGTGACAACGTTGCCTGTGAAGAGTTGAGTTGTTTTTCAGGGAGAGTGTAAGTTCAACTGCTTCCAGGAAGCCATCCAGAAATACGCAATCCATACATCTCTATCTTTCTTTAAAATTCTCATGGTATTCAGCTGGGAATAGTGGCACAAACTGAAATCCCAGGGACTTAGGAGGTTGATGCAGAAAGTTAGCAAGTTCAAGACCAGCCTCAGTAATTTAACAAGGCCCTAAGCAACTTAGTGAGACTCCATCTCAAAATAAAACATAAAAGGGCTGGGGATGTGGCCGAAAGGTCGAATGCCCCTGAGTTCAATCCTGGAAACCAAATATATAAATAAATAAATAGGCTGGGGATGTAGCTCAGTGTTATAGTGCCCCTGGTACCAAAAACCAAACCAAAACAAACAAACAAACAATGTTATAATAGTCAGACTTCATTCACTCGAGATTTTATGTAACTTGGTTTCAACTCTGGGTACCAAAGCCTAGCTCATTTGCCTATTTTCTAAAGACCAAACTCCCAGCTTTAGAACTTACTCTTCATAAATTTACTGCTCCTGAACAAGTCCATTAATCCTCTGAACTTAATACCTATGGAATTTTCAGGAATATTTTAATAATCATGAAACAATTTCTGACCATGGCGAAATTTACCCAGAATGAAGGGTTTTTGGTGCAGAATCCAAGATGGCGGGCCACAGGGAGGCAGCATTCTGTGTCGCTCCTTGACCAGGACTCAAGTAGTGAGAACACTGCTTCTCTGTGAGCCATATTCCTGCTCCAGCCCAGGAATCACGTCCACCATGCCAGTCCAGGGCTCCAGACCTCAGGGTCAGAGGAGGTCTCCCAACTACTTGCCCACGCAGGATTACTGGGTACCCGAGCGGGACCATCAGCATCAGCACCATGCAGAACTTTTGGCCACCCATCCAAGCAGAAATCATGTGATCCACTCCCACACAGGACACCTGGAAGCTTCTCACACGCAGGAACTCTGGCTGCCATTCCCGTGTGGAACCCCTCCACCAATGTGGGGCTCCCCCAGTCGCAGCCTTATTGGGACTCTGCAGCAACAGAGATAGTCCCCTATGTGCAGTAGCCTGCCTGCACCTGAGAACCTCACACGGGCTCTGAAGTCACCCAGCAGCCACACACTGCACGCCACAGAACTCCTCTCTGAACTCATCATCCAACACCATCACCTGGCTCGCCCTACCCGACCCAACAGCCCGTCACTGAAAGCAGGTGCCTCCATCTTGGGTCACCTTCATGACCATCTTCAGTGGGGGCAAGCAACTCCCAGTTTGGAACTCAGGCTGGCCAGGTTCCCAGTTTCTAATTCTCCCCTCTCTCCAGGAGCGGCTACCCCGACCCAGTGACACCCTGGATACCTTCACCATCCTGAGGGCAGAGATACCAGCTAACAACAGACAACCCCACCTATTGCATGAGAAGGGAAGCAGGAAAGAGTGATCTCCAATCAAATCAAGCCTTGTTTCTTCCTTCAAGATTTTTTTCCTTCTTCTCTCTTTTTATTCTCCCACCCTCACATCCTCACCATATGTGAAACCAAGTACTTAGCATGAATTAGGATTCTGAGGACTAGGACATCTGAATAGTATATTACAGTTGTGTTGTATATTCTTTGTTTGTTTGTTTTTTTCTTTTAATTTTTTCTTTTTCCACCAATTTCTACTATTTTAACTTTTTTTTAATTTTTTCTTAATGTATATGTGTTTTTGTTTTATGTACTTTACTGTCTTCCCACTTATTTGTCTACCCAAAATTACTTCCTTTCTCTTCTCCTGCTACAAATCTTCCTCTCTAGATTTCTCTTTCACACTTCCTAAGATATAATAACTCTATATCCTCACCTCCTACCTCCTCAGCATACCATCCTACTCTTCAATCCTGGTTCTTTGTCCACCATCAGAAACTGTAAACCCTTTTATAAACCTACTAATTACATTGTAGATAATAATTGAATTCACCACTTCTTTACCTTGTGACCAAACTATAAACATCTTAATAGCAAACATTTGTTTTTAGGGTGTATATTATTTGTATTGGGGTCTGTTAACATTGTTCTTCACCTCAAAGGAGAGGTACTGGAACCCTGCTGTAGGGCATGATGTGGCATGTGGGGCATGTTGCGTTGGAAAGGAGGAAACCTAACTTGCTAACTTGCTACCCGCTTCCCAGTCTTGGGCCCGCACAGGTGGCTAAGATAGCACCTGAGGATCAGCCAGGAGGCGGTGCTGTGGGTGGTGACGGAAAAGGCGGACCAGCTCCAGGATAGGTCCAAGACTCTCCCGCCCTGGTGGACAGCTCCTGCCTTCCCTTACAGACTCCGGGATGGGTGTACACGTGGACTCGCTCCACCCCTCTGACCTTTATCCCGATTGGTTCCTGCGCGTTATATTAGTTGTGTGTACTTCCTCAATAAATGAGATCCTGCTTCCACTGGTCTCCCTGGCACATCTGATTGTCCTCCGAGGAGGGAAGGCTGGGTGCGGGCAGCCAGTCAATCTTTGCCTTTCTTGGCTCGTCCTGATCGGGGCATGCTTTCCCCATCTCTCCCACAGGTCAGGAGGAAACAAGGGGCTAAAAACCCCAACACCCTACCAGCACCATAAGCCTATAGGGTAAATGGTAACGCCTCGGATCCACAGTGCTGGAAGAATGAAGAGTTTTCTTCTAGGCCACACTGAGGTCCTATGTGTAATCTATTTCTATACCAGGACCCTTGAAGAGATGATGATGTTGGGTTCCAAAAGAGTGGATGAATTCATGGTGAAGACTTACCTGAACTTATTTCACTGATCAAGTGCAATAGTTTGGGATTTTCATTTATTTTTGTTTCTATTCTTTTTTTTTCAGACGTTAAATTCAAAATGGGGCTCAAGGTATCTGTTTCATCTACATCAGAGAAGGCAGACTGCAGGGTAAACCTTTTGTTGATCTTGAATTAGAAGATTAAATCAAATAGTCTTTAAAAAAAAGATAAAGAAATTGTGGGACACAGATTAGTTGGAGTTTCAAGTAAAATCATATTGAGGTGGACTGGGTGTTGAAATATATTGGTCCAAGTAGTCCCAACATGGCCAATGATGGCTTTGTACAGCATGGAGGACTCCTGATTGGGTGTAGCAAGAAAGAAAGTGACCAGTCCTCCTCAGGGTTGAAAATTATGCCAAATGGGATAAGATGGTCAGTGCACTTCCAAGGGAGGAATATGGGGCAGGGCTACATGCAGTTTGCTTCATCAGAAACTAGTTAAATATCTTTCACAGAAAATAGTTGAAAAAGCGCTAAAGAAATTCAAGAAAAGAACAGGGCATGTGTCTAATGAAATCTTTAAGAGCAAGTGAGCTGAAGGTAGAACTCATGATCCACCGCAGAAGCTCATTCCATTCAGCAGCCAGATCTGTAGGACAAACCAGGGGCTGGTCAAGGTATGACAGCATCAACAGAGGAGCTGGCTTTGAGAGAATGAGTCCTGGTGTTCATGGTGGAGGCTCTGGAGGCTACGGTGATTATAATGGCTTAATTACAACTAAGAGATTGGAAAGGGGCTTCCATTACTATTTTTCAGGGTGTAGATATGGAGGTGGTGGCTCTTTCAGAGCGAGGGAACATTTTGTACATACATGGGAATTTTGTTACAGAGTTACTTAGAATGGCATGTATCTTTTCCCCACTGCCGAAACCTATGACAGTACTAATTGAGGTTGGTCCTGAGGGTAGAGTGACAGGTGAAGCAGAAGTCAAGTTTGCAACTCATGAACATGCTCTGTAGAGATGTCAAAAGACAAAGCAAAGTGCAATACAGCAAGCAGTGGTGCTTATGGTAGCCAAATGATCGTGGCATGGGTGGGTTTGACAAAACAGTCCAATTATGGTGGCCTGGGCAGCCAACCGCTGAGTGGTGGTTATGGGGGCAGCTATAATGGCCAGAGCCACGTGAGTGGATACAACCAAGTATTACAGCCAAACTCCAGTGATTTGCAATCAAACATGGCATGGGTAGCCAAAGAGCAAGGATGAGCAGCTACTATAAACATGGAAGGAGAATAGCTATGGGCAGCACAAGAAAGGGAGCTATGTCCAGTATGCCCAGTACCAGGGGTGAATGGGGAAGGTGATCTTGATCACTGGCTATTCATCACCTTTTTAAAAGAAAAAAAAATTCAGTCTATTTTTTTTTTTCAACATAAGCAGACGATTTGTGCTTACTCTATAAATAGAAGTCAGGATTGTTTTAAAGACTTGAGGCTCAGTATTTTCTAACAGAACAAACCAGATCTAGGATGTAATGGTGAAGTTGAATAACTATCACTGTAAACAATTCTCACTTTTCTCAAGCTATGTTACAGGGTATGTCTGAGCAGTAAGCATAATCAGGGTAAAGTAGTTGAATCATGTTAAATGTTGCTCTTATTCCATGTTACATGAAACACTGGTTAGATGCATGCTGAATGACATGCTTTTGTTTAAAACTCAACACAGGAGCTATATCTACAATCAAAGGTGAAACCCTGGCATGTGTGTTAATTCTAATTTGTTTGGTTTGTTTGTTTGTTTTTGTAATAACCTATAACACACATGAGTTTAAGGTTTTTTTAAGTTATTAGGGAAATTTTGAAATGGAATAAAAATATTTGGGGACTTTGCTTTTGGTGTTTGTAGAAAATTATAAGACCTTGATTTATATATTTCATTGAATTCTGATTTCTTCCTTTTAAAAAAACTGGGAAAGAAGAAAGGAGAAAAGGGAGGAAGACCGGAAGGAGAAGGGTTCAAAAGAGAAAAAGAAAGGGTGACAAATAAGATTCACAAGGCTACCAATTCATTTTATGAACAATAATTGTACTGGCCAAAGTAAGATTACTATTTTATATAAAACTATTATTTTGGTGTGATTCAGTAAACAATTGTGACCATCAGCTTTCCATTACTATACCTTAGCTAATCAACCGGTAAATAGAAAAGGTTTATTTAGGCTTTCCGTTTGGGAGGTCCCTGTTCAAGATCAGTTGGCTCTGTGGCTTTGGGCCTGTGGCAAGGCAGCACATCAGGCCAAGAGTGCATGGCACAGCAAAACTACTCACCTCCCAGCAAGAGGGAAGAGGAGAAGAAGAGACGGTTCTTTTCAAGAATGATCCTGTGACTTCAGCACCGTCCACTGGACCCCTGCTTCCTAAAGACTTCACCACTCCCCACAGTGCCACCGTGGGAAACGAGTCTTCAACACATAGGCTTTGGGGACATTTAAAATCAGTGGCACACACCTGTAATTTCAGCAGCTTGGGAGGCTGAGGCAGGAGGATAAAAAGTGAGGCCCTAAGCAACTCAGTGAGACCCTGTCTCTAAGTAAAATACAAAATAGGCCTGGGGATGTGGTTCAGTGGTTGAGTGCCCCTGAGTTCAATCCCTGGCACCCCAAAATAAATAAAATAGAATAAAATCCAAACTATGGCACAAAATATGCATTTATATAGGCATCCTGGTAAACACATGCTAAAGAAATGACTAGGTTCTGTGTTTGACAGCCTACTGAGAATTAGTCATTATTTATTGAGCATTCTGGAAAGTTCCTACTTCATATTTAAAAGATACTGAAACAAACCACTAATAAGCCATCTAATAAAAATATAATAGGGGCTGGGGTTATAGCCCAGTGGTAGAGCACTTGCCTTGCACTTGTGAGGTCCTGGGTTCAATCCTCAGCACCACATAAAAAATAAATCAATAAAATAAATAAAGATATTGTGCCCATCTTTTAAAAAAATCTTTAAAAATAAAAATATAATTTTTTTAAAATTTTCTATGTGAATTGTAATAAACAGATTGAGCTGATAGATTTATGTATAAAGATACTTGTCAAGTACACATAAAATTAAAACCTGGAAACATCAAAAATTTCTAAGACAATAGAGTCTGTACAATCTACCATTACAAACCCATTAAAGAGCATTTTAGGTGAGGCAGGGGCATTTAATGTAGCTCATTGGTAGAGTACTTGCCTTGCATGTGTGAGGCACCTGGTTCAATTGTAAGCAATGTGTACAAATAAACTAAATAAAGGTCCACTGACAATTAAATATGAAAAGAAAAAAATCAAAAAAGAGCATTTTAGGTAATTTTTTATAAGTATCTTAATAATATAAGTATTTTAAAATACATTAATTTAAAAAAGTAGATGATTATGTAAGTCTGGGTTTTTTATTTTAATATATAAAATCCAAAGAAAAAATTATGGATAAGTGGGGAAAAAAGAGCTACAATGAGCAGCACTTGATAATGAGGACTTTATTATTTGTATCTTTCTGGATTTTAAAATTTTTCCACAATGTGCATACTAGTTTTAAAAACAGAAAAGAAATAAACAAGCTTTTTTTCAAAAAACATGATATATTGTAAATACAATTTTTAAACAAAAGTTGCAATTGTGAAGCATAATTTCTAAAAACAATAAAAATGGTAAGCAAAAAAAACAGTTTTCTCCAATATTTTATAAATAGATTGTACCCAGATGTTCTTTTCTGTAACATGCCAGAGAGCAAGGATATGCTCAAACAAGAGCACAGAGGGCACCTCAAAGTAATAAAATACTTATAGAAATGATTTTAATCCATAGAATGAAACATGTACAGCTCACAGTGCATACTGGTATGCAGATGATAAGTGACTGACACATGATAGACAATTAGATTAGTAGATGGATAGGTTGATCAAGGCATAGGTAGATAGATAGATAGATAGATAGATAGATAGATAGATAGATAGATAGATAGATCAATGGATGGATGGATGAAGGGGATAAAAGTTCCTTCTTACTGTAGAATTCCAAATAATTAAACAAGTTCTTAATAACTATTCTGTGCTTAACATGAAATGTCAACTTTTGATGAGGTTAGTTCTAGTTTGGTGAACTTTTTGTAAATTCAAAATTATTTCAAGTTGAAGAGCTTAAAAATTAAGATCATTTAAATAATGCAACATTATTTTCCATTATGAAGTTAAAAGTTATGGTTGTAGAAAATTAAAAAGAAAAATAATCACCACCCATAGATACATCATAAAAAATAATTTCTGTTGTTTGTGCTTCTTATTGGATATTTTTAAATCAATACATTTCTAGGGAAGACCTCATCCACTGAGAAACTCGTGATGCCTCCTGGGTGTGTTCAGGTCTACGACCCTGAGCTCTTGCCTAGTCCTAGCCTCCTGATTTATAGAATTGAATCCACATGTTGGGACAAGGGAGGACAGCAGGATAGAATCCCGCATGCCAAAAGGGGCCTCTTCCTAACCACTCAGAGCAGATTTCCGGCCGGGAAACCACCGTCAGCCCTTCCCATCTGGACAGCATTAGCAGGAATGTCTACTGGTAGCATCAGAACTGCCTTAGGAGCCTTTGGGGGCCTGATGACAGCTCAGAGATAGTCACAACGTTTTCAGAAGCAGAGAAAGAGTGAATGTTAGATGTAGATCATGCCAAGTGGCTCTTCTTACTAGGAGATCTTGGTCAAAACATACAGTGGCCAAAGGAATCACAAGGCATCTATCTGCTCAGATGCTATCACATAACTTCTAAGCAAATAAGCAAGAGGCATAACAAAGGACATACCCTCTGCTCACGTCTTCCAGAACCCTATCTTCTGGTAGGATATTATGCCCTCCACCCCACCCTACCCAGTCCCCAGAAATGGCGGCTTAGAGCTGGACAATGGGGGAAAGCAAGCTTATACTTCCATTCCTGGGAGCCAGCACAGTGATCCTGTTCTCTCCAGCTGGAACTAGGTTGTTGCTATAGCAACGACCGAATGATGGACAGATTTTTGAATGTGCTGTGGTCTACTGTGTGTGATAAGAGCTTCCAGGATATCCACTCAGTATTTTCAATCCTGCTAAAACGTGCTCACTGTGTAATGATACTAAATGCCATGTTTCAAGATCAATTTTAAATGCCTTTTGTTTTAAAAAATTGAAATGATAGAGTCTGAGCTATTTTTAGTTCTAAATAACCATTTGTGCTAATTTCAGTTTTATTCACTAACATGTCAAGTCAAAACTTTCATGTTTTGTGCAGCACTCAGTGGCTTTGAGGAAGGCTAAACTGGATTAATGAAAACATACAGTGTCCCCTAGATAACAGTAACTTCTTTCCAAGGTGAATTTAATCACAGGTGTCATGCAGGTTCTAAGAAACTATCATAGTAAAAAACAGTAGGATGCTTTTGACCTGCTTTTGCTATATATGTTAGACTCCCTTTCTTAAGAAAGTACTGTACCATAAAGCAGTTTCATTGTGTAAAGAAATTGTGGATTTAGGAATGAATAATGCCTGAGCTATACCATCCGTCCTAGGTAATCGAGGTTCAATTCTCCACATTTTATGCAAAATGCCCCTGACTTCGATTCATCTAAAATGATTCTGACACCCAAAACGATGCAGTGCGATTGTCATATTTCAGATCTTGAATGTCCCCCAAAGGCCAGGTATTGAAGACGTGGCCTCCATCCTGTGGCACTGTTAGGAGGTGGGGCCTAGATCAAGACAGTTGAGTCGTTGGGCATGCTTTTGGGTGGGATATTGGGACTGAAACCTTTGGAACCATGATCCAAAATAAGTCTATCCTCCTCCAAGTTTTTTTTCTCAGGTATTTGTCACACTGATACAAAGAGAGAGTGTTAACTGACACACTCTCTTTTTACTTCCTGGCCACCATGAGGTGAGCAGTGTCCTCTGCCGTAGGCCACATTCAGGCAAGCCCTTTAGTGAATTCGCATAATCATAATTTAGTCTCCTCTGATAGAACTCAGATTGGTTTTACTAAGAACCATAGGCTCAATGTTATCCATCTAGAGGTAAAGAACTTCAGATTGATTTTCTTGAGTGCACTTTTTATTGAAGCATGTTAAATGCAAATAGAGACAAGCACCCATATCATGTCATCAGCTCAATTAATTTCCACCAGAAGAACCTACCTGTGTGATCAGCACCTGGATTAATTCCTATACCATAGGATGAGAACCAGGCATGGCTCTCCCCATCCCCTAGCAGCCAATGGAGGCCTGACTTCATAGGTTGGTTAGTTCTGCCTGTTTTTTCACTTCCTACAGATGGAATCAGGAGGTTCTGTGTCTGCCTCACTCAACCCACAGTTAGGTTTGTGAGACTTTTCCACAGTGAGCTTTGTGGGGACAGCAGTTGTTACACAGCATCTTATCTATGGCTTTATTGAAAGATGCTCTGGGTAAACTCTAGGACCTGGTTACAATTTTCAAAATAACTTGTCCCTGATGCTAAAAATCAACAGAAATAGAGTTGGAAGATGCAAGTGTGTTTTTCTTTGAAATCTGAGTGTTCATAATCCTATTTTACTGCTTTGGTGGGGTCTGAGTTAACCACCAGCCTGATCGTCTTTGAGCACCAAAGAGCATAGAGAAACACTAATGTTTTTAAAGTTATCGTAACTTTTTTGTGCAAGACAGTTCCAGTCTCAAATTTTTTTTTTTGTTCATTTCTTAAATGTATCCTGAGGTTTAATGAAATCGTTTCAGTGAGGTAGTACATCTCACTTCTCTTTCTTATTCTTCTTTTCTCCTCCTCTTTCTTCTTTTCCTTCTTCTTTTAGTTTTGTTTGTGTCTAAAAGGTCTAAAAGGATTTTTTGAAAAAGGAAAAAAAACAACATCTGCTAGCATAGATATTTGCAAATGTACAACCAGTCAGAAGAGACGGAATTCCATGCATTTGGACCAGTAGGATATCTTCAGAGATATGCTTATTTTTATTATTATTGGGGGGATCACTAAGGACAGTTTGCAGAAGCTCCAGGAGATATCATTTTGAGAGCCTGAAACATATTACCCAAAGCACAACCCTAAATCCAGACTGATTTTTTGGAAATCACTTGTACATATTTTTACCATATTGTCTAAAAGGAGATAACGTGGTCATAAAATCTTTCAAATACATAACATTCTCAAGTTCATTTCCTGGCAAGCATAATGTGACCTCTGTTTCTAAACACAAAGACTCCAGCTTAACAGTCAGAACTCATTTCATTTTTTACACTCTGTTACATTAACTAACGAATCGAACATTGGCTATCTTTTCTGCCTAATATAGGAGCTTTAGGAACTAGGTAACTACTTTTCTTTTCATTTACCCCCAAAGATTTTAAAATAAAGGTCTATTGGTGACGAGGTCAAAACCAGCTGTGAGTCCTCAGGCTCACCCTCCGTTTTCCTAACTTGTAAAGTAAAAGGATTTGGCTATCTGGTCTAAGTTACCTTCCAGAACTAACAGGCTTTGATTCATTTGCAGAAATAAATCGGGTTGTGAGAGCCAGGAATGAGGTCAAAGCGGAGGCCAGGAGCTGGGGCGATCATGGTGAGAGGAAACTGGAGGCGACCCAGGCAACCGACAGCAGGTTAGGAATAAATAATCAGATCTTTGGGGAATTTAGGGGAGGATTCAGGATCCAGGAACAGCAATGAATGGAAAGAAATGAGCCTAATCCTAGTACCTTCTGAATTTCCTGCCAGAGACAATAGCAACAAAGAACTGTCTGACCTGTGTGGAAGCAGAATTCCGGGCACATGCATCTCAGGACTGTTCCCCATCAGAGAGGGGACAATCCAGGTGGGACATTGGATTTGGACTTTTCTAGATAAACTTTTAAAATTTTGAGAGTAGTTTCATATTTAGTGAAAATTTGCAAAGGTGGTGCAGATTTCCCATGTACCCCCACACGTTTTCCCTTATTATTGACATCATATATTATTATGGTACATTTGTCACAACTAATGGCCTGATGTTGATGCATTATTATTAACTAGAATCTGTACAGTCATCCTGGAACTCTAGTAGATAGCAAAATCTGCAGATGTTAAGTCTCTTACATAAAATAGAATAGTATGTGCATATAACCTATGTGCTTTGCCCCATAGACTTTAAGTTATCTCTATACTACTTATAATATCTAATACGAGTAAATGCCGTGTAAATAGTGTTATAATGGATAGTTTAGGGAATAGTCACAAAGGGAAAAAAGACTGCACACATTCACTGCAGCTGCAATTGTTTTTCACATAGTCTTGATCCGAGGTTGGTTGAATTGGTGGATACAGAACCTCCAGACATGGAGGGCTGACTCTGCTTTATTCAGACCTCCCTAGTTTTCACCTAGTGACCTTGTTTCTGTTGCCTGGAGTCATTACAGCTCCTCTCAGCCTGTCCTCATTTGGGGTGGTCTTGAGGGTTGTGAGAAGTACTTTGTAGAGCATCAGCTGGGAATTGTCTCGTGCTTTTCTAAGGATCAGAGTGAAGGGTGGGTTACTGGGAGGAAGACCATGCAGGCAAAGTCCTTTCTCCCCCAGGGTGCCCACCCTCAGGAGGACTCAGCACTGCCGGTGTTAACCTTGACTGCCGTCAGTTCTCCCTGTAAGCTGACCCTTCTCCACCCTTCTCATGTGGTCCTTGGAAGGAAGCCACTGGATGCAGCCCACACACCAGAACGGGGACTTTGCTCTACCTCCCCAAAGGGGAAGCATCTGCATCTGTTATTAGAATGCACTTCTCCCATTTATTTATCCAATCACTTATTTAAATTCCTGTGTCCCATGGGCATTGATTTTACACTTTGAATAGAATCCAGTACAACTTTACTTTCTTGTTCTGGTGACTCTCATTTCACCAGTTCTTTCAGAGGGCTCTCGGGTCCTTTGACATATCACAGTCACTGTGAGGTTCGCTCTTGGTTTGTTTCAGAACTTACTAGATGTACAGATTTATTCATAGGACATAGAATTTGGATTCTGAGAGGCAAAAAAAAAAAAGTGGTTTCTTAGGACAGTTTGATCCTGAGCTTCATGTTTTCCTCCTTAGCTTTTGACTCTGATCACCTTTAAAATTATTCAGGTAATCTTCACATTTAGATATTATCAGATTTCATTTAGTTCTCAGGAAACAAATTAGGAGATTTCTTTGTAATTGTCCTAGCCCTGGGAAATGTTTCCTTTAATATGTTTGATAAATATCATCTCTACATTTTCTTTGTTTTCTCTTTGTAGAACTCATTAGTTAGATAACCCCCTGGCTTGATCCTCTGGAGTCTCAAATATTTTATCTTTTTTTTTCCTTGTCTTTTTGTTCTACAAAGAGATTATTTTGTTCTTATCTTCCAAACACACACACACACACACACACACACACACACACACGCACACACACACTCCCTTTTTGTGGCATCCAATTTTTGTTACTTATTTTGTGGACTGAATCTCCTTGGATTGTTCTAGGAAAACTACATTGAGGATTTTAAAAGTCATCTTTGTTACCCATTTACTTCTTTTTAAAAAAAAATAATAGAGGGCTGGGGATGTGGCTCAAGCGGTAGCACGCTCGCCTGGCATGTGTGCGGCCCGGGTTCGATCCTCAGCACCACATACCAACAAAGATGTTGTGTCCGCCGAGAACTAAAAAATAAAAAATATTAAAAAAATTCTCTCTCCCTCTCTCTCTCTCTCTCTCTCTCTCTCTCTCTCTCTCTCTCTCTCTCTCTCTCCTCTCTCAATCTCTCTTTAAAAAAAATAGAATCTTTGTTTCTAGATTTTGGAGTAATTTTGCAATCAGTACTCCTCCCAAGGTCTGGGGCCCTTGATCGTCTGCTCATATTTTAAAATGTGGCAATACAAAGAACACCTGAAAGCTCATGCTGATGTCGGGCTGTTGGACCGTCATGGTGGGAGTTATAAATCTACTGTAACCTTCTGTCTTTTCTTCATCAGTCTTCTACAGTAAGAGAATTTTTTCTTTCTATTCATTTATTTATTTATATCAGTAGGGATTGATAACTTCTCATTTTATTCACCTGATAATATTCTGTTACTATTTTGTGGCTCACATTGTCCCAGAACTGACCAGTAGGAATTCTTTATAAGTTCTTGGGAACTTCTGACATGACTCCAACATTATTTGATCATTTTCTTACTCTCTGACACAAAAGAATGTCAAATTTTTCATTTTGTATCTACCTGCCACAATCCTAGAATCAAATTTTTTTTTTCTCAAAGGAAGCCTTTTTATTAGAGGATAATGTATAGACCCCATATCTGGGTGCTCACAGGCATGCCCAGGCCTGCTCAGTTTGAAGAGCTATGAAACATGTAGAGTGAGTGAGTGTGTGTGTGTGTGTGTGTGTGTGTGTGTACATGCATTCATGCATCAGTGTGTGTCATCATGAGTTTATGCATAAACTTCCACCTCTACTCCAGCAGGCCACAGCATTCGTTTTACTCTCAACCCTCTATATGTGGTCACGTACCGCAGCATTTCAATGACGGATTGCTTCTACGATGGTGGTTCCATAACATAATGGGGCCTGAGAAATTCCTATCACCTAGTGACACTGTAGCTGTTGTAATGTCCTAACAGAACCCATCACTCACATGTTCGTGGTGATGCGGCTGTAAACACAGCTACTGCACTGACGGCCCTATAAAAGGATAGCACGTGCAGTTACTTATAGTAAATAAAATTGTCAGGTTGTTTGTAGGACTTACTGATTTTTGCATTTTCTGTGGTAGGCTTTTTATGATTTTTAAGAATATCCTTATAAAAAAGGGTTAACTATACAATAGCCTTCAGGAGGGGTTCAAGCAGGAGGCCTTGCTAACACAGGAGGGGACAGACAGCTCAATCATGTCATTGCCACAAGATGTGGAAGTGGAGGACAGCAAAACTGACCTGTAAAGGTCTAAGCTAAGGTGCATCTGTGTCCTAGTTTTTAACAAATAAATTTAAATAAAATGTAAAACTAGAAAAAAATGTTTAAAGAGTAAGGATGTAAAAAGAGGAAATATTTTTGTGAAGTTGTACAATATATTTGAGTTTAAAGCTGTTTTATTACAAAAAAAATCAAGATGTTTAAAATTATTGAAAATTTTACCAAGTAAAAGAGTTACACTAAGGCAAGGTTGGTTTATTCCTGGGGAAAAATAATTATTCTATAGTTCAGAGTCGACTAAATTGTCAGTGTTTAAAATGTCTATAGTGGCGTACCGCAGTGTCTAAGCCTTCACATTCACCACCTCACCCAGAGACACCTCCAATCCTGCAAGCTCCTTCACGGTAGGTGCCCTATACTCATGCACCATTTTTTCATCTTTTATAAAACATTTTTACAACACCTTGTATATTTTTAGATGTAAATATTTACCATTGTGCTACAGTTGTTTTCAGTGTCCAGCACATTATCCAACCAGGAGCAATATGAGCTGTACTCAGACACCCAATGAGTGTAATAGGCTACACCATCTAGATTTGAACACATTCTCATATCTGGTCCATGAAATTGCCTGACGATGAAGTTCTCATCCGTTTCAGTCAGCCTTTTCATTGCTGTGACCAAAAGACCAGACAAGAACAACTTAAAGGAGGAAAGGTTTATGTTGGCTCCTGGCGTCAGAGGTTTGGTCCATGGTTAGCTGACTCCATAGCTCTGGCCCCGAGGTAAAGCGGGGCATCATGGAAGAAGGGTGTGGCAGAGGAAAGCAGCTCAAGACATGGTAACCAGAAAGGAGAGAGAGAACTCCTCTCCAGGGATGAAATATGAACCCCAAAGTGACCCGCCTCCTCTACCCACAACCCGCCTGCCTACAGTTACCACTTCATTAATCCATCTCCGTGAATGAATTCACTGATGAAGTTACAGAGGTCACAGTCCAAACATCCCACCTCTGAACGTTCCCATATTGTCTGACTGAACTTCTGGGGGACGTTTCATATCTAAACCACAGCAGCATCCTCGGCATTTGCACGTGACTGTGCTTGTAGCTCAGTTTTTCAGCAGAGGAGACCTAAGCCCATTGTCTTTGATGTGTTTATTTGTTCACTCATTTCTAAAACACCCAGAGTGAGTTTCAGAATTACAAACACACATGACTAGGAAAAACAAAGGTACTAGTTCAAATGGAATAAGTGAGCTTTTTTATGTTTATTCTGAAATACACAGCCCAAATACTATATTCAGAAGTTATTTGGGTTAGTGTCATGACTAATTCGTTGTTTTCCATAAGACACATGCCCCCTGGCTCCTCGGCCTCCAATTGCACAATTGTGGTCTCTGTGCAGTCGACGCTTGATATACCTCATGCTTTTCTTTACTGAGTCACCCTCTTTCCATATTCTCTTTTTTCACAAGTTTTCCTTCAGTATGGAAGCCACAACTTCCAATTTTACCTTTGTTAGCATTTTTAAAGACTGTGCAGTTGAATTCCGTTGTTGAGAGCCTTTTGTAAAAAGTCGTTACATCTATAACTTTTGTCTCATAAATATTACATTTTCTTAAGCCCCTGACCTCTAAAACATAGAGTGGCCTACTGCCAAGAGCTAGTAGCTATTTTCCCAAAGCACTAAATGTATTCAATAGAATCCTTTGAGACAGTGCCAGATATATATTTTATGGATGTGTTTCAGAGTTTCTTAGCCTGGGTACTCAGAGAACAAAGGCCAGGGAATAAGCTTATGTGGGATCTCATGGGTCAGGGGTCAAGGAAAGAGAGAAGGAAGAAGAGATGAAGCAAATACAGTGCAGAAGTGTGAATGAGATTGCCATCCCTCCGCATCCAGCATGCCAGACTTTTCATTTTTCCCTGATTGTCTTTTGAGAGGCCCTTTTTGGGATTATCTTTTGTGACAGCCTGGTCATAGAAGGAATTGGAAAAAAAATATTTTGAGATCCAATTGATCAAAGATTTGCTCCCCGGTTGTTAATTTTCTCACTCGTCCAAGTTGCACCTGCAAGGACAATGCTATAATTTGAATGTCTGAGTCCCTCCAGAAATGTGTGTTGAAATGTCATCCCCAGGGCCACATCATCAAGAAGGGTGCACTTTGGGAGGTGGTCACACGGGCTCTGCCTTCAGCAAGGAACCACTGCTTTTATGAAATGGCTAAAGGGAACTAGCCAGGACCCTTTTGCTCCTCTGCAGTCTGAGAACTCAGCTCTTAATGCACAGACCTCAGAGGTACAGAAACTGCTGAAACCCTGAAACCGCTTCCATCATGGCCTTGATTTGCGACTTCACGGCCTCTAAGACTATGAGAAATAAATCTATGTTCTTCATACATTTACCTAGTCTCAGGTATTTTTTTTATAGCAGCACTAACTGCCTAAGACAGGCTCCAAGTTGAAACTACACCCTGACACCTCAGAGTCCACAGGAAAGCCCAGACCACAGTCCCAGGCGGGCCAGTGGGAGTCTCCATCAGACTGCAGGTGGTCACAGGAAGCAAGTCCTCCAGAGCCGGCCTGGCCCTACACTCTGTTCTCAGTAGAGTCCCAGTTGAGATCGACGATTGCAATGTGATTATGAAACATACCCCACTTTACTCTAAAAACTCTATTGAATTGTGTGGCAGGTTATATGGCTGCTTATGAGAGATCTGTCATGGGAAAGCCAGGAACAATCGGCCAGTCCCCAGAGATAGGTGACCTAGAGATAAGACGTCTAAAACTGACTTCTCTGTCTATTTCCCACATTCCAGTACCATCTTTAGCCAGTTATGCACCTACGGGATGAGAATGCCTTTTCCTTTACTCCCAAATTGTAACCCTGGTGTTGTGGGGCCCTCGCCCTCTCCACAACTTGCCTGTGAAACTCTTTAAATAATCACCTAAATATAAAGGCAAAATGCACGGGGGTGAGGTAGGGTGCTGACTGCCATCCCAAAGGAGTTGGGAAGGGATTTACGCTGATGAGATACCCAATTTGAGCTTGGACTGTAGGCTCAACCTATAATTTCAACCAAAATCGACTATAATTTCAACTTAGAAATGATCAACATTTAATGTTATTTTCATGCTGACCTACATTGTTGAGTTTAATTAACTGCCCCATAATATACTATTACAAAATATCTCTGTTCCAGACTGCTTCAAGAAAATCCAAGTAATTTGGAAACTGTCACAGGGTGCCGAATTCTGCCAAATCTGGGAAGAGTATTATCAAGCTGGCTTCGGCTTCCTAAATAATCTCTAAATATTTCCAAGTAATCTAGCCATGGTACTCAAAGTACTGTTCTGCTCATTGTCATTTTGGCTTCAAAGGTAAAAGTAATTGGATATATTGACAACTCAACCAAATTCCATAGGTAAAAATCATCCATTTTAATTATGAAATCTTCAGGGCATATCACAATCAACCGGCTAGCCTCTGATCATGAGTCATTCCAGTATGAAAATCACAAAGCAAGGGGCAAGAGGTTTCCATCTTCCACAGACTGGAATTTGCATTTCAAAGGGAAAAAAATCCTGTATTTCTAAAAGGTATGGTCACAACATCAGAAAAGAAAAGCAAACCAAGAGAAGCCATGGCTATTAACTGCCAAAAAAGCTATTTGCTAAGGTACAGAAAAAGGAGTTGGGGTGGGTCGACCATGAACTCCTTTAATTAACAAGGTCAATGCATTAAAAACAGAACTGGGATAGGAGTCAAGAATAAAATGATTCTAGATAAAACTCTGAAAAAGAAACTAAAAGAGTGTGTGCTTCTTTTCCCCTAATATAAACAGGCACTATTTCCTTGATGATGGCTTGAGTCAGATATTTTGCTGCTGTGACTAAAGGACCCAACCAGCACAATTGTAGAGGATGAAAAGTTTATTTGAGGGCTCACAGTTTCCGAGTTCTTGTCCACAGAAGGCTGACTCCACTCCTCAGGACTCAAGATGAGGCAGAACATCATGGAGGAGTGTGTGGCAGAGGGAATCAGCTCACATTACAGTGATTAACAAGCAGAGAGAGAGAGAGACTCCCCTCTCCAGATACAAATATATACCCAAAGCCACGCCCCAATGCCTACCTCCTCCAGCCACACTCTACCTCTTCAGTTACCACTCAGTTCATCCCTGTCAGGGGATTAAATCACTGACTGGGTTAAGACTCTTACAACCCAATCATTTCTCCTCTGAACCTTCTTGCCTTGTCTCACACGTGAGCTTTTGGGGGACACCACAGCTAAACCATAACATGATCCTATGACATTGTCCAATAGAAGCTGCATCAACCTAAAAACGAAATTTTGGAGGAAATAAAGGAATACATTTTTGTGGGTTTTTTTTTTAAACTAACTATTAGTAGCATACATATCATATACTAAGTCATCATACTTTCCCTCTGTTATGAAAGATTTCTTACTTTTGGAGACTAAAAAATTACTCTAAAAGACTTTTAAGGTGATGGTAACACATAATTTTTCAAAATCCAACTTGTTTGTATTCTTGACATACGTAGCAAATTTAGGATTAACAGCATGATTTCTGAAATATTTCAGAAAATATTAGGGTTTCCTCTGGATTCTTATGATTAAACGTATCGCTTTTTTCTTGCTTGAATCATATTTTGCTGTGAGTTATATAGTGACTCTGGAAAGACAGACATTTTGACAGACATATAGTCACTATTTGAGTGACAGAAATATGAATTGATTATACAAACCATTCCAAACTCTCACTATGAGAATTTTGGCAATTTCTACTACCTTTGATTATATTGCCTGGAATGAGACAGACAGGCATTTTTTTTTTTATTATTTTGGCTTTCAAAGTGACTGTTTTTAAAACTATAGTTGTAAAACTATATTTTTAAGTATCTTCAGCAATGAATTATAGATAGAAAGCTAAGTTAAATTTCAAATGCTTCTACTATTACTATTTCTGCTGGAAGTAGATATATGTAGAAAATCCAAAACACATTGAGGACATAGCCGACCCATGAACAATAAATAATGCCAGTCAATACTAGTTTATAGGACATGTCCACTTCTGGATCTGATGGAGCAGCTTCCAGGAGATCAATACCCCTACAAATTCTGGGTAAGATTTAACAGTTACGTAAAAAAATCATTTAAAGAAATTGGACAGAGACTGAGGCAATGTCCAGGTTTTGGAAAGGGGGAAGTTATTGGGGGTGAACCTACCTATCTGCACATGGCTTTTATTCTCAAAATAATTTTTGATTCATGGCCCATAGCATAAGACTGAAAAGCTGGTTAGTGAGTGGCTTCTAGAAAACAAAGAAGTAGGTGAGCTTTAAGCAATATCATAACCCTAATATAAAAAAAAGAGAGAGAGAGAGAGAGAGAGAGAGAGCAGACCTGCTAAGGTAGGGACCCACGGAAGGTGGCCAGCAGAGGGTTCAGAGAATCCACATTTGACTTTGTAAGTGTCCCTGGTTACGTGCATGTTTGATCTGCTCCTAGAATTTGGATCTTGAATGTCCCCCAAAGGCCGATCTGTTGCAGGCTTGGTCCCAGCCTGTGGCACTACTTTAGGAGGCAGGACCTTGTGGAAGGAGGTCAGTCACTGGGGCTGTGCCCTTGAATAGGGAGACTGGGGGCCAACAGGCCTCCCCTGTCACATACTCCCACTAGGGCCTTCTCAGCCATCATGGGCCCCAGCAACCACAGAATGAAACTTTTGAAATAGTGAGCCAAAATCAACTCCTCTCCATTTTTAAGTTTCAAATAGTGTCCCAGGAATAAAAAGTTGGCGAACACACCTGCTTTCTATGGTGGACAGCAGAGAGTTGGCTCTTGTTTCCTCTCCTTGGAAAAGCTCTGCCTTTTAACCGGCATGTTTATACCATTTACATCAGAAGTCATTACTGATCAAGGTGGGTCATTTTATTTCTTTTCTATTGTTCCCACCTGTTTTGTGTTACACTTGACCTTTTTTCCCACCTCATTCTAACACTTTCTCATTCCCATTCAAAGATAAAGCACTTTAATTCAATAGGCAATACAAGAAACTATCAAAAAAAATGATCAAAGGGTATAAGTGGAACAACCTGTTGAAGTTCTAATGCATTTGCCCAGGGACATCATTTCCCTGAAGCAAGGAGGTGTGTTAACAGAAAGGAAAGGGAGAGCTGCCAGGGATTTCTGTGCCTAGGCTTTCTGTCCTGTTTGTGGATCTTTATTCATGACCAAAGTAAAAACTACCTTTTGCGGAAGGAAGTTATTGCTATTTAGAAATATCCTGGTTCTTCTTCTCCTAAGCCCACTGTATTCCCCTTGGCCTTTGAAATTAGGTGTGAACATGTTACTTGCTTTAGTCATAAAACATGAATGGAAATAAGAATCACTTCTGGGCAGAAGCTCTAAGGGCAGGGATTTGAACTACAGCATTCTCTTCACTTCACCTCTGTGATCACACAAGCTGTGAAACATCCCAGTCTCTGTCAAGCTTGATACCTGAGTGACTGTGGCAAACCCCTGCTGGGACCAGGCTAGGAAGGCTGTATAAGAAATAAACTGTGTTGTGGTAAGCTGCTGGCAAGTGGGTTGGCTTGTTACTGCAGCACAACATAATTCATCCTAAAACTTTTTAGGTGAAATAATGCAGATTTTATGACTTTGTACGCACACAATTCGAGTTTCTTCTTAGCCATGTTTGGTTTCTATTTTATTAATATTCATATTCTCACTTGTACTTTCATTCTCAATTTCATTCAACAGAATTAAATTTTTAACTTTACAAATTTCATCAAGTTAATGTGTAAAATCACATGCTTTTGGTTATAACGAGTACCTTCTTTTAGGTCCTATTTTATAATAACTTCCATGCTCAGTATTCAATTTAAAAATATCTACTCTTGGAAAAACTTGAACTAGTCCATCAAGAGGGTCATTAAAGGAAAGTATACTTAATATGTATACTCCTTGTACCATTTTGACATTTCCTCAAACACAGAACACTTACAAAGAAGACATTTTATTGATTAAAAAAAAGTATAAATATTGAGCTCATTAAATAATAGAACTGGAGTCCATCTTATCTATATTTTTATAAATGATCTATAAATTACAGAATAAAAACTCAGCCTGCAGCGCCACTACAATCTGCTAACTAGATAATAAATCTCAAAATCAATGAAAATAGCTTGTATGGAATCATAAAATTATAAACCTTCTTCATTAATTCAACATGTATTTATTTATCATAAATTTTTTAACATCTATTCTAAACCAGGCACTAGGGGATACAGTAGCAAACCAGACATAATTGTTGATCTCATTAATTTGCATTTTTATAAAAGAGTCAGAAAATAACTATTTGTGAAGCATAAAATAAAAATTTTAAAGATGCTCAAAAATCTGAGTGTCCACTCTACTCTCCCCATGCCTCCATTCCCTGGTGATTTGGCTCCTTTCTGAGTCTATTTCATTTGCTTCTCTCTGACTGCTGGTTTTCTTCCACTTCTACTCGAATATTCTCTCAACATCATTGCTTTCAATGAGTCAAAATTTTGGCTTTCTCAAAACTTCTCCTTGTCACCAGGTTCTTATTTTATTTTGTGACCTTTCTGAAGCATCTCACTAGTATCAGAGCTCCATTCAAGCTCCTGATACCACTCCATACTTCTCAACTTACGTTCCCAAGAGATAGATTTATATTGTTCCAGCAGCCTTGTGATAGCCATTTAGAAAACATTTAGACCACCCGCACCTCAACCAGTCAGAACCTGGAGAATAACATCTTCTTTCTGTACATAGTGGACTAGGAGCATGTCCTCAGAAAAGTTCTGGAGTGGGGCTACTTTCCTTGAAGACCTGAAGAACAGTAGTCACCACGGTTCAGGACCATTCTGTCCATTATAAGTAATCAAAGAAGAAAAGAAGTTCTACTTAGGAAAACTTAGACCTGTAGGTTTTTTAAGTACATATTATATTCAAAATAAAGATGAAGGGCCATTATAGACTTTTAGTGCTACAATGGCAAACGAAACTAAAATAAAGTAAAATAAAAATTAAGTTAAAAATTGAACATGCCTAGCTCAATATGGTGTTCTAGCAAGACAGAAGAAAAAAATTCTCTTGATATTGAAAAAAAAAAAGACGAAAACTTATTATTACCTTGGCTTTCCAGAAACCTATGGAAAATCTGTAGCTGCACTTTTCTTTGCACTTCCAGAAAAACAGATAACACTCAAGATCATCAAAATAAGAACAACTGAAATGATTGAGGATATGGAGACGAGCTAAACAATTGAAACTACTCACATATGCAAACGGATGGTGGCCAGGCCCTATGGCAAAAGGACACAGACCCACACCCTGCAGCAGCCAGCCAACACAACCTCCGCAGAAGTCAACCCAGGATGATCAGGAATCCATCAATGTCTGGGAGCTTCCCTCCTCTTGGCCCTTGTGTTCAACACAAAACCAACCAGAAAGTACCAAATAGGATGCATGTCAATCGCATGGGAATCACCATTTATTCTTAGCCCATCTCTAGCTCTCCCAGACCAACAGCCCCCAATCAGGCCAACAAACTTCAATACCTGGAGCTCTTCCTTTTGTTCCACTATAAACTTTAAATCTCTATCAAAAGCAAATGAATGATAGTAAATAATTACTGTCCTAGCCCCTTCTGAATAAATAGCTTCTGCTTATTTTTCATCAGTGGTCTTTAGTTATGTTCACAATAAAAAAAGTGTTCAGGAGTCAAGACGATAAATATCTGTCAATTCAGGAATCATAGAGAGAGAGAAAGGAGAGAATGAATGAATTGTGTTCTTTGAGGAGGCTATGATAAGTTACTCAGTATCTCTTAAATATAAAGGCATGATCAGGAAATGTCCCTGTGAACACTATTACAACAAAGTCAACATCAGATAGTCAGGAAGAGACCTGATCTTAAGAAATTATTTATAAAGTTGTATTGCTACAGCTACTATTTGTTCCCAAATAATCCAGTCAAAAAATTTTGATCGAGACACGAATAAGTAATAAATCCACAGGGCAAAGCAGAAACCAGGACAAAAGAGAGTCCATTCCAGTCCAAACCCTTCTTCCCCCATGAAGCGATCCCTATCTTTTCAGTGTTCCCAGGCCTCTACCTGTGCACAGTGCCCTTACAGACCATGATCACCATGATTCTGTTCTAAATGTTCTATATGACGTCTAACTGGGTGAGAACTCTCCCAAGCCTCTTGCCAGTGTCTCGTGAATTAATATCAAGGACTAAGAACCTGCATTTTTTCCTAAATGTTTTCCAGAAATAATGACATGATTTCACTGACACTTGAATTTTCACTGACACGCTGTTAGGTGTCCTTGTGCTATTGTCATGATTTCCTAACAGCTCTTCCCATAGTGCATTGCATTTACTTATTTTCTTACCTGTGTCCATCACCAAATAGAAAGTCCTTAGGGTAATGACAGGTGTTTTTGTGGGTTTTTTTTTTTAATTTTTTTCATCCCCTATACCCAGTAGAATAGCAGGCTCATACTAGAGCTTTGATGTTGAGGGGTGTGTGTGTGTGTGTGTGTGTGTGTGTGTGTGTGTGTGTGTGTTTTGGTCACCGTCTACCTGAGAAGGAACTCTAAAGAACTATGTATGAATCTGCAGTGACCTAACCCAGGTTATAGCAGCAAACTTCCCAGGGTTCAGGATACTTTTCCTGATGGCAGATTTTAGGCTTACAGGACAGAGAGGCTCTGTGGCAAACACTCAGCTGTACATCCGTCCACCAAAGTGGCTCTCGACGATGGCAAACCAATGGTCATGGCTGTTCATATCACCATCTTCACAAAAGCAGAGAACTGCCTTCGGCCTGTACCCCTGACAGAAGGTCAACTCTTCAGAGAGAGGTAGGAATTCGAAGTATTCATCAACTCCAAATTCAAGGAATACCTGATTACGGCCACAGGCTGGGCCTCCAGGACCCGCTCAGGTGATGGGATCCATTGCCATTATTCATAAGGAAAAGAATTTTTAAACTTCAGTTAGAAGCTAGTAAAAGTGAAACTGAAGCCTCACTGAAGAACCCATCTGTAGAAGGAATGGAAAATTCCACCCTCCATAATAACATCTTTCATTGAGTTGTTACATGGGCCAAGGTTTAATGCCTATCTTCTCATTCAGTTCTCAAAGAACACAGTAGATGGGCATTATCATTTCCATTTTATGTATAAAGGAACAGAGAAGTAAGTTAATGAAATGTCTTTTTTGAGGGCACAAGGCTTATGTGAGAGAAAGACAATCGCAAACCCAGGACTGCCCACCAGGAGAACCCATGTACTTTGCAGACTGTGCACCTGCAACAGGTGGGTGAGTAGCCTGTGTCAGGGGAGGGATGTATTTGAAAGCAATGACCTACACTGCAAACCAACAGCTACATAGCTGCTCTTGAAATAGGCTGCCTGACTTTCTTTTAATGTTTGAAATGTGTCATCCAAAGGTTTGAGGGAAACCCTATATGCTAGACTTAAACAGCTGGGGTTTAATTTAAAACTATATTGAAATTTTATTCATTATCTAAGCAAAATTCAAGAAGCAACTGCACCTTTTTACGGAAAAAGGAATTCATGTTAAAAAAATTTCTTCTACCCATTTCAAAAGTAAAAAATATGGTTTTCTATAATTAGACTATTATTACTAAAACTCATTGAAAAAAAGCTCTTCAAGTTCTAACAAAACATGGAATCTTAAAAGGTAACATTAATTCATAATGTTCATGTAACTTGCTATGTTTTTCATTTCTGGAAGATTTTTTTTTCTTCTCTCCTATCTGCAGTCTCCCTCCATACAGATTCTACTAAAAAGAATCGGATACTACTAAAAAGAAAGACAAGCCAGTTCTATAACTGTTTCAAGACACACATTAAAGAGACTGTAAAAGTTGCTTTGCTCTCCAATGGATTTTGACCTAAATCCGTTAGCTGTCCCTTTTCAAAGGACGCAGGTTTATGGACCCCATACAGAAACGAAGGCTAGATCCCCAGCTGTGCGGCTGGAGTTTTCCTTTTTGAGGCACTAACGAAGAGGATGCTACTTGTCTCCTGAGTTTTAAGCACACACACCAGCACCTGCACACTTCACATGTACACATGCACACAAGGGCATACATGCACAATGGTTCAACCATTCCTTCTTAGACTTCAAAGGCTTACACATCCATAGCCTTCCACTTAGGGGTCTTCCCACAGACTCTTTACCTGCCCCAACACTCATCACCCCCATCCCCTTCTGTGCATACTTAGGCCTCTCTCTTTGCTCTGTAAACTTTCCTGGAGATTTTTGGAAGCCCTTACTGTATGTGATATTCTTTCTTTCCTTTTCAAGTGTTTTTAAAAAGTTAGAATCTCTCTCTCTCTTCTCTCTCTCTCTCTCTCTCTCTCTCTCTCTCTCTCTCTCTCTCCTTTTTTTTTAATAGCAATTTAACATTTGGGTTATTTTGAAGCCTTTCCAGTCAGACTACACAAGTGAAGGTTCTTATAACACTTTCACCCACATGGTCCATATGTTATATTTTGGATAGGCAAGATGCTAAATATAAGCCTTAATAAATGCAGTGAGGCTACATGAAGTCAGGAATCATGATATTTGCATTGACTCTTTAACCATGATTTTGCTTTATTGTACCAAAGACAGACAACTCTGAGGATCAGCAGAAAGGAATTACAAAAAAGAACAATTGTCTGGTTTTTGTTTTATTTTTTTTTGGGGGGGGGAGCAGATTTTTGTTGCTGTCATTTTTTTAGCATTTTATGCACATATATTCAAATTTCAACAGTATTACCTCATTTTACTCTTTTTTCCCTCTTCATTTACCTTTAGAATCATAAAACTCTATCTCTTCTTTTATAACCTCATATCATACCTCACATTAAAAGGAAGTGGCAAGTTATATCACCAGCTAAAAATTCTCAGGTATGTTTGGAGATCAGACTAGAATGTAGTGGATCAGAATTGCCTTGGACTTGAGATTCACATGAGGTAAATTACCATCGGGATGAATGTTGTGGTTTGTTTTGTAAATCAAGAATACTGATTTGATTGTATAGTGAAAAGCAAAGCAAAGGAAAAATGTGTCTCAGCTATTTGATTTCAAGTATAATCCCAAATCACTCTCAACACTGACAAAAGAGCAAAACTCCGGCACTCTTCTTGTCAAGTGGTGCCAAACATCTGGATGCAAACTGAAAGAGAAGAGCCCGTCAAATCACCCATCACTGAATAGTCATGAAATGAAACGCCCAGGTCTTTGCAAACATCAAACACAACCTTTTGATGTGGTCTTAGAAGCTGAGATTCTCTGAACACTGCCTCGTGCTTCTCATATTAAAAAAAAAAAAATCATAGTGCCTATGTAGAGAACAACACAAAGTTAGAAGCAAAGGGGAGCAGGATGGAGAAGGAGCTCTAGGGACTGGCGGGTCATCTGAGAGAGAGGACAGGAAGTGGAGAGACCCTGATCAAGATGGAGTCCCCAGGATTCCACCAGAGAAAGGAGGGCGGTTCACAGGTAGTGAGGGCTCACATCCATGACCTCATTGAATCCTCAGAGCACCGAGATGTGGTGTGGACTGCTGCTATCAGTACTACCAACAGTAGTGCCCGTGGCTTCTAGAGTGATGCTCAATATCAGCCACTCAGCATTTTAGTTTCAGTCACTTGGTCCTCTTAGCACCCAGTGCTATTAGCTCCATTCGATAGTGAGAGGAGTGAGACCCAAGGAGAATCAGTGTGTCCAGGGAAGCCAGAATCCATGTGGAGCAGGTATCTCTTAAGAGAGCTTCCACTTGTCTTCTACATGTCCCTGAAAATCTGAGACAGTCTCAGTCTGAAGCCTTCTGCAGAGGGACTACCCTTCATTAATTCAATAAATGACACATATGAATGCCTGTCCTTTACGGAAGGCTCACTGTGTAAGACACTGCCCTGAGCGCTTCATAGGCACTACAGTTCTGCATCGCATCACTTTTCCTACATAGAAAACTGAAATCCAACAGGTTAATTAACTTATACAAGGTCACAAAGCTGCTAAACCGAGGAGACTGCTTCACGCTCTGAGACTAAAGTCCTGCATCAAGTGTTGCATTCAGTAAGCGTCACCTATGTGCACATGGCAAGATCTGGGTCAGGTGTCAGAGATGCTCCTTGCCACAGAAGAACTCAGGATGAGTTGAGGAAGATGTACATAAACCCATAATTAAGATGTCTTGACATCGTTGTTTTAATAAAATATAGCAATAGCAAAGCACCTCATACTGAATGTGGCACTTCTGCCCCTTGAAGGGCACACAGGAAGTTAATTGGCAAAGTGATGCCAGGCCAGAGGCAAATAAGGGCCTGTCATTAATAAAAACCAAGTACTACTTCTTTGGCAAGACCAAAAAATAGATGAATCTGTGGTAAATCACAATAAGAAAAAAACGAAAAGATATGAATAATGTAAGGAATAAGAAAAGTGAGAAAACCTAAATGACTACTGTGTGTAAGTTTAAATAAATACAATGACCATGTTTTAAGAAGAATACGATATTATTATTTGGAGTATTGACTACCAAATGATGTCACAACTGCAAAAGAGTTCTTTCACAAGAAAACATATGACATTACAAAGTCAAAATATTTGCACCAGCATGCACCATATCAGGTCTGGAGCAGAAATTCCTACCTCTCTCCACTTTGCCATCCTACTACCCTCCACTTCTACTGAACCTGAAGATTCACTATTCCCAGGGCAGATTGAGATCACATCCTCATTTTAGGCAACACTTATCCTACTAAGTCATACTGGTCTCTTTCCCTCTCTGTCTCACTCGTTGGACGGAAGCTCATATGCACATCAGCCAAGGCCTCCGCAGCTCCTGCCCCTAACACCTGTTGAGCAGGCAGCTGAGGGGAAGCTAGGGGAAGAATGGAGCCCAACTGGCTCATGCCCAGAGAAGCTAAAGTTACTCCCATCCAAGTAAGTAGGGAGTCAGAGTCAGGGGTGGGACTGAGTTCCTTGCTTTCTGGTCTAGCTTTCTCTCCATCACAATACATTGCCCCAAATTTAGCAGAGACCGGTGATCCCAGTACAAACACACAGCCATCGAGTCACTGAACTAGGACTCTGGCCATTTAGGTGGCCAGATTTCCTTTGAGGAGAACAAAGTTCTTTTCTACTATTTCTTTGCAAGTAATTAAATTAAGGTTCTCTATGGAGATGATATTTATAATGACAATGATGAGGAGACCAGAGGAGATGGTGACATCAGTGATCAGTGTGAGAATTTCGCAGGTGAGGGGAATCCAGGGGCTGCACCCTGTGCTGGTGGCTGTCCCAAAAAGTCAAGGTCAAGGCCAGGTCTGCACACCTGGTTTCCCCTCTAGAATTCTCCTCTAGATGTAGCTGGTCTTCTTCTAAAGATACCTAGAAAAGGTATCTCTCTCCTGAAAGCCTTATCGAGGTAACTTAAGATGTCCACATCAAAGGATGGTAAAGAGGTTCCCAGCCACCAGTATGCCCTGTCGAGAACTTAGAGGTGGTCACTTTCAATGTGACAACCACAAAACCCTGCAAAGTGAAAATCTGCACCTTTTCTTAGATCTGTCAGGGGAAGACATCGCCTGAATTCTGGAAAGGCTTACAGACATACCATCAGAGCTTACCACGAGCAGAAGCTACTGGAATCACAAACTGATAGGAAGAGTGAAGCTGCAATTGATGAATTGCTGAAGCTCCATCTAAATAAAAGCCTGAGAGATAAATGTGGGGAGTCACACATTCATCAGTTTCATTTCCAGAAAACTCATCAGATTCTTCCAGTGAAGACTGGGAGAAAGTAGCCAAATTGAAATATGCAAGAACTTTGGTCTTCTTAACAAATGCTTTTCCCAAGGGAAACTGTCTCCCCCAAACCTATAAGTCATGAGGTTTTTTTAAGAGTCCGAAGGAAGGGAACCATGCAAATCTGGCTTCTCTTGTCATTCTGTCCTACAGAAAAGAGAAGAAAGTAGAAAGCAAGGTGCCGGACCAGGGCACAGGCTCACAGAATGACTGAGACCTAATAGTGGGGTTGTAAAAGGTCTCCTCTCCACCAGCCACTCACAGCACCTGTGTGGGTTTCATGTATAAAGACGGGGAATGCAGACCTGGTTTAAGGAGTCTGTAAGGAAACCCAGTAAACACCACCTACCCCTGAGCTGGATAAACATAACCCTAATACCTAAAGCCATTTAGCTCAGTTCTTTCCCTGGACATAATGTGTTTGACAGTCAAAAAAAAAAAATTGCAAAGCATAATGACAGACAAAAACACATTTTGAAGAGACAGAGTGTTTTAGTAAGTTTTGCAGCACTGTGAACAAAGGACCCCACAAAAATAACTTAGAGAAGGAAAAGTTTATTCTAGCTCACAGTTTCAGAGCTTCAGTCCATAGTCAGCCAACTCCATTGCTCTGGGCCTGAGTGAGGCAAAACATCGGGGCAGAAGGATTTGCAGAGGACATGGCAGCCAGGAAGGAGAGAGAGAGAGAGAGAGAGAGCTCAGCTCACCAGTGGCAAAATATAAACCTCAGACACCTCCCAGTGACCTGCTTCCTCCAGGCACACCCTACCTGCCTATATTTACCACTGAGTTAATCTGTATCAGTGGACTGATGCCCTGATTGGATTACAGTTCTCATAATCTCATTAGTTCACTTCTGAACATTTCTTCCATTGTCTCACAGGAGCTTCTGGGAGAAACCTCATATCCAAGCCCAAACACAGGGCAAACACCAGAACAGACTGAGACACAGGAGAAATGTAAAAAGTTCTTTGTGAATTTAAAGTAAATTGGTGATTGATTTGCTAAGGGCTCTCATAGGCAAGAACAGATGGGCAATGTAAGCAGGAAGAGGGAAACTAAGAAAAAGTGAAAAAGGTGTGTTTGTCAATGAGTATATAGGTCCAAAGAAAGAGTTAGTGGGCTTTATCGTATGTCAGTGGGAATTTCCCAAACTGAGAAATAAAGATGAAAGAATGAAATAAACAGAATAGAATGTTTAAGGACTGTGGAACAATTTTAAAAAGGAGTGATCTATGCATAATGGGATACAAAAATAAGAGAGAAAGGAACCCTAAAAAACACTTAAAATAATAATGTCTGAGCAATTTACAAAAATAAAAACAGACATTAATGCCACAGATCCGGGAAGCTTAAAGAACACCAAGCAGGATAAATATCAAAAAGCCTAGACCTATATATCTCAAATTCAAACTGTAGAAAATCAAAGACAATAAGAAATTCTTTTTTAAAAAAAATCCAGTTGAGTGGGTGGAATACTTAACCTATAAAGGATGGGAAGAAGATTATACCAGAATTCTTTTCAGAAACAGTGCAGGCAGGAAGAGAGTGGCATGTAATATTTAAAGCACCGGGAAAGAAAAACCTATAACCTAGAATTTTTCAAAATTTTCATCAAAAGTGGAGGGGAAATAAAGATAAGTGAATTTATCACCAGTAAATCTGCTTTGAAGGAAGTGTTAAAAGCAATACTTGAGAGAGAAAGAAAGTTACATGGATCACTAACTCAGGTACACATAAAGGAGGCCTTTTGAGAGTGAATGAATATAGATACCCCCTCTTTAGTCTTAGGTGGTCTAGCAGGTAGTGTTTTTTCAAACAAAAGAAATAGCCATAATGATGATGATGATGATGATGATGGTGATGATGATGATATGCTGAATTGGGTGATAACAGTTTGGGGATAAGATAAATGAGTGACAGAAATGTCATAAGTGTGGAGAGGAAGCATTTGAGAATACTCTAGTAATGATGGACAGTGTTATTTGAACGAGTTGTAAATATCTTTTGCCAACTGAAGGGCAATCACTTAAAAATTTTTAAAAAGTATAATTGATATGCTAAGAGAAGAGAAATCGGAGTCATATAAAATCCTCATTTAAATGAAAAAATAGTGTAAGAACAACAAAGAGTAAGTATAACAAATAAAAAAACAGTGATAATATGGTAGATGTTCATTTGACCATATGTGTAATGATTTTACATGTTAATGGTCTAAATACACCAGTTAAACATCAGAGATCTTTAGAGTGGATACAAAATAAAAGCCAACTATATATTGTCTACAAGAAATTCACTTTAAATACAAAAATACGGGTACATTAAAAAATGAAGATAAGATGGTGAAAGATGTAACATAAAAATGCTAATCAAAACAAAATTGGCATAGCTATTAAATTCAGACAAGCAGATGTCAGAACAAGAAAAATTATCAGAGGAAAAAAAGCGAAAATTACATAATGAGAAAGCAGACAACTTTCCAAGAAGACATAATAATCCTTAATCTGTATGCACTTAACAACAGATGCAAAAACAAGGTTGAATTAAGTGAGGCAAAAATAATAATAATTACAAGGAAAATGGATGAACTCACTATTGTGACTAAAAATTTCAACATATCTCTATCAGTAGCTGACAGACCAAACATACAAGAAAAATCAGTAATGTTATACTTGAACTGAACAACACTACCAATCAATCAAAGGGATTTAATTGGCTTTTATAGCATATTTCATCAAACAACAGTCAATTATACATTCTTCTCAAGCTTACATGTAACATTCTCTAAGATTGAGGTCATCTTAATATACAAACCACACTTAAAAGAATAGAGATCATTTAATAATGGAATTAGAAATCTATATAAGATAGCTAGAGATCAATAAAAATAGGTCAAAAATTCCAAAACATTTGGAGATTCAACAGCCTACTTCCAAGTAAAGTATGGGTCAAAGAAGAAGTCTGAAGTTAAAAAAATATATTTTAAATGAAAATATTATTTGTGAAATGATGTAGAATGCATAAATAGCAGTATTAAAGGGAAACATAGGATTAAATACATATGTTAGGAAAATATAATTCTGTCTATGTATAAATAGAAAAAACATCAAATTAAATATAATATATGCAAAAGAAAAGGAATAATAAAATTATATTAAAATAATTAACTTTAAAACAAGAGAATCAGAAACAGAAAATCAAAGAAAGCAACAATTCGGGTTTTTTTTTTTTGAAAAAATAAAATCAATTATGGCAAACCTTGAAAAGGAAAAAAAAGAAAAGACGCAAATCATAAGTATCCGCAATAAAAGAGGGCCTACTGATGGATAAATAGATTTTTAAAAAAGAAACTATGTATCATATGCATATAATGGAATAGTATTCAGTCTTCAAAGGAAGAAAATCCTATTTCCTGCTGCAAGATGGATGGGCCTTTAAGAAGAAGTAGTTAAAAAATGATAGGTGCAAAAAGCCTCCTCCAACCTTAGTACTGTGTGTCTGTCTGCCTGGCTTTCTCTATCTTTATTATGATTATTTTTTTCATATTGTGGCTTGAAACCAGGGCCTTACACTTGCTAGACAAGCATCCTACCACTGAGTACTACCCCAGCCCCTTTAAGACTTTTTTTTTTTTGAGACAGGCTCTTACTCAATTGCCCAGGGTGGCCTTGAACTTGAGATACTCCTGTCTCAGCCCCCTTCTTGTGCTCTTTCTTCAAAGCAGATGAAATTCATGAACATGAAAGATGTTCTTCCTATACTTGAAATATCAACGACTCTTATCATCCAGGATGGAGAAACTGAGAGTGAAGGCAAGCCTGTAAATGAACCCTTAGCCTCCCAAACCTGACCTTCACTTGCTCATATCTTCACCCCTCACTCTTCTTTATCCTATCGAGCATATATTGAGTACCTGGCTTTAACTGCTTTTGGGGGGTTCTCATTTCCTTTTGAAGGCTCCTGTGCCACATAAAACGTATATGACAGACATCTGTATGCTTTTCTCCTGATAACCTCTCCCATGTCTATTTAATTTTCCTGTCCAGCTGGGACCCTAAGAGGGTGCATGTAAAGTTTTGCCTCCTGTACAAGGACATTATTCTAAGTGAAATAGACCAATGCAAAAAGACAAATAGTGCATGACTCCACTTACATAAGGCATCTCGAGTAGATAAATTCATAGAGACAGAAATTAGAATGTCATGGCCGGTTCCAGGGACTGGGGGAGGGAAAATGGAGAGTTCCTTCTGTAAGAGGAAAATGTTGTGGAGGGCCAAACACAACAATGCCAATATACTTCACTCCAGTGCCGCAGGCCAGCTGCAGCAAAATAACCGGGGGGTGACGAATAACTTCTGTAGATTGATGCAGCAGGAATGGGAGCCATTTATTGTAGGACAACAGAGCTATTTATACATTTTGCACAGCTTATCTTAATTAGCATAAACTAGATACATCAATCAACCAATAAGGAATCTCCACACTTAATGGCTCGCTTTTGTTACTTCTCAAACCACTCCCTCTGACATTTTGCCAGGCACCATCCAGACTTGTTTACGAACTCTAACATTTCTCTGGCAAAATACCAGGTGTTATTTTGACTTGTCTATAGACCTTAACACTCCAGCACTGCACATTTAAAAATGGGTGATACGGTAAGTTTTATGTTTTAACTAGTGGTTGCCAAAAGTTGGGAGGGGGTGTGGAAAGGGATGGATAACTGGAACAGAGGGAATATTTAGGGCAGTGAGAATATTCTGTCAGAATATTATGCATTTGTCATTATGCATTTGTCAAAATTCGAAGACTACAAATCACTAAGAGTGAACCCTTCATGTTAACAAAGGACTTTAGTTCACAATAGCATATCTGCATTTGTTCATTAGTTATAACAAATACACCACACTAGTGCAAAACGTCAATAATAGGAGAAACTGGGGAGGAGAGGAATTACAAGGGACCTCTCTGTACTTTCTGCTCAATTTTTCTGTAACCTAAAACTGCTCTTGAGAATAAAACCTATTAATTAAAATTGATTAGAAAAGGAAGCAAAGATACAAAGAATCTCACTTTGAATTCTGTATCTCCTTGCTGCCTTAGCTTGTCTCTCTCCCTTACTAGATCCCTAGTTTTAAAAGTTCCTCTTGGCAGTTATACTTACCTCCCCATGCATCTATGTGCTATTATCTACATCTTAATTTCAGCTTTGTGGAACCTTAAAAATCACTTCATGTTGAAACCCTTGTACTGTCTACGAGTTTACATTTGTCTCTGCCTACATGTACTATTTTCTACTGTCTCTTTCCTAGCTGTCTGCCCCCTTCACTAGGGTTTAATGTACCCAGCGTCATAAGTGAGCACCACACTTTTGCTCCAATAATGGAATTAGCATCTCTGTAACAATGTCCCTAAGAAGATGAAATAATCCACTGTAGCAGGTTAGAAGCAGGACTTCTCAAGGGTGTCTGAGTCCCGTTAGACAGAACCTGTGTTTTCTAAGTCCTAGGTAAGTTGGTGTTGGATTTTTTTCATGACTCCTATATATAAATGTACCTGAAAATAATTTGATGACCATGCATATTTTCAACTCTTCTCTCCCTCTGCTCCTATTTCGTATGCAGCTCTCCTTGAGCAGTTATTAACAGCACTGAATAAATGGAAAGGGGTACAGGAAAAGTCAACAGAAGAGAGGGACTCTGGTAGTTACTTTATTCACTGTGACTCTGATAACTCATACATCTTTAAATATTAGCTGGTGGTATATTTACTATGTATGTGTTTTAGCCTTTAATATATGAATACAAGTTGCTTTATTCTAAGCTTAAGATCTTCCAGTTTGACCTTTTGGAGAAAAAAAAACTGTATTTCATTATAATGTCCTTTTTTTCAGATTTACACAAAGAGAAAATTACTTTCAAGTATTTATACCATCATCAGATTTTCACAAATCTTTCATACAAAGCTCCCCAGAACAGGAATTTATGTGGGCTTGTTGACCTGGGGAAGGAAGCCATTCCAACTTACTATCATCAACTGGGCAATGAACCAAGGGAGCAGGAAGAATGTTAGAATCACGGAACATGAACAGTAGTATCCTTTCTCCCCACCTGAGAGAGAGGTAATACCCAGAATCATCCCCAAAACCAGAAGAGGGGTTGGAACCAAACCTAGCCACCCTTGATACTTGACATCTCTGAATCTGCTAGTGTGTGGTTGCAATGCTCCTATAACTTAACTACTAAAACCCAAGCAGCAAAACCAATCACAGAATCAGAACGCTTTGGGCTCTTTAAACAATAAATTAATTTACTATACCATGTGATGAGGAATCCAGATCTCAGGGAGTTTGACAGTTGGCCAAGAGAGAGTCACAAGGAATTCCTCAGATTCTTCCCTCCTTTGGTCCTGCTATTTGGTGAGCTTTTGCCCTCACGATTGTCTTTTCATGGCTGAAAGAAGGCTGAAGCCATTCTCCACACCCCATCTTCACATAGCAATGTCTGAGGCCTGGAGATGGCCCTTCTAGATCACCACTTTTTAATATGGAGAAAACATTTTAGAGACCACACCACCACTACTGCCAATGACAAATTCTTTCAGGTCTTTGGTCCACTTGAAAACTTGGTTATTTAGTTAACAATAGTATATCTGCATTTGTTCATTAGTTATAATAAACAAATGCAGATATACTATCTGCTGTGCTTTAAGAGTTCTGTGAATAAATTGGAAACCTGTCTTTATCAGCGTTGCAGAGAGTTTGTCCCATATCCAGGGACATTGTCTTCACAGTAGCGTCATTCACAAACTGTTTTATTTATCCATTATTTTTATTTATGGATCATGCTTTTGGCCTTGCATCTCAAACATCATCTTTAAATTTACTAAGGCCACCTACATTTCCCCCTACATTATCACTTAGTCTTACAGTTTTTAATTTTATGGTTATGACTGTGCCAATATCTCTTACAAGTAATTGCTGTAGGAGTGGGCAAAAGTACATTTCCATTACTACAGAAATCTCTGTTAGCAAGAATAGAAGCAGCACAACTGGTTTCAGCTATTGATTATCAAATTCATTCCAACATTGGAATCATCCCATGTATTAGGATTCCCTAAAGAAACAGGGGAAAACAGAACATACGTGAAGATTTGTTATAAAAAATGATGTATGATTAAAGAGTCAGGAGAGTCCAAAATTTGGAACATGGTCTTTCAGGCTGGAAACCCAGAAGAGTCGATGCACTTACAGCCTAAAGGCAGCTAGATAGAAATTTCCCTCTTGTTTGGGGATGTCAATCTTTTTGTTCTGCTCAGGTCTTCAGCAGACTGAACAAGGCTAACCCACATTATGTAGGACAATTTGCTTATTCTAAATTCACTGATTTAAATGTCAACTTCATCCAAAAATATAATGACCCATCACAAGTCCACCCTCATAAACTTGGTATCCATTTACCTTCCTTATACCACACTTAACCTCCAAATAAAGGCAAAAGCAAGGTCATACTTCAGCTTATCCTGAGCACATGAAAAGTCCCTAGGGATTGTTTCCCAATTCAGTGGCTCCAATTCCCACAGAAAGTTCTGGCCAATGGAGAAGAGCAGTCACAGAGCTTTCTGAGGATGCAGAGGCTCCCCATGCAAGCTCATTTCTCACGGCTGTGGTGAAAGCTGTGTCTTTTGGAGCCTCCCAGAAGAATCAATGGATTTTAAATGACCATTAAAACATTCCAACCCTGTCCTTTGAGTTCCTTCCTCCACATCTAATCATGGTGAGTTGGGTGTTTCCAGTTTGCTTACTGCGGGCCACAATTGGGTCGGGGTGGGTCTTAAGGAGAATTAGCACTGTATTATACAGCATCCACCCAAGAAGAGGTCATTAAGCCTTTGCTCAGGTTAAATCACTCAGGCAAGAAAGGCCCCTCCTGCTGTCAGGAGGCATGCTGTTGCCACTCAGAGTGAAGTATCTGCTTCTGTTCCACTAGGAGCAGGGAGACTTCTTCCACTAACAAAGAGGACTCATTTGAATTTAGGGACTCAATTTTGTGAGTTCCATTAGGGTTTCTTCACTCATCTCCATCTCAGTGTACATGTTCCACTCTTTCTCAGTGTACATGTCCTCCCTTTAGGAGTAGACATGCCGATAAGCTGGTAGGTAGTCCAGTGTGTTACAATTCAACCAGTAGCAAGATGCGATTCTGCATTTGATTTTCAGCAACCTCAACCCTCTGGCTATAGGAGGTGAGGGTCTCCTTTCAGGGTACACATTTATCATTTACATGGTGCTTGAGCTGGGAAATCAAATCCCTGAGTTTAACCTGTTTTTTCCCCCATTACTTTGTCCGACAACATTAGTCAGCCTTATTACATTCACTTATTTTCCAAAAAAAAAAAAAAAAGTTTCAAAGTATCATGTATACGATCTGGATATCCAGTCCATTGCTTCTTACAAGAGGTTGATTAGGCGTGTGCAGTGTAGGTATTTTGTGCATCTCCATTCCCAGATAACACCATGGACTATTAGTGCTTTTTTTTTTTTTTTTTACAGGGTGGGGGGTACCGGGGATTAAACTCAGGGGCACTCAACCACTGAGCCATGTCCCTAGTCCTATTTTGTACTTTATTTAGAGACAGCGTTTCACGAGTTGCTTAGCACCTTGCTTTTGCTGAGGTTGGGTTTGAACTCACAATCCTCCTGCCTCAACCTCTGAGCCACTGGGATTACAGGCATGTGCCATCATGCCTGGCCAATTAGTGCTTTTTTTTTTTTTTTTTACTAATGGAAATAGAGTTATTGGCATCTTTGAACTTAATTAGATTACAGAGCCAGTCAAAAAAAAATTCAGAAAACTCACATTTAAAATTTTATTCCACTAGCACCAAAATCTGTATAAGTCAGGAATCTTCAGAGAAATAGAACCTATAGGTGATATATATATATGTATCTATATCATTTTCTTTGTTTCTCATTCTCCCTCCTTGATACATATTTTATCTAGACCTATAACATGTAATACATAGAAAATATAATATGTAGCATTTAAAAACTATTTTTATGTAATATGCACATATATGTGATATCTTAAGTTCAGGAGCTGCATGTTATATGTAAGAGTAAAGACGTTTACTTTGAGGAATTGACTCATCTTGCCACTGAAGGCCTTCCCAGAGCAGGGGACCTCAACTCAGGACAAGTATCTTTGGTGTTCAGGACAGAAAAGAATTTCAGTATGCACCAGCCAAAGACTCAGACAGGTTTATTTATGACGGCAGATACACACTCCAGGGAGAATGCAGTCTATCTCCGTAGGAAGAGATGACAACCTCTTGCTCTGAGGTGTTGATATTTACAGTGGGATAGTAGTTAGAGGCTGAACTACAGGTGGAATCAGGGCAGAGTGACACAAGTTCACACCAGTTTTCTCTACCTTTGAGCATTTCAGATGCATTCTGTCACTTTTTGTGTACAAGAGCACAAGCCAAGAACAAGGGCTGAATGAGGGCTGGATTTTGCATTTCAAAAGTTCAAAGATTCATGGGCATTTCCTGTATTCCAACAGTTCATAGATGCTTCTAGGACTCAGTATTATCTTTCATTTTCTGTATCCCCAAATTCCTCTCTCAATATCATGTAATTACATGAGCTGGTGAGCCTAAAGTATGCCGTGTGGACCCATAGGCTGGATACCCAGGAGAGCCAACACTGAGATTAAATCTGGTCCATCACAGTGGTGCACTCCTGTAATCCCAGTGGCTTGGGAGACTCAGGCAGGAGGATCAAGAGTTCAAAGCCAGCCTCAGCAAAGTCGAAGTGCTAAGCAACTCAGTGAGACCCTGTCTCTAAATAAATTACAAAATCTGGCTGGGGATGTGGCTCAGTGGTCAAGTGCCCCTGAGTTCAATCTCCTGTTGCCCCCACACTCCCCCTGAAAAAAAAAAAGAGAGAGAGAAATTGAATCTGAAAATTTGTTGAAGAATTTCCTCTTGCTAGGGGAGGTGAGTCTTTTTCTTCTATTCAGGCCTTCCGCTGATCAGGAAAGGTCCACCCATATTATGGAGATCATTCCTTTTACTCAAAGTTGTCTAATTTAAATTCTAATCTGACCCTAAAACATCCTTGGAGTTGACATGCAAAATTAACTATGGCTCCGGGGAACTTGACAAAGTGCTGATGCCTGAAGCCCATGGCCTGAGATTCTGATTTCCTTGGTCTGGGTACAATCTGAGCATGAAACACTATAAAGTCCCCAAGGTGATGCTGCCAAGGTCAGGAACTAACCTTGGGATTAGGCTAATTAAGATTCACCCCCTGGCAGTGGAAGGACAGGCCTCCTGATGCTTGAACAAAAGTGGGGTCAGCAGAAGTGGGAGGGAGGTGCCACAGTGACTGACTTGGGATTAGGAACCCATCATCTCTGCTACGAAGCTTTAAAATGAATCGCTTTCACGATGGTTTTTCTTGTTCATTAATATCTTCTGTCCTCTGTGCTTCACATGCGGCTCTTCAAATTTCAATTTATATCGATTAAAAATAAGCAAAGCTAAAGTTGTAATTCCTGTCACACTGGCCACATTTGCTGTGCTCAGTACCCTCCCTCCTCCAAGGACGAGTGTCTATGGTACCAGGCTGCATAGGATGTTTCCACCCTCACAGGGAGTTCAGAGCAGCACTGATCTGGAATAACACCTTGAGCAGAGTTCAGTTTGCTCTGCACCAGAAACTGAACACGTGGAGGGTATTAAGACACAATCCTGCCCTCATAAGGCTTACTGTGCGGCTGAAGAAGCAAGATATGTGAGTGCTTAATTATAACAGAATGTGATACTACCCATCAGGGCATACTCATTGCATAAATATTTCAAAGGCAAATGGAATCATGATCCACTTTTTTTTTACTACCTACTTCTTAAAATATTTCAGGCCCATTTTTCTCCAGGAGGTATTAAAACAATACAGTCATATACTTTTAAAAATGTCTACAAGCATAGGAAACAGAGGAACTGGGGTAAAAGAGACATCCTGGGAAGTCACAGTGGCTGTGTCTCTAAAGTGTGACCCCAAACTCTAGCCCATATGTAGCAGGATGAGGAAAAGTCATCTTCGAGAACTGTCAAGGTAGGGCTGGGCATACAGCTGAGTGGAAGAGCTAGTTTGATCCCCAGCACCACAAACACCAACAACAAAAGGAACTGTAAGTGGGAGTGAAAGGCACAAATCCTGACATTTGACCAAAACTGATGGTCTTCTTCGTGCTCTCTTGGAAAGCTCACAAAACATGTACGCATGCAACCAAAATCTAACTCTTAACATTCATAATCAAGCAGACCAGGACATTGCTTCAGCCCTGCTGCTAACAACAAGCCCAGTCAGCAGGCTGCCTGGGAAGTTCATCACGACAGTGCGGATGAGTATGCAGAGCATCAGTGGCTCCACTTAGGCAGACAGCCCAGGTGTTCTGAGGTGCCCATGGTCACAAAAGTTACTTGTCAGACTGTAAATAGTCTAAGGAAATGTAGCTTTAACAGGTGGAGAAGAGGAGCCGACGGTGGGAGTTCCTTTTTAGGTCAGCTGGGGAAATATGATTTTCCTTCACTCTTTTTGTGGTCACTGACCCAGTCCCTGCCACTAGAACCTCTCACCTAGGCCTGTTTTCAGAAAAGGTAGCCGTTCTTGGTTTTGCCTGCCCAGCACTCTTGCTCTCCTGCAGGGACCCAGGTGGGTGATCTCATCGCCCTGCCCTGCTGGTCTGACAGGAAGGGACCAGAGGCCGCTGACCCCTGAGGTCATGGAGCTGACTTCATTCGATTCTTAAAGCTCTGCCCACTGCCTGCGTGGGGAATGCTCCTCACACCAGCAGAGAACGGTGGGCACTGGAAAACTCCACCAGGACTTGTAAACGTTGGAGTGGACAGCGTCTTCTCAAAGAGCAGAAATAGTGAGAGAGGGAAATAAGAATAAAGAATGAAAGGCGATTGCTTGTCTGATCTAGATTTTCTTTTTTTACTCTAATGTTAATTCTATGAAATACAACTTTAAAAAATGATAATAAAGCCTGCTGTAGTGGATTCAAGGGTGGTCCCTAAAAATGCTTGTCCGTGTCTCACCTCCTGCCACTGAAAAACATGCCTTTGTTTGGAAAGGTATTTGCTGATGTAATTAAGTTACGGAGCTCAAGTTGAAGTCATCCCCGATTATCCAGGTGGGCTGTGAATCCAATGACTGGTGTCTTTGTAAGATAGAAGCAGAGGAAAGACAAACACAGAGGAGGATGCTCTGTGAAGACCGACGAAGGTGGAGATCAGAGTTATGAAGCCCAGATGAGAAAGACCTGGAGCCAGGAGAAACTGAAAGAGGGAGCAAGGATGTCCCCCTAGAGACTAGGAAGGGGGACAGCCTTAACAAAGCCTGGACTCTGAACTTCAGGCTCCCCAAACTACACGAAGATTAACTTCTATTATTAAAGCCTTCAAATGTGTGGTCATTCCTTACAACAGCTATAGGAAACCTAAATGAATATTATATTAAAAAAAAACATACTTTGCTGAATCATTCAAAACTTTGGCTACAGGAAGATGTTGTGGTTTGGTTACGAGGTGCCCCCAAAGCTCCTGTGTTAATGCAGGAATGTTCATCAGTGAAGTGGATGGACTGTGACAGGTGTGACCTGATCAGTCTGGGGGATGACTCTGATCGAGTGGGGTGTGGCTAGAGAAGGTGGCTACTGAGAGTGTGCCCTGGAAGGACGTATCTTCCCCATGGCCCCTCCCCAAACCCCTCCAGCTCCTGCCTCCCCTCACCCCCATCCTGGGCACCAGGAGGGGAGCAGCTTCCCTCCGCCACACTCTTCCCCCACAACAGGCTGCCTCACCTGACACCCAGAGCCATGGAGCCCGCCATCTATGGACTGAGACCTCTGAAACCAGGAGTCCCAAACAAACTTTTCCTGTCCTTGTCAGGTATTTTGGTCACAGCAATGCAAAAAGCTAACTAAAACAGAGATGTACACCTAGAACCAGTGTCTTGTTTGTATTAATTCTCTAACAATAAAATAATAGCAAATAAAACGCTTGGTATTTATCCAAAAAATACTTTCTTTCAAACTAGGCCCGATTTGAGGAAAGTCTTGGCCTGGTTTCACAGACTCGGAATCCTTTTTCTGAAGTCGAAAGCAAGGCTGTTTTTGAGTGCCACTAGGGGTAGCAGAGAAAGAGATTTTAAAAGGCAGTGTCTCTTCAAATGAATCTCAGACTTTTTTATGTAGGGTAGGCTGTTTCGAACCGTGTGAGTATTTGGACAGATACACTTGGGGCATTTAAAAGGGCTTTCGTTGTCTGGTTCTATATTCTTACATTTCAAACCGAGATAAAACAGGCAGGAAGGGTAAAATTGCTATTATCCTTCAGGGACTAGGGGACACAGTCTCCTCCATACATGTAAATTGCCTCCTTCGATTTCTCCATGTTTCTCAAGCTCGCAGCCACTAAAGAGCAGAAATGGCACTTCCCTTTGATAAAGCATCATAAGGTCCCCAGCAAGGGAAGAATCCCATGCGATTATAGGGAAAATTAGACAATTATACTTCCAATTGATTCTTACAATGCCCTAATGTGGTTGCATACTATTTCCTAACTCTTGACAGACGAAGAGCCAAAGTGTGAAGTGATTTCCCCCTGAACCATTCAGTGTTTCAGGAGAGACTTCTGCCTCCCGGGCACATCTGGGTTAGAATGCCATGTCCTCAGTATTAATTCACTCATCTTCATTGTGGACCTACCCAATCAGATCTACAGAGGGGTGCTGCTCGTCCTGAGTCGAAGCCAGAAGTGGGCGGGTCCCAGCACAGCTACAGAGAGCCACACGTATTTGTGGTTGCTGTTTGTTGTCAAGGGCACAGAAAACTCAAAGCTGGCATTCCCTCCCACCCAGGCACGGGCAGTCCCTCTCAGGAACTGAATCGTTCATCAGATTCTCATTTCCCTCTGAGAATTTAACTCAGCCTGGAGAGGTGGAATATTCAATGGCTCCCATCTCCGCCTGGGTTTGCCAATGTCGTCTTAGAGAGATGAGATATGGGGTTGCTTGCCTGAGAGAGCTTGGGGCTGTTCTTGTGGAGGACTAGAATAGGGAAACCAATCAAAGAGGTCAAGGAAGATGCTGAAACAAGGCCTAGGGATGATCAGCATCCCTCCTGAACAACGTTCCTGCAACGTGTACAGAGGCAAAACTCATGGGGAATGGGGTTCATCTAAAGGAGGAAAATTTTTTTCACCCAGGTATTTTATGGTGGGTACCAAAATGTGGCCATGGAGCATTATAGGTAACTTCTGGGCACCTGCTTGGTTAGTGCCACCGCTGCTCTTGGTGCTCAGCCCATAGTCCACCAGGCTTTGTGCTGTCATACACCCGGCTGACTTCCAAATACCTTCATTTTATCCCTGTGCCTTCAAACTGGAGTGTGCCTGGCAACTGGAGCCATCTCAGCCAACACCAAGAATGAGCACTTACCCCCACCCCCATGCAGCCCTTGAACAGAGACTAGCAAGATCTGGTGCATAAATACCCCAGCTCCTTTGTACCCAGAGTGGCCCACATACTCCAGTCATCGCTTCACAACATGCTCTTTATTGGTTGCCTTCCTTCACCATTCTCCTTCCCCTCTGTGTTTGCTGGGATCACCTCCAAATAAACATGGACTTGTACTAAGGTCTGCTTCTGGGGGAACCAAACTAAAATGGTTGGCACGGTGGTTTTTAACCAAAAATCTCTTCCCTGCCTAAATAACTGCTGGATTTGCATTTCCAGAGTCTTGCTCTATCCGAGTGCTTGCTAATTCATCCCCTCAACAAAGTGTCAGCCAGAATAGTTAAATGGTCTAAGGGCATGTTTTCTTTCTTGGCTTAGGATTCAACTGTTGAAACAGAACTACTTTGAGATCTACCATGGTTAATATAGAAAGAATATGGTGCCGCGAGGCCAAGGTGGCATCAGCAAATCCCTGGGGGAGGAACTGAACTCCCACTCCCACCTGGTACTACCAAGGAGTCCCACGTTGTTTCCAGGTACCCACAGATGCAAGTGGAGAATGTGGATTGCCACCACCTTGAGTCATGAAGTGGCATTGACTTTCCCCTGGTGAAATGGTGCCATAGAAGCCCTACCAACGTACAGGATTGAAATCAGACCCTGATTTCAATCCTGTAATTTGAATTTCAATCTTGTAATTCTCAAAATAGCTAGCTTTAAATAAAGATTATCTTGTCATGCAAAACTCTAGAGAGCTTTTAAACGAAAAGGAAAAAAAAATAAGACAATAGAAACCAACCCCAAGATGGCACTGATGTTAAAATTATCTGAGAAGAACTTAGAGCAGCCATCTCAAAATGCTGCCATGGACAATTAAAATTTTTTCAAACAGAATTTTACAACAGAACATCTTGCAAAACAAATAGAAGACACAAAGAACCAAATAGAAACCTTAGAACAAACCAATGGAACATCCAAAATAAAAGGCTCAATGTTGGGATCATCAATGGAATGGAAAGGAAGGAAAAATAATCAGTAAAGTTGAAGACAGAACAACATATATTCCAAATAGGAACACTAAGGAGAGAAAATAAACGGTCAAAAGGGGAAGGAAGGAAGAAAGGAAGGTCTTTCAAGAATTTATGAGATTGTGACCAAAAAAAAAAATCTAATCTTTATATTTTTAGAATCCTAGCAGGAGAAAAGAAAGAAGATGTGGATGAAAATACATCCAAAGAAATGATGACTAAAAACTTCTTGAATTTGGCAAAACCCTACAAATCTGCAGATGAAGAGGTAAGCAATCACCTTAATTCCAAAAGAGACCCATATTACAACACAATATAATCAAACTTATGAATATAATAATAGGAAAAAAACACCTTAAAAGCAGGCAGAAAATAAATGACAGACAACCAAAAGGAAAATAATAATTAAAATGGCAGAGAATTTCTAGAAAGAAACCATGGAGCCCAGAAGTAAGTGGCATGACATTTTCAATTGCTTAAAAGAAAAGCACTGTAAAGCCAGAATTCTATATTTATTAAAAATGCCCTTTAGGGATTAAAGTGAAATGTGAAAGAAGTCTAAGATAACTTGCCACCAACAGATCTGCCCTGGGGGAAAAAAAATTGTTAAAAAAAAAAAGTGTTCTAAAAAGAAACGAAAATGAAAAAAAAAAAAAACTTGGAATATCAGGAAAAATAAAAGATGTTAAGAGCATAAATACAAGTAACTGCAATGAACTCCTTATCTCCTCTTGAGTTTTCTAGATAATGTTTGGTAGTTGGAGCAAGATTAAAACACTGCCTATTGTGGTTCTCAATGTATGTTTGAGTTAAGATAGTTAAAAGAAAAGGGAAAGTATATGTTTATAAAGAGAATTCGTAAGTATGTATCTGTAATGTGGTACCTAGAACAACCACTAAATAAGCTATAATTGAGGCAAACTCAACACTATACATAAAGTCTAAAAAACTTTCAGTAGCTCACAGAAATTAACTAAAGATAAAACAAACAAACAAACTAAACAAAATATAAATGGTAGACTCAAAAAGATCATGATTTCCTTTAAATGTAAATGGTCTAAATATACCAGTTAAAGGGCAGAGATTAAAAGAATCATTTATGCTCTTTAAGAAACTCATTGAATATAATGACAGTAATAGGCAGAGTTCGATTTTTTTTAAAGAGTAAAAAATAATATTATATATAAACATTCATCAAAATATTTGGAGAAATACTACTGAATATTAGATAAAATGCCTTTCAGAGTAAAATTTAAAAAAAATTATCAGGGTCAGTGGAAGACATCACATAACATTAAAAATGTCAACCAACCAAGAAAAAATAACGCCGGGCACAAAGGTGAATGAATGTATGTAATCCCAGCAGCTTGGGAGGCTGAGGAAGGAGGATCGAGAGTTCAGAGTCAGCCTCAGCAATTTAGCAACACCCTAAAAAAACTCAGTGAGACCTTGTCACTAAATAAAATACACAATAGGGCTGGGGATGTGACTCAATGGTCGAGTACTTCTGAGTTCAATCCCAGCTACCTCTCTCTTAAAAAGAAGAAGAAGAAGAAGAAGAAGAAGAAGAAGAAGAAGAAGAAGAAGAAGAAGAAGAAGAAGAAGAAGAAGAAGAAGAAGAAGAAAAAGAAGAAGAAGAAGAAATAGCAGTGCCAAATGTGTGTGAATCAAACAAGAGGGCTGAAAATGTATGAGCTTAACTGAAAAGAGAAACAAAGACATTCACAAGGATAATTGGAAACGTCTCTAAAATTGATAGAGTAGTGTAACAGAAAGTCAGTAAGAACGCAGCTACACCACCAACCATCATAACCGAAATGATACTAGGCCACTTTGCCTACTAAGAGCAGAAAACACATTTTTCAAGCCATATTTGCAAATGTCATGATGACCTGTCTATAAAAGTCCCAGAATAGCTACAAAAAGCTCCTAGAACTGATAAGTGAGTTCAGTAAGGTTGCAGAATAAAAAAAATCGACCTACAGGAATCAATTTATTTCTATATGATAGAAATGAACTCATGAAAACTGATATTTAAAAACTGAAAAAATGACAAAAACTTTAAAGGAGGTTGTATAATGAAAATCAAAAACTGCCGGTGGAAAAAAGTCAAAGAAGTTGTAGGTCAATGAAGAGACATGACTGATTCATGGATTGGAAGATTGAGCATAGGAAAGAAGGTAATCCCCTACAAATTGATATACAAAAATAACAAAATTTCCTTCAAAATCCCAGGAATAATTTTTATAGATTTAAACAAAATTGCTCATGAGTTTAAGTGGAAAAGCAAAGGAACAAGATATAAAATAACTAAAAAAAAATCTGAAAATAAAGTGGGAGGAATCAATGCAATTTTGAGACTTATATAGCTCCAGTAATCAAGACCATGTGGTACAGGGCATGGAAAGACATGTAGGTTGAAGCTTCAGACCAAAGAAACTAGAAATAGCCCCACATAACTACAAACAACTAATATATTTTTAAAAATATTCTCTAGTTGTCAGATGACCTTTATTCCATTTATTTATATGTGGTGCTGAGAATCGAACCCAGTGCCTCACACATGCTAGGCAAACGCTCTACCACGGAGCCAAACCCCAGCTCCAACTAACTAATATTTGACAAAGTTGCTAAAACATATCAGTGCAGAAAGTAGAGTTGTTTCAACAAATGGTCTGGAGTTTTAGATATCTGTAAGCAAAACATGAACCTAGACCTAACTCAAAATCTACTTAAATGTAAAACATAACATGCTTAAACTTTTAGAGGATATCATAGGAGAAATATTTGAGACCTAGGTCTCAGTAAAGAGTTCTAACAATAAAAACATGATACATAAAATAAAAAAAATATTGGTAAATTGAACTAAACCAAAATTTGCAACTTTTGCAAAATCCCTGTTAAGAAGACAAAAAGACAGGACAATATTACCAAATGCATTTGTGATATAGGACATTTGCCTATGCTATATGAAGAACTCTCAAAAATCAACATTAAAAACATGATCCACTTTAGAAAAATGGTTGAAAAGCTGAAGAAATACACAGAAAATGAGGATACATGCTGATGTTCAACATCAGTAACCATTAGGAAAAATCAAATGAAGAACATGAAAAAAATCCATTCCTATGCATGTATTGAAGCAAATACAGTAAAAATATGGTAACCATACCAAATGCTGGCAAGGACAAAGTTGTTGGTGGGAACGAAAAATGGTCTAGCAGCTGTCAAAGAACATGTGTTCTTTTGTGTTTGAACTATTTCACTCAGTGCTGTGAGACCTACTCCTATTACTGCATGTTGCTACCATTTTTTTCATTTTCATTGCTGTATTATATTCCTTCTATGAATATAACATGATTTATTTACATTGTATTATGACTGAAGGAATTTGGAATGATCCTAGTTTAGGAGAATGAAAATAATACTGCTAAAAACTCCTATTTTGTATTATTGTCATTACCAGTCTTATATTAATTTTAGTCATTCTGTTGTAGAGACTAATTAAAGATAAAATTTGCATACCTCTGATTCCAAAGGAAGTTGAGCACCCTTTATGTTTATTTGTCCATTTGTATGTCATTTTTTTAATGAAGCACCTGTTTTTGCTTATTTTCTGTTTGTTGCTTATTGATTTGTAAATGTTGCAAGTGTCTTCTCCCATTTGGTGAAATGAGTTTTCTCTTAATACAGTACTTGAATGAACACCCCACCACCATCACCATTTTTTTTTTTTTTTGGATAGGGCAGAGAAATTTCCTATCCCAAGGGAAAGGAGAGACTAATGAGCTTTTTTATCTTTATTTTTTTGTACCAGGTATTGAAACTAAGAGTGCTTAACCACTGAGGCACATACACAGCCCTCCCCCTTTCTTCTTAAAGACAGGGTCTTGCTAAGTTGCTGAGGCTGGCTTTGAACTCGTGATCCTCCAGCCTCAGCCTCCCGTGCTGGTGGAATCAAGGATGTGTGCCACTTCACCCAATGCCTGGCCCCAGTGGGCTCTGTTGTTTCCATAAGAATAGTGTAGTTTTGGAAGAAGAATGAAACTTACTTGTGTAAGGATGCTACCTAGGTTCCACATCAGTGAACTGAGGCCACAGTAACCAGTGCCCTCAAATTTCGGGTCAGCTGGAGTGTCCACAGCAGCACTGGCCAAAGCATACAAATGACACCCTTTGAACACAGCTGAGATCCTACCTCTCCATCCATCCCTCCCCACCCACAGGGATCCTGGGGATAAAATGGGAATGACTGAGACAATCTAAAGCAACAGAAGTAGGGAACCACAAAAAAAGGGGGGGGGAAACACCTTTATCTCATTCTTTAATACCCCAAATTATATAAAACTGTGGGTGCTTGTTGGACCCTGCCTAGCTTCTCAAACTCGGAGTCAGAGTGGACACCACCCCCTTTATTTATGGCTTGACGGAGATTTTCACATCATACTCTTCACCGCGATAACTCCTGGTTACAAAATTTCAAGGAGATATGACATCATCAATAAAAATGCTGCATGATCTAATGTAGAGGCTGTCAAAGTACATTATCCCACAGATGGACCAAGTGTTCTGTGCTTCTCTTGGAAATTTAAAATGTTCTGCAGCATTGCAGGAAGTTTGCTATGGTACACTGGGTACTTCAGCATACCGTTTGGGAAATTCAGTCTAATTAAAGAAAAAACAAAAACAGAGTGTAACTGGGTATTTTAAGGAATTGCTGATATGGCTATTTTACAATCTGGAAAGAAACTGCATATTTATAAGAAATGGCAAAAATCTAGTACAGCTGAAAATGAGTTTTGATTGGCAGATAAAGATTTTGAAGACCTCTTTGTGTTAGTCTGCTTTTTTTGTTACTCTAACAAATACCTGAGAAAATCGACTTATAGGGAAGAAAGTTTTATTTTGACTCGAAGTTTCCGATGTGTCCGTCCATGGACACCTGGACTGGCTGCTTTGGATCAGTGGCAAATACATCACAGCAGAAGCACATGGGAGAGGGAGACTTCATCTCACGGAGGCCAGGAAAGAAAAACAGAGAAACAGGAAGGGGCTGTGGGCCCAATGGCTTCTTCAAGGGCCTGCCTCTGTTTTTGTGCAGAAATCAGGTGTCCCCCATAAGCTCATGTGTGAGATAATGCAAGAAAACGCAGAGATGGAATGATGGGGTTATGAAAGAGCTGATCCGATCAGGGATTGATCCACTTGAGTGGATTAACAAGGTGGTAGCTGTAGGCAGGTAGGATGTGGCTGGAGGAGGGAACTCACTAAGGGCGTGCCTTCGGGGTCTTTGTCCCTGGTGAGCAGAGCCCTCTCTCTGCTTCCTGGTGCCATGTCCTGAGCTGCTTTCCTCCTCCACTCCCTCCCCCCAGGATGTGCTGCCTCACCTCAGACCCAGAGCAATGGCACTGGCCACCTGTAGACGGAGACCCCTGAAACCGTGAGCCCCAAATAAACTTTTCCTCCTCTGAAACTGTTCTCGTCAGGATTTTTGGTCACAGCAATGAGGACAATACACTGACTAAAAAGCCCCAGTTACCTAACTTCCTCACACTAGGCCCCACCTCTTAAAGGTCCCACCTGTCAATAGTGCCAGAGGCCTTTTGTGGGCAGCCTTTAAGAGGATTTAGCTGGGCTGGGGATGTGGCTCAAGCGGTAGTGCATGCGGCCTGGGTTCGATCCTCAGCACCACATACAAATAAAGATGTTGTGTCTGCCAAGAACTAAGAAATAAATATTAAAAAGACTCTCTCTCTCTCTCTCTCTCTCTCTCTCTCTCTCTCTCTCAAAAAAAAAAAAAGAGGATTTAGCTTTTATTCTGAAAGTAGTAGAACCAAAGAACATTTTGAAGAGGAGAGGGTACATTGACATAGATTTGTTTATATGATACAGAGGTATAGTTATGCACAGAAACAGTTAAACTCTGTGTGTGTGTGTGTGTGTGTGTGTGTGTGTGTGTGTGTGTGTGTGTGTGAGTGTTTAGCACAATAAGGTGGCCATGAAGGCAGGATTGAACTGGGGGAAAATTATAGGTACAAAGAAAAGAACACACACTCATTTCAGTGTAAGATAATATGAACCTGATCAAAAGCTTTAGAAGTGGGAGGATTTTAAAGAAATGACTCAAAGTTAGAATTCGAAGGATTTAAATTAGATATCAGGGATACAGAGATGTGTGCCTGTTCTTTGACTTCAACTGGGCCACTACGTGGAAAGTGATGCATTTAACCAGGTTTATCTTGAGCTGCCTTTAGGATTCTTTGTATTCATGTTGGCAGAGAAGGATGAATTAAAACTCAGTTTTCCTCCAATCCATGTTCCAGGCCAACTTTGGCAGAGGGGTTAGAGGGAAGGGAGGGGGCATGGGGTAATTAATGATGGTGGAATGTGATGATCATTGCTATCCAAAGTACATGTATGAAGACCCGAATGGGGTGAATATACTATGTATACAACCAAAAAAAAAAAGAAATTCAGACAGATTTACTTTCTGTGTATAGATTCATTTAAACAAAATCGTATTTTAAAACACTTGGAAAACTCCTGTCATACCTATTAAAACATTCTCTAATTTTTACCTTGGACAAATAAATACTGCTGGTGTCCATCACTGATCTATTTTTCTGTCAGTGCCAAGCCATATTCAGTACTGATGGTCTGAAGTCCTGTTGCTTTCAGAGTGTGGGCACCAAATCCTAGATATTCCAGGCTATTCTCAGATTTTGTTTTCAAGTCAAGTCTGATGAGGTCCAACCTATGTTCCTTGCTACATGCACATGGGCAAATTTCCTAAGATGAACACACAGGTAACAGTCATGGCTCATCCTCTCTCGGGACCCCAGGCACTGCCCATTCAAAACAGAGATGGGGCTCCTTGGCAGAGAAGTGGGGTGAGACTGGTGGGATCATAAGTTTGACCACAGTCAAAGCTCAAGGAGTTCCGGGTGCCCAGCAGACCTACTCGGGGTCTGGCCTGAGGTCAGTGGACATCCCAGACACAAGAGCCAGGCCGTGTGTCCTGCTGATGAACGCCAGGGAGACCAAGTTCACCCTTCCTGCAGGACGCACCCCTGTGTGAGATGGCTTATGGGAAAGGAACCACAGAGAGGCCAGGGAAGGAAAAGCCAGATTTTACCAGCAGAGAAAGTGTAGTTAGATGGAAGCCCAATTATGCCCAGCTGGAAAGTGAAAAGCAGAGCTAGTGGTGATCATCCAGCACACACCAACAAATATTTACAGAGCAGGGAACACACCTGGTGACATCCTTGCCTTTATGATTTAAACAGGGGAAAGAGACTCCAAAAAATATATGTAAATATACTGTAAAATACATACTTTCTTATATCATTTAATCCATAACTAACATCAATATGGTTTCCTCCCTGCCCTCCTGATATCCTGGAATCTGCTGAAACTGGGTTTTGCTCACTCACCTTCTCAGTGAGGATTTCTCTGATTGGTCCTTTGAATAATAATAATAATAATAATAATAATAATAATAATAATAATAATATAATAATAATAATAATAATAATAATAATAATAATAATAGTAGTAGTAGTAGCAATGCCCCAAATCCAAGCAGTCTCTATTTTCCTCCCTGTTTTGGTTTTCTCTGTAGGTCTTATTATCATCTGACATACTATATAATTTTTGTATTTATTTCCTTATCATCTGTTGTTCCCCAACCTGCACCAGAATATCAGCCCCATGGACTCTTTTGATGGTATTTTCCACTGATATAGGTGATCATATATGTATTTATATTTATGCAATATATAATAGTATATAAGTACATATAAATAACTTACCTATTTATGTAATATATGCATATTTTCTTTACCTGAAATAGGTTCTGGCATATTGAAATCACTTAATATTTGTCAAATATAATTGCACTTTTGTTAAATTCAACAGGAGTTAAAGGGCACTGTAAGCCAGGATGATATATTTTAAAAGGACTTAGCATGACTTGAGGTGTCATTAAATTTCCTCCAGGAGGATGGGGGTTAGGCTGAGGTATAAAGGGTAAGAAGACATGATCTCACGGAGGCAGAGAGGATGGACACAAGGCCGAGAGCAGGATGGAGCAGGGTCCAGGTGGGAAGGCCCTGAGAAGAGGTAGCATTAGGAAAAGGCAGAAGGACCATTTCTTGCAAGTGCTGGGGGATAATGGTAAGGGTTTTCATCAATTAGGGGGGAAACTCTGAGCAGAAATGCATGCGCCTGATGAAGCTCAGTCTATGGACTAGTCTGGGATTACCACCAGCTTTTAGGACATTTTCATGGCAAAATGTACTCCCACTCTCAAATATTTGGTTCTCCAAATATTTCATCTCAGGACTTCTTTCTACTGTTAAAACGACTGAGAATCCCACTTTTATTTATGGGAGCTATCTCTACCAACCTTCACCACATTTGAAATTAAAACTGGGAAATTTGAAACTGTTTAATTGAAAAATAAGAATAAACTAGTACATGGTAACCTAAATCGCATATTATTGTGGAAAAGTAACTATCCTTTAAAAATGTGGTGAGATGAATTACACTGTTCCATGATCTGGCAGATTGCTTTCATATCTGGCTTGAGAGACAGATGGATTCTGAGAGCTGCTTCTGTAAGCAATGAACTGGAATATCACAGGCCACCCCATCTTCAGAAAACTCCACTGTGTACTCCATAATAAGAGCGAAATATTGTAGTGGTCTCTCTTGTCCATGGAGATGGATGCCTGACTACTTACTCGTAGTACCAAACACTCTATGTAAAATGTTTTACTATACGGACATGATAAGGTTTAATTTATAAGTTAGATATAGTAAGAGATTAACAACAATCGTAAAATAGAATAATTGTAATAAAAGTTTCTTAAGACTTATAAATTATTATTTTTCTGGAATTTTCCAATTAATATTTTTGGTTGACTGTGGATAACTGAAACCTCAGAAAACAAACCTGCAGGTAAGGGGAATGACTGTAAATAAAAATAATATTTGTGATTTCAGGAACCCTTTCTGAAAGGGTTGTGAGGATCTCAGTGCCCTGGGACCACACTTAGAAGTCTTCTGCTTTCTCCTTTGGGAAGATACCTATGGAAAGCAAACCACGTGCTTGCCAACAAACCTTGCTGACATCTTTGAATTATGCATTACAGAGTGTTTCTATGTATATATTGCTATTTTTTTAAGTACAATCATGTCAGGTGTGATGCCGCAGCACACACCTGTAATCCCAGCTACTCAGGATGCTGATGCAGGAGGATGGCAAGTTGCAGGTCAGCCTCAGTCACTGAGTTAGACCCTGTCTAAAAAAAAAAAGAAACAAACAAACAAACAAACAAACAAAGAGAGCCGGACTGGGCAATAGGCATGTACTTAAGAAGCGGAGTCCCTCCATTTAATCCCCAGTACCAAAAAGATAAAAATAAAAAAAGTAAAATCATGAATGTGTTTTTCTGTGCTTTCCTTTTACCATTTCTCAGTGACTCGATGGATAACAGCATCCTTTATAAACAATGAAAACTAGAAAGGAAAAGAAGTAAATATTTAAAAGTGCCAACCTTTTCAGAACAAACTATTCACTGTGTCTCATCAATACTGCCACTGAAAATTACAGCTGAACTGAAAGGGCAGGAGAGATTGATTCTGTCCCTCTAAGATTTTCTACATGTCACAGGATAATTAGTTCCCTTTAGCTAAGTCACTCAAAAATTTAAAATGTATTTCTTGTGCATAAAATGATATATTTAACTTATTTTGATCTTTGTGTTAAGAAGTGTATGGCTATCTAAATTGTGCCATTTAATATATAACTTAAGATCAATCTCAATCATGTAAGAATACTCTTGGGAAACATGTATTGATTCTAAAGTGTGTTAGATGAGATCTAGAAATATGTTGGGAAGAATAACTTCAGCTGAACAAGAGAAATATCACACAACTTATTACTTTTTAAAAAACTGTATGTAGGTTTTCTTTTTAAAAATTGTCTACATTTTTACCTTGTATCCATGCTTCTAAAGTCTCTAAAATTAGTGCCATTATTATCCATTAGTTTCCATACTAAAGCCATTCGGTATCATTTCTATCATTGAAAAAAGTTAAATTGCTGTAGGATTTAGACTTCTGAAATAGAATGGTGTTTCCAACTCTGCAGTGATTCTGTGTCAGGACAGGCTGCTTCACCTTAGAATGATTAGTGTTTCGTGAGAGATGTATGAGAAATTGCTGGGCTAATCAAGGGAAAAATTACCCAACAGTTGAGGTGGATTTTAATTAATCACATTGCTTGCTTGTTCGGGAGAGGTCCTTGAGAAGGTAATCCAAGAAACATCACAGACGGGCTGTTGGTTCTCTCAGGACTATTTTAAAATGGGAAATGCCTGGACTAGTCTCCAGTCCATCTCCAAACACTCCCAAGACATCTTCTAATCAGTTTCCCTTCAGCCTGGGCAGAAATAAACAAAGACCATCCAAATAAAAACAAGCAAAGTCTGTGTATTCAGAGCTTGCCCTAGCAAGGGAGTTGGCTACCACCACCGCTTGGGTTTGGCAGGGGGAAGAGTGAGAGAGGAGGGGAGGAAGGTTGGCTTCAGAAGGGCCCTGAGTGGGGCCTGTAGTCTGGGGAAGCCACAGGCAGGTGCACTAGAAAGGAGGACGCCTCTGTGATTGGTGGAGAGAGCACATTTGGCCTGGCCAGTTTTCTCACCTGGCAAAATTAAAAGATGATCCATGCAGGCACCTGTTCTTCAACTAACTTCTATAACTCTAGCTCCTACCATTGATTACTGGCATTTAACAAGTAGTTGCTAAGGGAATGGATGAGGAATCAGAACATCCGTTGGTAGAAATTATCTTATGCATCTCTATTTCCTTCTCTAACTAGATTTCCTTATCTACAAAATGGGCTTACTTACATCCTTTGAATGATAGCTACTGTTTACTGTATGAATCCCATCTGCTCAATTGGGACAGGCACTCTGAAGACATGATCTCAGGTAACCCTCCAAACAACCCTCGGACATGAAAGTCTTATTCTCATTTTACAGACAGGGAAATAGCTTCAGAGTTACCATCTTGTACCGGTTACTTGTGTTACTAGATTATGACCCAGGGGCAACTTATTTCCCTTCTCTGGGACCTCTCAATATCCCCCCCTCTTTAAACTAGGGGGACAAACACACCTGCATCAAGGTTGCTATGGAGGGGGGAGAAGAAAAGACTCTTCCTGAGGGCAAAGTGTCAAACACTAAGTGTAAAGAGAGAATCAAATTTAAAAGTCACCAGAGTTGCAGGCAGAATCACAGATGGAGGCTACATTAGTTGAGAGGGAAGTTTGAAGAGAGAAAGTGTATCCACTTAAGTTTGGTTTTGTTTTGTTTTCCTAGAGAGGAATGGCTGGTTAATTCCCAGTGGAGAAAACTGCCAGGTAGCACCTTCACCAAGCAATCAAAGTTAACCTCAGCCAGTGCAGGGGTAAATCAACGTAACAGGTCTCTTTTGAAACAGTGCATTGGGAGGGAGCTAGGGCTCTGGTCTGTGGTATTTCTGGCCAAAGAGTAAAAGAAAAAAATAATAAAATGCACAACCTGAATTTAATCTAAATCAAACTGTGTGAAAACAAAAGACAAGCCCAAAGTGAGGGACACCTGACAAAATAAATAGTTTGAATTTCTAAAATATGTCAAGGTCTTGTAAGACAAGTGCTCCAAGGAAATGTTCCCGATTAAAGAGACTAAAAAAGAGGCAGGACAGCCAAATATAACAGGGGATTGTGGACTGGATCCTAGACCAAGTTTTCTGCTGTTGGATATGAGCAGCACAACTGGTGATTTAAAAAAAAAATAAACTCTGAGGTTAGATAATACTACTGTATCGATATTGTTTGCATAATTATGATACTTATGGTTATAAAAATGAATGTCCCTAATGGTAAATGCTTAAGGAGTTGACAATGCTAATCACTCTGACCTGATCATTCCATAGCATATACTTGTTGAATTGTACCCCATAAGCATGTGTAATCATTCTATACAAAAAATGTTTCTTCAGAGAGACAGAATATCTCTGTTTTGAGGAATATAAAATGGAATATTTAGGAGTAAATGGGTATGATATTTGCAACTTACTTTCCAATAGAAACTCTAGAAACAATAAGCCAAACACAGTAAAGTGTCAATATTTGGGGAATATGGGTGGATGGTATTATTGAAGCAGTTTTTCTGTAGATTCAAAAATATTTCAAAATGAAAAGATAAAAGAAAAAGGGTTAAAAAAAAAAGTCTTGTTATGAAGGTAAAATGTGTTCATGCCTTGAAAGGACTTGAACCATAAGCCTTAAAATATTAGTGAGTAGATATAATTATTACCACCACACAATTAAGAAGTGGCAGGGCCACCTCTACTTCTCTGTGGCCCTGAAGCCCTTATCCTTCACCCCTTCACATCTTCACTTCTTCAGAGTTCAGAAAACCCAATGAGACAATGGACGGAAAAGTCCATGGAAACCGTGACGTGCTGCACCTTTGTGAGTGACTGCCACCTCAGGATTCTGGTCCCAATGATGAGATGACTTTCATCGAGACTAGGATAAGGTTACTAGAGCTCAGGAAGCTCAGACTACTTCAATCAACTCACAAGACCAGCATCGAAACCCCGAGTCCCCAGTGTACAGCCCCATCCTTCTCAAATTGGATTGTGTGCTGCAAGGAGAAGTTTGGGAAAGGACAGCTTCCTTCACATCCTGATCTGTTCTTCTGTTCCTCTGTCTGGTGGCGCTCCTGGTGGTCTCAGGCTGTGCTGAGACCCCATGACTGCCCGAAGCTGCCTCGTGTCCTTGACTGGAGCCCAGGGATGAGGCCAGGTGCGTCATGGCAAGACTCAAAGCAACCCACTGCATCTCATGCCATCTCTCCTGCAGATGGCATTTTCTTACCTCTGATGCTAAAAAATTATTATTTTTTCTCTCCACCTGAAAACCCAGAAGGAAAGGTGGGAAAGGGAATCTCATCCAAAGACAGTTCCTGAGGCTGCTGCTTCTTAGTGGTGCTATTTCCTTAATAACGTTTCCAGAGATTAACTGAATTCATTAAAAAATGTATATCTATGGGTTGGCTAGAAATGAAGTGTTTCTACTCAAACCTAGCATTGTATAACGGGACCCTAAAAGTACGGATCTCAAATTCATTTTTTATACGGACTTGTTTATCCAAATTTGTTTCACTGAAAAACCCAGATATCGGTGGTTTATCCCTGAGGTACTAACTTCCCAAGCAAGGGAAGATGTTGTTGTGTTTCAGTAATGCTGTGGGATGAAATACTTAAGTTAATTAGAAGTAAAAGACATTAGTATGGAGAAAAGGGTCCTAAAAATATATGTCAGCCCCAGTTTCCCTACCTGTAAAACAATCTCTAGGTTTATTGTAAAAGGTGAATAGCATAATGGGTGAGAGAAAAAATAGGTTTCTATGAATAATATTTAAGTGAAAAAATATTCCAAAGTCAGCAATGGTGCAGTTAGAAACTATTTACCTTCCTCCCCTGACCCACGCCAAATGTGTCAAAGCCAGGATACTGCAATACCTGCTTTAGCTTCTCACCAATGTTGCACTTGAAGTTCCTAAACGTGGAAAGAATTTTCCAAGTGACTCATGCAGATATGACGAAGGATACTGGAGAAACCCTGAGTTTTGAACAGAAAAAGGAAATGCAGGTTATTTTAAGCAAATGGATAACAGCAAGTGAGACATTTATTAAAAATGTCTCCTATTTTTGTTTGCTTTTTAATTTTTTGTTTGCTTTTTAATTTTTTTCTAGTTTTAAAGAAAGGAGTAGTATAGGGCTAGAGGAGCTCAGAATATCTCATGAAGCTGTAAAGTAATAAAAATTTAATCTGCACCTGTTTGGAGTTCCTCTGAGCAACTAAAGGATGTCAGTGAATTCCATTTACCATTACATGTTGACAGAATCATCATCAACTTGGAGTTTTATGTATATAAACTGGCTTTTTGATTTGTTCAGGAAGTGAGTTTAAGTCAGGTGCCCCCCTTCATTTTGTACTTGCATTGTAAATAATAAACTCGATCCACTTAAAATTTTACAACAGGGATTTTCATATTTGCCTTAAGGTAGTAATTTTTCTAATTCAAAGCTAATTATTATATAGCTACTCTTATTTAACTCACTAAAATTTCTTTATGGTAGTCACCAAAGACATCGACTCATGGCATTTATGCAAAATGAATAGGAAATGTATAAAATACATATATGCTAAGAAATTAAAAAATATATTTTTTTATTTCTTGGAAAGTCTTTTAATAATAACGACTGTCATTTATTAATTACCACATTCTACAAGGCTTCACATTTCAAGCTATGGCAGGCACACTATCTCTACTTCTTACAAATCTTACAGGTAAGTAGTAGTGCACCCGTTATACAGAAGAGAAAAACAAGGCCCACAGGGTTTATTGTCACTTCGGTGCCCCTCTGCTGATACCGTGATTTTTTCTACAGTATTCTGTCCTTCACCACCACTAGCCGCAAGTGTCTATCATGTCGCTGTAGGGGAAGAGTGCTTTTTGCGCCACACGGTGTATATTTCACATTTACTGGAAATGGCCCTTTTTTTTTTTTTTTTAATCTGCTGTTACCCATGGTCCCTTCAAGCAGTTCCACAGAATCCCAAATGTCAGAAACAGTTAATGCAACTGGGGAAATACTGAGTCAGCGTTTCAGTCCACACTTTTGATGAAGCCCACTGCACTTTACCCAGTTGGTTTTAATTTAATTTCTGTGATGTTTCAAATTTCTTTTAACTTCTTGAAAGAGCTTTGTTCACCTACCACGGAGCAGAGTCTCAGGCATACAGTAGGCACCCCATGAATTCTAAACGAACTGCATCACTTAGTTTAAATATTTCTATCTAAAAAAAAAAAAAAAAAGAAGAGGGCTTGGTAGTTAAAGGAACGTGTATGTGCTTCAGGATTTTTAAATGGAACAACTGGTGAAGAATTTGTCTCTAAATGTTCGTCTTCAAGGACCTCGGGTGGGGGTGGGGGTGGGGTGGGGGGTGACTGTGCTCGCTCTGGAGATGGACACCGCGAGGCAATGTCGCCTAACTGGACCTGTTCCACCTGCCCTCGCCCCCCCCCCCTGCAGCTCCCTGGGGCCGCGGGAGAACCCGTGGGACAGGGACAGCCCCCTCCGCCGCGGCGCCTCGGGAGCTAGGTTGAAGTTCCGAGGGACGCGTTTGCCAGCAAACAAAGAGCTGCGCGGTCGCGGTCCCGGGACCCGCTGCAGCTGCCTTTAGAAAATTCAAGAGCCGCGGTGACAAATGGGCATTCCGCAAGCGACCAGACAGGCACACCCGAGCTGCGGCTCCCCACAGCCCGCCGGCGGGTCCAGCTGCCAGCCCTCAGCCAGCTCTCCCAGTGGATTCCCCCAGGACGCGCCGGGGCCGGGCGTCTCGGACCCAAGAACTTTCCCGTCCTTCTCCTGGAGGGGGGTGATTAGGGGAAGGGTGGGAGTCTCCAGGGAGCTCCATCACCGTCCTCGGCGGGCGACCCTTCCCAGGTCCATCCTGGAGCCTCAGGCGCCTCGCGGAAGCGGCTGGGAGCTAGTGCCAGGCGGCAGCGCGGGGCTGGGCCGAGCTGGAGGAACAAAGGGAAGCAGCGGGCCCGGGAGATGCTGCGCTCCCCGACGCCCCACCCAGCCGGCCGGAGGGCGCTGCCTGGCGCGCAGGTAGCCTGGCCTTCCGCTCTGCCAAAGGGTGTGTGCTCCAGCGAGGTACACAAAGACTCACTTCCGTAGTGCCAGGCTCCAGCCTCCCTCCCCGCCACTCAGAGCCCGTTGGCATTCCTGCACCCCTACTGCCATCAGGGACCCAAGTGCTCCCCTGGGTGCCAGGCGCGGTGCCGGGCGGGGACTGTGCAGGTAACCCTCGGAGGAGCTAGGGCTGGATGGAGGCGGTGGCTGGGGAGAAACAAGCCTTTTTAGGCATCTGCGCCGCCCCACGCAGCCCAAGTCTGCAATCGCTCTCTGCAAGAGGCAGGGCTCGGCGCGCAGCCCGGAGCGCCCCGCCTGCGGGCCGAGCTGCCGGGCCGGGGGCGCCGGGAGGAGGCAGTGTAACTTCCCAGCGCCCTGCGCCCTCCCGCTAGGTGAGCCAGGCCTAGAGGGAGGCGGAGGGAGACAGAGGAGAGGGAGGGGGAGCCCAGGCGGTCCGAGGGGGCCCGCGGAGCTCCGGGGCGGGGCGCGGCTCAGCCACTGCGACCGGGCCCGGAGGCGCCGCCTCACCCCGGGGCTCTGGACCAGGGTTCTTCCAGCTGCCAGAGCCACCGGCTCCACCACCGCGCAGCCCGAACAATGAAGCGCGCGGCGTGGAGCTGAGCGCAGCCCTGCACTGGCTCTGAGGCCGATCCTCCCCAACCCCCGCCGCGCCCCGCAGCTGCTGCCTCCACAGAGCCGCGCTGGCCGGGAAAGGTGATCCCGCAGGCCGCCCGGGACGTGAGTGCAGGGTCGCTGTGAGCTCCTGGATGGCACGAGGAGGTGGCGGGGGTAGCGCCAGCAAAAGGATTGGAGCCGCGCACTGGTCGCCTGCAGCCTGCAAGTTCCGTGGCGCGCGTCTGGCGCCCCCGCCCTGGGTTCGCGCTCCATAGGGCGCCCGTGTGAATGTGGGAGCGCATGGCGCGCGCGCCCGAGCGGCGGCCGGGGAATAAAATGTGAGACGCACGTCTCCGACTTCAGCATCGCGCTTCTCCGGGAGCGCCGAGGTGTGGAGGCGCGGCGTGGGGACAAGGTTAGTGGGGGACTGCGTGGGGATCGGGCTCTGGGTTACGTCTTTCCCGGTGTGGCTGCAGCGAGTGCGCTATTCAGCACGGAGTTAGACTTCGTGGGCAAGAAGACAGACCTGTGTGTGCGAACCGTGGAGGGTGGTTTGGGGAGAAGCAGGACATTCGGGAGAGGGTGAGTTAAGTGGAGGGTTTGCGCTTTGGGAACAGACAGAGTTTGCCCCTGTAGCTCACTAACGGTATTTTATTTGGTTCTGGAAGGGAGTGAAGATTTTTATTGTCTTTCTCTAGCCCACCCCCATGCAAAACTGCACTCTTAAAGCTTAAAGTGTGTTCTGTTGATTTCTTGTTCTCTGTAGCTACGATGTTTAGGAGCAGAAGGGATCTTGAGAATATCCAAAAAAGCCGAGTCTTAATTCTTATATACTTAGCAAGTGGAAAACTCTGCTTTGGGATTGTTTTACTTTCCACCCGTGCACAGAGTAGATATTTGATGCATTCTTTTGAGTACGGAATGTGACATCCATCTCTTTTGGATTTGACCACGCTGGTGCTAGGGGACTGAGTGAAGTCAAAGCAAGAGATGCTTTCCAAAGAGAATTGAATAGCTGTGTTTGGAGAAGCTGTGCTTTCCAGGAATTTAAATGAGACTTTTTTTGTGATTGCCTTCCAGGTCTCTCTTCCTAGTACCATATTTGCTTTGTAGGGCAGAACTTCCAAAGCTGTTTTATAATCTGAGAAGCACTTTGGAGGCTGAGGGAATAAAGCCTAGCTGAATTTTTGTAAACCTATATTTATTGGTCATGCTGAAAATTTAGCGAGAAGTAAATCATACTTGATTGAAATCTTTGTCTCCTAGACCACTGGACGTTCCAACCGAGAAGGGGCATGATAGTCCTCCTCGCAAACTGTCTTCCCGGGTGGGGGAATCACTGGCAGGCTTGCAATACATTTTTGTCTACAGTACTTATTTTCTAAAGCACATTTTTTAAAACCTCATGCATGTTGTTTGATTATTAATATTTCAGAAATTGTAATAAACTTTTTTTACCATTTTGAAATATAATGTATGACTAAGACAGAACTAAAATAAAGGGAAGTATCATCCCTTTCCAGTTTAGTCCTAACATCTCTTTTCAAAGGAAAAATGATGTGTGGCCATGAACCTCTTTTTACCCACTCCCCTTCCACCATCATTTTTCTGTAAAATTGACAACCACATTTTTCACAGCACTTAAAGTCATGCATTTTGTACTAATGCACTAGAAAACCCACTGGCTATGGCAATTTGGATACTGTGGCCAAAATGGAGGGGGAAAAAAAAACTTTAATAAATGACTTGTCTTGAATTTCACGAGATTAAAAAAAAACACAGTCATGAAAGAATTCTTGATCCAATTCATAGTTTGCAATTGATAGAAATTGTAGCATTTTGTGTTTTTCTTGGTGCAATTGAAGCTTCTGGAGTTTTAAGCCAAATCTCTTGTAGCTATTTTGATAGAGCCTCACCCCTTAGTTAGAGCTTAGTTCTGTGCTCCACAATTTAGAGTGCATTTGGAGACTGGTGGAGAGTTCAGAGGAAAGAGCAGAATTTGTTGCAATCTAGGAAGTAAAGGTAAAGAACTGAAGATATTTAGACCAGAGGACGTAGTTAAGATGACTTACTATTTAAAAATGTGTGAATGATTTATTATGCAGAAAAGGGCAATCATTTGTGGTAAGTTTCTGATGAGGATAATTAAGAGGAAAAGAGTTCACTGTGGGGTGAAAACAAAGTTGAATCTTTTGAGCTGTTGCCAGTCTAACCAGCAACAGCAAGATTGGTTAAGTAGTGAAGGGGCTGCTGAGAAATTCTTGTACATGCTTGTTTCTAGAGCTTTTAATCCCCCCTGCCCCCTTTGTGAGAGTCTTCTCTTTCTGAGATGATTGACATGTGTGTCTCTGATCAACTGCTTATTTTTCTCCTCTAGGTCTAGAATTTATTCAAGCATTTTTCAAATGCTTAAATCTTCTCTAAAATGACAAACTCATTCCTAGGCTTCTGCAGTTTCCGCTGAGGTAAATAAATCTTGAAAGAAAAACTTAGAGATATTTGTCCTCTGGGAAACTTAATTAATTTGCAAATTGGCTGTCTCATTCATGATACTCTGAATAAAAAATATCGTATGCATGATAATAGGAACAGTCATTTAGAAACTGCATCTTCTCCTTAAGTATACTGTATTGTGTTATTCCAGATCGATTGTTTTTCCTCCTCCTGAATATTCTGTAATATGATCTTAAAATTTAATTGCTTAAATTAAATGTTTTATTCCTTGCTTAAACATCTAATGGAAACAGATAGTGCCCTCATGGTAGGTGTATGTTCAGTTTTGATTTTTTAAGCATCGAAAGCTTAAAGTGTATCCTTTTATAGAGATCTATCTATGAAATTCACAAATTAGTATAAAAGAAATAATTACATTGAATCAGATACTAATTTTGGATCAGGCAATTGCAGGTGCATGTTATGTAGAAATTTTCAACATTCTTAAAAACCAACTGTTGATGTGAATGCCAGTGACTGAATGGGTTGTGGATGATGACCAACTGCTGTTAGCAGATTATCACACTTTCCATTGAATATAGCTGCCATTTTTCTGAAAGACCTCCTTACTACTTTGGAGAGATTTGTTTGTAAACATCATGAAGTACACAGTGCAAAGACAGAGGCGTTAGGGAAAATGGATTTATTATGCCTTTTACCAAATCTGAAATATATGCTGATCTGAAATTCCCAGCAACCCCTTGAATTGATAGATAACATTGCAGTTCAGAATATATACTTGGAACCTATCTTGTCCAGATGTAAAATGCATTTAAAGTCATGAGATATGAACTGGGCAGTCCTAAGGTTTTGTAGGAGCTCGTGATCTGGTCCAGCACCAGTATCAATCAGTCCAGGCCCTTGGTTAATGCTGTTATCCTGCAGGTTCTGTGCTGTCCCAGAGTCTGGGATACTTCCTGGTTTGGGGGAGGAATTGCTTTGTGGACAAAAATGATATTAGTGGGCTGCTGCCCAATCTGGGGAAGTTGTGTCTCCGCACAACTGTTCTTGTCTGCCCTCCTGGCCTCTGCTGCCCCCTGTGGTCCTCTTTAGGAAAGAAGTCGAATTCAAGGCACTCCTGCCTCTAAAAAGCTGGAAGGGTATGAGGGCTGAGTTTTCAGTTTTGCACTTAAAGAATAAAGTGGTAAAGAAAGCTTTGGCTCCTGCAGTGACCTGCCCTGGAGGAAGTCTGGGACTCAACTGGAGTTCAGTTTCCAGTACTGTAAAAAGAAGGCCTAGATTAAATCTCCAAGGTGACTTCTGGTGTAGAGATTCCTTAAGATGGATAATTGTATGTTCTGGTGCACTTAAAAGCTAATTTCCCTTCAGCCCCAGGAGAGGGTTGTAATTCAAAGAATAATAATAACAACTGATTTTCACATTTTATGCACCACACCCTGCTATTTGCTTTGCATAAATTATCTAGGTATGCTTTAGCTACCACCAGGGGAAGTATTATTATCCCCATTTTACAGGTGAGAAGGCTGAGCTTTGAGAAGGTGAAGTGCCTTCGCAGAGCAGGGATTTGGACCTGGGTCTGATGTCCAGAGTGCATGCTGTTAGATGGAGATCCATTCCACAGGGGAACAGGAAACAACTCCTCCTTTCATTATGTTATACCCAGAGACTGGCCATGACTGAGAGCTTTCATTTATGTTTTAAACCATGGCTGAGCTTGCTGGGTGGAGAAGGTTGTGCCCCAAAGAAGGTGCAGGCAGGGGAACCTATGTGCACTGATGGCACATGTTCATCTGCAAGCAGAAAATAGCTTAAACTGCAAGTTAAAATATGGGCCAGGAAATTTGGAATATTCATTCACTCAGTATTACAATGAAATTCTGACTCATATGAAAGGTGTCGTATCAGGTGAAAATTCCAAGGAAAAATTTAGGCTAAGATTTGTGAAAATTATCCATCCACTTTGATCTATTGGATTGGTGAAGAGAGAAAACTCAGAAAGTTGTCTTCTGGGACATTTAGAAATATGTTGGCTGAAGCATTAGAGAATACACTGTGAAGAAAAATTCTGCTATCTTGATCATAAGTCTGTTTTTAGAAGTTTATGATTCACACATTAGGTTCTATTCTGCGCTGCTTCTAGTATTTGAGCCTGAAAGGTTCATGCTTTATTAAATTTCAAACAATTGGTTTTCTGTGTTCGAATTATACAAAAATTTCAAATAGAAGTTCTTGTAAGTGGGTGATTGTTGTGGTTTCTAAAATGACTTAGCTTTAAATTAAATTCGGGGAAGGGTAAATCTCTTCGATAATCCAATAACTTTCATTATTCAGAAATAAATTTGAAAAGTAGCTTCCTTGAAAGCACAGTGATGACTTTTCTGAAATGTAAGAATGATATTGTGGGCTTAAAAAAAAAAAAACACCTGTATTTGTGCCTCTGACCACAAATAGGTAGAAAAAAGTACAGTGAATATAGGATTTGTTGTATTCTGTTAATCCAGTTACAAAATGGACCCGTTAATATATGATTAAGTGAATTAATTCACTTTTACTATTGGAAGAAAGATTGCGCTGTGTAAATTATATTTCCAAATTGGCAAAAAATATATTCCATTTAAACTCTCCATATGTAAAAGGACTGTCCTTAAAAAGATATACATGAACATTTACACATTCAGAAATACGGGAACAATAATTCCATCCAGTAATGTGTTTTTCCATTAGCAATTAGGAGTGAGAACTTGAATTAAGATACTTGAGCATTAACGGTTGGGATGCATAGCGTAGCTGTTGAGTAACAAAATCAGCCTAGAGCATAATCCTTCTCAATGAGAGAGCATTCTTTTTCTTTTATGATTTACCTTTTTTTTTTTTTTTCTGCAATACTAGGAACAGAACCCAGGGATGTTTTATCACTGAGCTACATCCCTAACCCTTTTCTTTTCTTATCTTAAGGCAGGTCTCATTAAATTGATGAGACTGACCTTGAATTAGCGATCCTCCTAACTTAGCCTCTGGAGTACCTGAGATTTTAGGCATGGGTACCGAGTTTATATTACTTATCTCTCAAAAAAAATTGCATGCTCCGTATTCTGTGTGGCTTGTGGGACGTTAACAAAAATATTTAGGGTTTAAACTTAACTCCTACTTTCTTATAAACAGGACATAAATGGAAAAACAATTATTTTATTTATGTGAACATATATATATGAGCCTGCATATTTATCAATATGCAGGTTCTTAATAACAAATGGCATCTTCAGGGACCTTTGGTGGTATACAGATTTTGTTGTTGTTGTTGTGAGTCTGTTTTTTTGTTACTGGGGATTCAACCCAGGGGCACTTTTCCACTGAACCATATCCCCAGCCCTTTTCAGATTTTATTTTGAGATACGGTCACACCAAGTTGCTTAGAGCCTCACTATGTTGCTGAGTGTGATCTTGAACTCCTGCCTGGGCCTCCCCAGTCACTGGGATTATAGGCCTGTGCCTCTGCACCTGAATACGAGAATGTTCTTAAATGCTGAGACTAACTCCTGAGAGAGGCTGATAGGTTAACCAGGGGGCTGGACCAGGGCTGAGGTGATTCAGCCTGTCTCCTGAAGAACAGATTACTATTTGAATTTGCCCTGAATCATAGTGTCTTCTGATCTCTGTAGATAATAGTTTAAGGAAGTCAAACAGTAAGCCCAAGAATTTTACTTGTTGAAAATACTAAACTCTGTAATTCTCAAAGTAATTTTTTAGTGTAGTAATATAGGAGTAAATGGCAACCGGATAAGTGCAGCATTTTAAAAAAAACATGTTAACACATGTGTATATAATATGCATATAATCTGTGCATAGGTCTGTAATTTCAGTTTTTCAAAAGGTAGTTCCCCCTCCCTACCTTAAATCATAGTTTAGTTAGAAACATAAAAGAATTCTCTCCATCAACATTCACAATTAGTTGATGGAAGAGTTGAACTAATTAAGTAATTTGCCTGATTTAACACAGTCAGCCTCTGGTATCTGCAGGTTCTGCATCCACGGATTCAATCAACTGGGGAATGGAAATATTTGAAAATAGTTGCGTCCGTACTGATCATGTACACTCTTTTTTTTTCTCATCATCATTTCCTAAACAATAAACTATAACAACTCTTTACATAGCAATTACAATGTATTAGGTATAATAGATAATCTAGAGTTGGTTTAAAGGATGTGCCAAGTTTCTATGAAAATATTATGCTATTTTATATATGCAACCTAACTAAGCAACCAAGAATTTTTTTATCCACGGGGGGCCTAGAGCCACTCCTTTTTGAAAACCAAGAGGGAGCAGTACTCAATATAACAACATTGGGGGTGCCATTGAATGGATTGGTTACTTCATTAATTATTTGAGATGGCAAAGTTTCAAAAATTTATTTTTTTGTATAGAAAAATGTCTATAAGATATGCTTGAAAATAACATGACTGCTTCCCTAAGTTAAACCCAAACATTTTTATATTTTCTTCATTCTACTCTTTGTACCATAGACTGTATTATAATCATACCCTAGTAATACCCCACGTATCACTTTGGGTACATACACAGAAAACTCAAATTTGTTTTGTTGGTTTGGAATTTTCTCCAATACCACCTCATGACTGTTAAGTGCAGTATTAGGTGGAAAACCAGAAGTGTGTACAGAAAAGCTTTAGGCTGTAATACATAATATGCCTCTTAAGGAGCAGTCACAAGAATCCTACATCAAGGAACCTTCGTTGTTTCTAGTTGGGATGCATAACCCAATTTGCCTGTGGACTCCAGGAGTTAATCAAGTGCATGATGGGCATGTTTTCCTGTGAAACCTAAACTAACTCAAACTACCCCAAGTCTCCATGTGAGTTCTTCTCTCAGTGGCCCAAACTGGATCTGTCCTGTACTTAGTGTGGACAATGATAGGTGAGTTTATAATGCTGAAACATGAAGTGACCCTGAGAATGGCTTATACATTTGGTTTGGGAATTACCCCATTCCTGTGGTGCCTGAGCAGCATCCCCTGAATGTTTCATGTGATGCAGCCAGGTGCTACCCTCCAGGTCTCTGCTCAATCTAGACAGCAAGGCCATTTGTACCTCCATTCACTGCTGAATTGGACGGCATACATACACTGATTAATTTGCTTTCCAGCACAAGTATTTCCTGTGAACCCACGTATTTTTTCCTCCCAAGTAGCAATTCAAGTTGTGTATGGGTTCAGAAGTAGGTATTGAACAGTACATCAACAAAAAAAAAAATGTCATGTGCATCTTTGTTTTCTTGCTGTCAGTTTTTTTTATTAAATAGAAAATAAAGATTGACATTGCAATAAGGTATCTAAATACCCCTCTTGTTTATACTTTGTAGTTTCTAAATTAATCCTTTTTTTTTTCAGAGAACACCAGGCGCTTGAATACCTTGTCATTGAACAAGACGGGTCTGGAGCTCACAGACCATCCTATCGTTCAGTTTGTGGGGGTAGGGGGCTGGTTTCAGGATAGCACCCTACCTCACTGTTAGCAGAATCGGCAGAGGCTCAAGTCCCTTGTGTCAAATGGCATAGTGTTTGCATTTCACCTGTGCTCATCCTCCTGTGTACTTTAAGTCATCTCTGGATGACTTAGAATACCTAATACAATGTCAATGCTGTGTAAATAGGTCTTACACTATATTATTTAGGGAATAAAGACAAGAAAAAGTCTTTACGTGTTCAATATAGATGGAGTTTTTTTTTTTCAAATATTTTCCATCTGTGCTTGGTTGACTATAGATATAGAATGTGCAGACACTGAGATCTGACTGCATAAAAAGTGTCTGTGTGTGTGTGTTATATGTAATATATACATATATGTGTATATATATATATATATATGAATATAAAATATTTATCCACATTTACCTTCATTCAACAGTATTCTTGTCAGTTCCATATATGCTCGCCTGTCAGATCTCATCAGCGTCTGAAGTAAAAAATGTTGAGGTAGAACAGTGCCCCAATACCAACTTTGAGAATCTCCGAAGAACTTGAAGAAGCAAACTTAATCATGTCCCCAGCTTACAGATCCAACAGGCCAGGAGAAGATACTCTAAAATGTCCAAAGATGGTCTACTAACTAGTCAGAAAAAACTGACCCATGGGATGCTGTTCCCTGGAGGTCCTCAAACCAGACATGGATGATGCCAAATGGAATTTGGGAAAAGAAAAGAATACACAGAAGCAAATCATCCTCACCCTCTTCCTGCTTAGCATTCTTTTGGTTTCCTCCAAAGAGGCCCTTTCACAAACTCTCCCCCATTCTCTCTCTGCATGTCTGCGTCAGTGATGTACTTCTTATACCAACATGAGTAAGAGGGAAGCCAGGGCACCTGCTCTCTCCGAGGCTCAGGTTTACTCTGATCTGGGAGCAGCTGCAGTCATCTCCATGCATCCACAGGATTGGTTCTAAGACCTCAGTAGGTACCAGAATCCTTTGCTCAAGCGCTTTACATAAAATATCCCTAGCGTTTGCATAGAACCTGCACCCAGCCTCCTGTACACTTTAAAGCATCTCTAAGTTACTGATACCTAGTACAATGTCAACACTGTGCGAATTCTTGATGACAGGAAAACAGGCTAGACATGCTCAGTACATGTGATTTGGGGGGATGGGTGTTTTTGATCTGTGATTGACTGAATCTGTCAATGTGGAACCTGTGAACATGGAGGGCTGATACTTGTCTTGTTTTCAACTCTGTACCTAAACCAAAGGATTTGCTACATGGAAAGACTATTAAATCCTTTGCCAATACCAGCTTTCCTCAGATCTTAGTGCATAGCTTGATGAATTTTCATAAACCAGATATACCTCTGTACCACATCAAGAAATCAATGTTACGAGTATCGTTTATGTCATCATGTACACTTCTCTGATTGCTGTCCCCAAAAGTTAACCACTATCTTGATTTCTGACAGAAAAAAATTACCTTTGTGTCCTTTGGTTAAAGTTTAAACAAAGTACCTTAAATTATTTAACAGATTTTTCTAGAATTCAGGCAGAGTTAACCAGGAATGAAAGTGTTGGTTGTACTGGTGAAAGTCAAAAGGTTCTGTGTTTATTCATCATTGAAATTTACATGCTATATATCAACAACCCTAGACTTATTAATAACACAAAGGCTGAGTTATTGTTGTCATTCACTGAGTTCACTATAGGTCTTTCCCATGGACTACAACCACAAGATCAAAAGTAAATTTTAAAATTTTTTTAAAGTTAGCAGATTATATTCTAAACCTTGAATACATACTTGGCCAAAATGGAAAAAAAAACACCAAAAAGATGAAATTTGCTTTACTAATTGAATTAATTTCATTTGGCAACTTGTAGCTGCTGAATTATGAATTTGAAATAATTTAATATTGCAAGTAGACACTGATAGATGGATAGTTCTAGTAGTTAATTTATGTAATATTGTTAGCTTGTCTTAGGGTTGTAGAGGAACTAGTTCATAAAAAAACTCAGCATGATGCAGAAGACTAAAGTCATGTTTGTAAGACGATTCCTTGGTTCTTTTGTTCTCATCGAGAAATTCTACATTCCAATGTGGAATAACAAGTGAAAATCTAGAAACCTAGCCCAGGCCTCTCCCATACCCCATCAGTTACCTAACTTACACTTGTGTGTGGACCCACTTTGAGAGACATTTCCACTCTACTGAAAATTCAAAGTTCAAAGGGATATAAAGAAAAAGTAGAAAATCTTAAATTAGAAAATCTTAGCAGATCATCTTAAAATTTGGTAGGAAGAAAAAGAACAAAATATGCGAACATAATTTAAGCAGCCAAAGGAATAAAAGGCAGATTCCTTAATAAAGCTCAGCTGTGCTCAGATTAGATTGCATAAATTCAGGATTTTTCCTAAAGCCAGAGAAGTTGACTTACATCAAAAGCCAGATGCAAATAATACCATTTGGTGCGGAGCAGCCTGTTTGGCAGCCAAAACTGACGGGCATTGCGGTTCTACGGTTCTGCTTCTGTCCTCTGAAGAGGAATCTGTCTCTGCTACCTGCTGCTGCTAATACCAGCTTTCCTGCAGTGTGCCCTTGGCAAATGCTACCAAGTGGCTTGGAAATAGGTGCTTAGGATGCACATGCTTGTCCAGAGTCTCCTCCCTCATGGAGACCTTGACATGTACAACGTCCAGAGCGAAAGTTCTGCGTGGTATGTCACAAAAGGAGCATTTTATGTGAGGAATTTATTTTACATTTGTCCCCACCCAGCTTTTTTAAAAAAAATGTTGTCCATTTTTAATTCTACATGTTTATTAGGAACTCCTGCCCTCCTCTCTGCACATCCATGGTCCTCTGTTTTGGCAAAAAGTCAGTTTCCAGGGCTGGAGATGTAGCTCAGCTGTAGAGCACTTGCCCAGCGCCACAGTTTAAAAAAGAAAATAGTGATCTTTCCAAATCCTGAGCTCCATCACGTGACATTCTCCTTAGAAAAGCCCAGGTCTTCTCCTGGGGCAGGCAGGACCTAGTCTGTAACTTAGAACTTTGTGCTCCTGGTTGAGGCTCATGGGCTCCACTTTCCTGCTGTCCTTTAGGTCACATCCACTTTCAGGCTCTCCCTGCCCAGATTGTTAAGAACCTGACTATTTCATGGTCCCATTCCCCAACCCCCACCAGTTCCTGTTAGTTTTTCCAGCAAGCCTTCTCTTCTATACAGGTACCTCCAGGGATTCTCCTGCTCTGCTTCCTACATCCCTCTCACTCCTGCTTCACCGTGTTTCCTGCAGGCAACCCCAGGACAGTGTGCTCAGCTACTCAGCCCATGGCATACTGCTGAATTCATCAGATGCTTCACATTTGTTGAATACATGAAGCTAAAAGCCTTACTGGATTAAAATGACAGGCGTCCACTCCTTAAATGTGATTTTTAAAAGGGGGAGTGGGTGGAATGTTTTCCCTGTTCTTCAGGTAGTAGGCCCATAAACATAGATCCCCAAATTCTGTTGATCCACAAATTGAACATCTTAAGGACAAGGTGCACTGCCCGGGAGGACCATTCTTACATACCTGATCTAACGCCTGAGCATTGCAGTTAATGACTTTGGAGAAACACATTTACTAGCAATGTCAGGAAATCAGCATTAAATCATTCAACCTAATAATTTTTGTGACACTTGTGAATCTCACCAAGAAAAACCTGAGAATCACATTTCTTTTTATAATTATGCAAAGCCTTCAGAATTGAGGGACATATGTAATTGGTAAATAATTAGTATATACATTGAGTAGGACCTGTCTGTGGAGAATTTGTAAAAGCACATTGTTTCAGATTCACAAATGCAGTATCAAATCCTACCAATTAGAACTCCATACAATCTCAGCACCTGGTGAGAGAATGAGGCAGCTTCAGAGAGAATGGGCTCAGCAGTGTTTTGTTATTGGGCTGGGTGTTTTTGGTTTTGTTTTTTAATTCTACCAGCCCAAGTATCATCTAAGAACAGCTGTTAGATTTTGGAAAAGGCACATCTAGACCAGGGTATACCACGTCAGCTGTCCATGAAGAATTGCAGTTTGCAGTTTTAGGACCTCCATCACCATTTCAATCCAGCCCTGCTACAGGTGGGAGACTGATGTCTTTAAGTCTAACCAGTCACTATGCTGTCCCCTGTCTGCATAGATGTGACCTTATTCTGCCAATACTCCCAACCAAAGCCAGTTGCAGAAGTGAGGGGCACCTTGTGAGGACAGAGACAAATGTCATTAAGAGTTCACATGGAACTCTGTATATGTTCAGAGGACCTTCCTGGACTCCTCCTCCTCTTGAGTTCTAAGTGCAGTGTTATCCCCAGTATATCTGGTTTTGTTGTTTGAAATTTTGCAGTTACTCCAAAGGTCAAGTTAATTCGGGGGGGCATGCCTGGAACATGTCAGTGAATTAAAGTTCCTTACTAGAGTTGCCATATCCACCTCACCACTGGTTGAAGTTAGGGACAGTGAATGATGGTCAGTGGTAAATCACACATGGCAGGAATTTAAGGAAAGCCTAGGAAGTGGAGTTTAAAACAAAGAAAAAGTACCTGGAGCCCTTGAATGAACCATTCCACTGCTCCATTTACCTTTGCACTGGGTGCTAGGAGCTGCCTTGGAAGGAAGAGAGGAGATCCAGAGTGGGCTTCTCTGCCTGTGTAGATAATCTGGAATCACGTTCATTATCCAGTGGATGTTAATGACCTCCTGTGTGTTGGCTAAGCAGTGGTCACATCGACTGTCACAGTGGGATCCTTCTGTGGTCTGGTGACCCCACCACCACCCTGGCTGTGCCTGATCTCCAAAGGCTGTTCTCTGTAAGAAAGAAAATTTGGTCTGTCTCCTGTCAGCAGCCTGGTTGGGCTCCAGAACACTGGGTGTTGCTGTGATTTAGAGTAATATATTAAAACAGGAAAATTTTGTGTTTCTTAATGACCTCAGATTTCTGCCCACCCCCAAGCTCTTTTCATTTTCCTTATGAGTCATGCTAAGCCAGCTTAATAGGGTTTACATTGCCAGTTGGTTTCTGTGCACTTTTAATTATGTTGTTGTCCTTAACAAGGTTTCTGATAGCGGGATGTGGTTAGAACAGTCTTCCTTATGACTGTGTTCCGGAACATGGATGCCAGGCAGGAAGGCCTCACCCCGTGCAAAAATCAACCCATCACCCCAAGAATGTTGTAGTCCACAGGAAACCCATAATCGCTGGATATTGGAAGTGGTTTCAAAAGAATCCCACACTTTGGGGAGGGGGGGATGAACGAACGTGGCTTTTGCTTGTTTGTTGGATTTTTTTTTCCCCCAACTGCTTTTGATTTCTTGAGAAGGTTTATTTGCTAGGCCGTGAAAGTAAGTACAATTTTGTGGCTTCCTAGAAAACTGGTAATAAATAATATGGATCTAACAAGAAGTCCTGGGTCTGCTTGTTTACACTTCATGAGTGTCTGAGGTCATTGGAAACGGCAACACTTGGGCTCTTCTCTGTGAGATGACTATGAGCCATTCAGTTTACATACCAGGGGAAAAAATGGTCTTTCTTCATTTGGAGGGAAGGAAGACCTACTCTTTGGAAGACTGACATCCTGCTGTGCCGTCCATCCATCGAAAAGCATCTTGCCTGTCACTTTACCAAAGGTGGAAACATCTCCTCTCTGGGTCAGAGGAGTCCTGTGCCAACTGTGGCAGAGTGCAGGGTCCCCAGGTGACTGCATCCCTATGAAGTTGGGCCACACCTGGTGTAGTGGAGAGTGCCCCAGTAGAGTGCGCTCCTTACAGTCTGCACAAATAAATAAAAGATCACCTCTCTTGGGCCCAGAGGTCAAGAGCCTCTTCCTGTCTGTAGTGGGGGAGGCTGGAGAGGAGAGCACGGAGGAGTCCTGCTGAGGTGTGAGGGAGGGCGCACAGGATCCCTGGGAGCTGTCTGCCTGCCCTAAGCCTCATGCTGCATCCCCAGGGGTGGAGCCTTGCTCTCAGTCAAGTTCATGAGAACAGCTTAAAAGCAAACAAGCCCTTCTCTCCCAGGATTCCTTCCTGATCTGGAAGGTTCTTACTGAGACTTGAAGCCCCTCCTTTCCAGAAAGCTAGGCAGGAAGAGGGAGTCCCTACATTTTGGAAACTGTTCTCAGGACCTTTCCAATGGCAGGAAAGCTGGGTGGGGTTGAGCGGACCCCACCAGCCTCCAGTTACCACCCAGCTAATCCCTCCCAGAGACCCTCAGCTGCCCACCTCAACCTCTGGAAGGTCTGCTGACCTCCTGGGACAGCAGCAGTTGTCTCTGACTTCAAAGGGCCTTAGATTGGGAGCTCCTGGGGAGAGAGATGAAAGGAGGAGACCAGATGTGCTTTGTGTTTGCAGCAGGAAATTAGCATTGTAGCTTGAGGTTGGGTTTTTTCTCTGAAGATTTGAATAGAGGAAGTCAGGCTCTGCCAGAGGTCCACACCCTCATCCCACTTACTGCCTTCCTGGTGGGTTGTACCTGTTCAGAAGGTGCCCTTCCCCCCCATAGGAGGAATTCCACTGTCTGCAGCTCCTTCCAGCCTTCCTGGGTTCCTTATCTCTCCATGTCTTGTACTTGTGACCATTCTGGTCACCAGCCCCAAATTCCAACCTCCCTCCCTTTCAAAGTTCTTTAGACATGGGCGTTTATGTCTGCCTCCCCAATGGCTAGCAAATTCCTCCCATAGATTCTTGTTGAATAAAAGACACTTGATCTATAGATTTTACAGTCTAGCAATGGCTCCTGTTTTAGTCAGCTTTTTTGCCACTGTGACCAAAAGACCTGACAAGAACAATTTTAGAGGAGGAAAACTTTACTTGGCGCTTAGGATTTGGGAAGTCTCAATCCACCAAAGTGAGGCAGAACAGCAGGGCAGAGGGTGTGGCAGATGAAAGAGCTCCGGAGTGACAATAAGGCAGCCACACCCTACCAGCCTACAGTTACCACCCCGCTAATCCCTCCCAGAAGATCAGCACACTGATTAGGTCACTGCTCTCCTCACTCAGTCATCTCACCTGTAAACCTTCTTGTACTGCCTCACCCTGGAGCTTTGGGGAAACACCTCATATCCAAACCATAACAGCTGCCTCTCCATGTGTTGGGTTTTGTTGTTGTTGTTGTTTGTTTTATATCACACACCCTCCAGCCACAGTTAACACTGTGGGAGCAGAAAGTGATACAAAAAGATAACATTCTGAAGTTGGAAACTTGCTTCCTAAGAACAGAAACAAGTGGACTTACTGTAACCGTCAGGGTGCTAGTTTTCTGGGATGGGTTGTATTTTTAATTGTGCTTTATGTTTTGTTTATTTGGGAGGGGCTGTTGTTGTTGTTGTTGTTGTAAATACTGGGTTCTTTCCTCTGCTTTTTCAACTTCTGGCCTCCAATCCCGTTTCTTGCTCATTCCTGGTGTCTTTTTCCGACAGCCCCTCAGGACTTGGCATTAACGGCCGGCCCTAGGACGTGCTGCCAGAGCTTTCAGGGCACTTATCTTTGCTTTGGGACTTGTACACAGATATTTAGTTTATTGTGGCCAGTTCTAAAAATTTATGACCTATGAAAAGTTTATTTCCAGTGTAATGGAGGTCAGAATTGGACATTTAATCTGAAACCCATATGTCACTGAGCTGCACACTATATGAAGGCATTTTGTGACTGTAGAGGGCAGTCTTGAGGACAGATGGGGGCTCTGGAGTCAAGAGACTGAGTCAATAGACTCAGTTACTCTTTTCCTCTGTATATGTGGTGGGAGGAGCCATATTCTGGGCTTCGGGTTCTCCTATATAAAATGAAAATGAATGATTTATTTGGTTCTTTTTTTGACAAAGAGTATTTTTTCTCCACTACTGGAGGTTAAATAAACTCGGATATGTCTGTCAGTTATTTAAAAATATATATATTTTTTTATTTTTGAGGATCTGGCTAAGTTGTTAGTTGTCTCAAACTTGTGATCCTCCTGCCTCAGCCTCCCAAGTTGCTGGAGTTATGGGTGTGCACTGCCATGCCTGGTGACAGATAGTATTTTTAACTGCCAACCAGCACCCTTGGACAGGGCTCAAAGGTAGAACTTGCCACTGTTATTATTAGAATAATAATAGTTAAAGAAGATAGAATGGGCTACCTGTTTAGCAAATTTGCTGGGCGGATGTGGGAGGGTTCTCTTTCTTAAGGAACCTTAGGAAAAGCTACATAGGTTTTTTTTAGTTTGTTTTGCTCTTAGATCACAAACAATATAATATAATGCCTTTTTTCTCTGAAATAACTCACAGTTGATGTAATTTACAAACCAGACAGTGGTTCTGAGGACTTCCAGGAAGAAAAATCATAAGAGGCTTAGGGATGGGAATCCCCTGACTTTGGGCCCTTCCTGGGATTCAAACACATGGAATTTTAATCTCCTTGTAGTGTATACAGCGCTCATCAGAGGAAGCTCTCTGAAACTAGATGCCGGCTTAGCTCTTAGCTAGTCCCCCCTTCCATCCAGCCCAGTGCTCTAAAAGATCAGATCTGCCATGAAGTTAGATAATTAAATATGGGAGGAAAAAACAGAAAGACGTTGAAGTTAAATAAAACCTGTCATCTTTTTGCTTTGGTTAAGATCCTTGGAAATGATTTTGTCACCTTTGAATTTAAAATTGTAGGCTTAGCAATGTGCCATAGGTTAACAGAGTTAGATATCCCTGCACAGAGCAAATATCTGTCCAATGAATGGAGAAAGGATAGCTGCAATGCCTCAGAGAAAAGAAGGGGGAAAGAAAGGAAAGGCAAAGGGAGTAAATAATGAATTATGAGCTGTCTGGATTGTCAACAGAGGACTAATGACCCCAGGTTTCAAAACTAAAGAGCCTTATTGCTTTCAGTGAGAGGCTGAATAAACTGATACCAGAGCAAAATGGCTTTGGAGTCAACCTGAGTTCAAATAAGTCCAGATACTAGGGGACGCTGTTCAAAACTAAAATGGGTCATTTTCTCCAGAAAGCAGGAAAAACGTGCACTGAAATGAACTAAAAATGTATTGCCCTTCCTTTCCCTCCTCCCTTCCCTCCCTCACCTTGTCATGGTGTTTTGACGTCCCAAGTCAAGAAAAATTAATATTTTTATTGTTATGAATTTTACTGTTCATTTTTATCTTGTATAATGCCAGTTTTGAATGCAGATAAAAGAGCATTTAACTAGTTTTCAGAATCACTGAAATTACACTCTTCTTATCTCTTAGCTGGCACCTGTGTATTTCCTTCTTACAGCACAGTGGACACACTGGTTTTTTTTGTTTGTTTGGTTGGTTGGTTGGTTTTTCTGGCTTTCTTTTCTTTTTTCTTTTTTTTTTAATTACGCTTCTTGACCCATGAAGTGCCTACCCACAGTTTACCCATGAGTACGACGGGCTTTTCTATAGCATCCTTTCCAGTGTGAGCAGTTGGCTAAAATAGAGAAATAAGAAAGGCTGTGAGGGCATACTTGGTCAATTTTCATGAAGCCCCTTCCCCTGCTTTTTTTTTTTTTTCCGGTGGGGGGGTGTGTGCAGGGGATTGAACCCAGGGCCTTGTGCATGCAAGGCAAGCACTCCGCCAACTGAGCTCATTAAAACAAAAAACAAAAACAAAAACCAGAAAGCATGGCCTCTCAGGGGGAAGGGATTCCCCCTTGTCCTAAGGGCAACATGATTGATGACCTTGTACTTGTTTTCAGTCTTGCTGAGTTCCATGCATGGAGGCCAGACCTCCGCGTGCGCTAGGGGCATCACCGACGCTGTTGGGCAATGGGCAGCAAGGTTCAGTGGACCTCCAGGTGCACGCTTGTACCGGCACTGCACACGCACATTCTTGTTTGCTTCATTCTCTCCCATCCAGCCTCGCTTTCAGAACACGAAGACAAAGACAGTATAATTGGGAACTTTGAGACTTTAGAAGGACAACATTAAGCCCATTAAGCCGGACTGGTCCTTCTGAGCGTGGGATTGTAGGTGATGCTAAGGTCACATGCCTGGGGCTCGGCCCTAGTGACAATCCAGTGGTATTTAGCCTCAAGGAGCCTATATCCTCACTGTGAAATTGAACCAACGATAATACCTAATTTGTAAACTGTTCGGTTGAAATACAGGCATGGTTATATTGCCCATGTAGTACTACCCTTGGTACATAGGAAGGCTTTAATAAAAGTTAGTTCCTATCAATTCTGCTACTAAGCAAATCTTCAAACATGATGGTTCTATTGTCGCAAGGCAGCCTAATGCAAATGCAAGGCAGAGTCATTAAATGTCACTTCTAGAATTGAACAGGCTGCAAAAAACATTTTATAAGTCACAAATATATTTTATTATCTCTTTTGAAATGAGTCAGTGTCTGAACAATTGAATAAGCAAATAAAACATACTGCCTTAGAGGTTTTGGAGAACAGAGAGCCGTTTTATAAAAATACAAGGCCTGGATTCCAACCCCATGTGTCTCGGTGCACAATTTTTTTGTCCCCTCTGTATCTCAGTTTCTTCGTGTCTAAAGAGAGAGTGTCAGATGTCTGACATGGATCAAAATTGTTACATGATCAATTTTGTCAACTGAAATCGTCCAACTAAGATAACACCTAAGGTAAAAATGAAACCAGATACATCAATGAATGTAATAAGGATGTGATAGAAAAGAGGTACAAGAAATTTGTTTTATCATTGCCACGTTTATGGGTTGAGTGCTTGTCCTTTGTTAAGAACTGTTACAGCTGTCTCTACAGGAGGAGCTTTTGCTTAACAGGACTTATGCACAGATCCGTATTTCAGTACTATGCATATTTCAGTAGTATACACATGCTATTTGTTGGCCACAATTCACCCCTTAAAAACTCTGAGCATTGCCAGGAATGGAGATATATGCCTATAATCTCAGCAACTAGGGAGGCTGAGACATGAGGATCACAAGTTCAAGGTTAGCATCAGGAACTTAGCAACTTAGTAAGACCTTATTTCAAAAAAATAAAAATAAACAACAACAAAAACAATGACTAGAGATGTAGCTCAGTGGTTAAGCACCCCTGGGTTCAATTCCTGGTGCCAAAAAGAAGACTCTGAGCATGTATTTTCGCGTGTTTTAAGGGACCTGCATACAAAAAGCTCTCTAGGTGTCTGAAGTGCCTGGACTTAATTTTCTTATGTGGCTCAGGGTTTTCTTGATGGAGTGAAAAACTATGGTGGGCCTGAGTTGACTTGTAGTTTTTCAGGAGTGTTCAGAGCCAATTATTCAACAGAATTAAAAGCAAAGGTTGTAAATACTCAACATTCACCCCTTACTAGTGATTTATTTATACTGTATACAAAGATGAGCTTTCCCAGATCTTGTCCCAGGTCTGCTCAGTGACATCACACTGGTATTATTGAAACGGGCTTATGGTGGAAATATTTATACAGAATGGGCAAATGCTGGCAGTCGGGCCTCTTTCCCCACTCTCCTTCCCTGAGAGGCAGTTGTAAAACATTTATCAGCATGCTGCAGACTAGGAACCGCTTTAATGTACAAGTTCCTCTTGGAAGATTTGTTACAAGCTGTGGCTTTGTAGGCCATTACCGAACCCATCAGAGATTGGGAAAGGAGGAGAAGAGAATGAACATTCTTTGAGCATCGGTGCCTGGCAATACATTAATTGCCTTTCGTATAGAGCCCCATTAAAATCCTCTTAAAGGCAGGATAAGCTGTGTGATATTACCCTGCTCCTGTAGTAGAATAAACTGATCTGAGGTTTAATAACTTGCCCATGTTGATATACCTAATTAATGAAAACAACAAAACAACCTATGTTGGGAATATATTTACTTGTGACTCAGATGCTTATTATCTTTGCCATATCCCGTGGAAATTGGAATACCTTTGTTTTTATATTATTGATTGATTGATTTATATTTTGCTGTGCTGGGCATAGTACCCAGGGCCTCGCACATGCTACACAAGTGCTTGCCACTAAACTAAACCTCCAGCCCTGAAATTGGAATCTGTTTTGCAAAAATAACAGTGTTAGATGCTATGGTAATATTTTTGCAAGTATAATTAATACCACACTCATTCTTTCATTCATTTATCATTTTTTTCTACATAAGGTACGGGGAGTGAAACGTGCCGACCACTCATCATTTGAAGGTTCCGCCCAGGGAGGGATGGTCAGGTATGAAGTGCTGTGAAAATGCAGGAAGGTGGCAGGTGCGGTGGTGCATGCCTGTATGACATCCCCAGTGGCTCCAAAGGCAGCTGCAGGAGGATCCCAAGCCAGCCTCTGCCATTTAGAGAGTCACTAAGCAGCTCAGTGAGACCCTGTCTCTGATAAAATACAAGATAGGGCTAGGGATGTGGCTCAGTGATCGAGGGCCCCTGAGTTCAATCCCGGGTACTACCACCCCCAAAAAACAATGCAAGAAGAGACCAGGGAAAATTAGAGAGGATCAGGTAGCCCTCGCCAAGGTATGTAGGCGTGTTATTGGCGTGGCATGTGGTCTCTAGTGTTTAAGTGTTGCAGGGAGAGACAGGTTTTGGTAGAGGTGTCGAGAGATCTCAGATTGTGGTTAGACAAGGTCTCTATGGGTAGTTTAGAATTCCAGTCAATGTGTTTAACACTGTTTCTGTGGGAAACATGCCCAGATTGCCAAAGGCACACCTGGAATGCAGCCGCCCTGCTTTCCAGCCTCTCCACCTTTCATTCATCCACCCACAGCCCTTTCAGGGACCTGCCCTCCAATGAGAAGTTTTTAAGAGGCAGATCATGGGCCATGCCCTGGACATTGTGGTTCAGTAAGTCTGGAGTGAATCCAGGAATTTGCATTTTAAACCCACATGCTTAGAGATTCTAAGGCAGCAGCAAGCACCATGCACTGGGAAATATCCTTCCACAGCTTTTGTGCCATCTTTCCACATACAAGGAGAGGACACGCACTTAATAATAACTCTTCCTAGCACCGCATCACTTTCACATCTAGTCTCTGTTGATGTCCACAGACACCTTGTGAGATGTTGATGACACTTCTTAGTTTGTCGTATTGAGAACTAAATCGTATTGAGAACTAAAGATGACATAGGTTCATCTCAATCTGCCAGTATGTCTTCCTTGGCTCACAGAGGCACTGAGGCTACTGCCCACCTGTTGTGTGGATACCATCTCCTGGTGACCTGCTCCAGGACCAGCCTCAGAAACATGTTGCTTTAGACTGGGGGCCTCTATGCTCCCCAAAATATTTTGAACTCCATTGGAGTGATCCTAGAGATTTTTACAATGTAGTAATTTTATTCTTGAGGTTTCTAGTTGCCACAACATTCTGTTTAGCTACCGAACTTTAAAGCATAGTCATATACAACTTAATGACACTCCGTCAGCAAAAGATTGGTCTATGTATGGGATGATGGCCCCATAAGTTCTATCACCTAGAGACATGTGGCCATCCTAGTTTGCATGAGTATATGCTGTGATGATGCCGACTACCAACACATTCCTTAGAACATATCCTGTCATTAACAACACGGGACTGCTCTGGAAGTAGAATCCATGGTCCAGGCTAGTCAGGATCCTAAGATGACAAGGAGCATATTTCAAGTAGAACACAGTTCTGGGCGGGGGGGGGTTGGTATTTCAGTCCCTTTCCATCACATATTGACAGAGAACATGACAATGGATGTGAGCCAGGAAACCTATATTTTCATTCTCTGTCTGCCTTCAATTTGATATCTATAGGTGACTTGCTTCATTTCTCCAGACCACAATTCCTCATTTATAAGAAGAGAAAGTTCAAGTTCTTATAGGATCTGTCCCAGTTTTACAAGTCTCCCAGTCTCCAGAATGGAGGGAGAAAATGCTCCCACTGATCATATGTTCTTTGACTTGTCTAAGACAAATAAAGCATTTGTACTATTAAGCAATGGACACATGGTTCTGTAATTGTATGCATTTATTTGGTGGTTGGGAAAATACAAACTTATTTTATCTGTCAAACTCTTTAGATCTAAAATAGTCCAGCAATTTGGTGCTTCCAGCAATTTGGTTGCACTACCATCTCTGTCTTGACGTTTCTTCTGTGTCCTGCCTCAGCCTAGTGCTTGGGTCATTTCAGCCCAAAATACTCCCATGTTTTCACTTAAGACTGATAGCTTACTTTATTGAAATATAAATTTACTCCAAAGAGAAAGGCAACCAAGCCAAAAATGAATTTTTTTGTTTGTTTGTTTTTTGGTTTTGTTTGCTGCCTCCTCCTCCTCCTCCTCCTCCTCCTCCTCCTCCTCTTCTTCTTCTTCTTCTTCGTGTGTGTGCACGTAATACAGTATACACTCACAGTACCTATACATGGCTTAACTTGAACTTTATATTCTGAGAAAGCAGAACATTTTTGGGGGTATTTCTTTTTCCTTTGAAATCAAAGTAATAACCCTACACTGTTCAGAAATGAATTCCAGATATAGATTTTTATCCAACTCATCTGACATTTTAAATAAATTTTAAACTGATGAATTCAGTGTTTCTGTGATAGACATCATAAACATTTTCCTTTTTCAAAAAGCAATCTGGGGAGTGTATATTTGTACTGTAGTTAATGCTGTGTTAAGTCAGTGTAATATAGCTGCTGCAAACATTTGTAGAGCAAAGGAAGAAAAGCTTTTATTTAAATCTTGCCAAGAGCAGAAATAAAATGAGCAAATGCACACTGGAGTGAGAGGCAACATAAAGATCGGTACTGTTTTATTACTGGAGTGCTGCAGCATTAGCATTTCATTGAAGCGCATGTCACATGTGGAATAATCACTAATAATTTTACGTCTGAGTGTGTGGTTTATAAGAGATGTTTGTTGAGTGAACAAATGTTGGATAAGGCATTTCTTTTCTGCTGTGGAGATGTCATTTACTCAGCATGGAAATTAGATACCCTAATTGTAATATTGTTTGTATATTTACATAAGAATAAATGAACACCTGTTTTATTTAGTTATGAAATATTCTTGGCTGACATGGGTATCTACTACGAAGACAATGTTACTAGTTATTTTCACTAAATTATAGGATTCTGGAAAAGAAGATTGGGTTAGCGTGTGCGCGTGCATGTTGAATATCCTTCATTCCACATGCTTGGGACCAGAAGTGTTTTATATTTCAGAATTTTTTGGATTTTAGAATATTTTTATTTCTATCATGAAAAACCTTGGGAAGGAACCCAAGTCTAAACATGAAATTAAATTTATGTTTTATGTTCACCTTATACACACAGTTTGAAGGTACACTTCATACCATATTGGGGCTGACCACATTTCACTACATGAAGTCAGGTGTGGAGTGTTCCATCCTGTGGCATGAGGTCAGCCATTTTAGAAAGCTTTGGCTTTTGGAGCATTTTAGAATTTGAAATTTGGGATTAAGGATGCTCAACCTATATATATCTAACTGGATATGTATACCATTCACACATACACACATACACTCACAAAGATATTACTTACATATATATACATACATGTGTGTGTGTATACACACATATCCCTAAACACAGATACACTTCAGTGTGTGTGTGTATAAATATATACACTTAGATTAATATATACACACATATTTATAAATGACTAGTCTATCAAGGGGTATGTCTGCAGTTTCTCTGCCGTGAGTTATTTACACACTGGAAGACAGAGCTTCCTGTGGGTCAGAGAGACTTCAGAAGTAAGGAAAAAGGGTTGGGGCAGGCCGAGCAGGAGAAAACCAGATACCTTAGTTGACTTAGTTATTGCAGCAGAAATCATCAGGTCTCATGTTTTACAATGTCCTTTCAGACCCACAGTCTTCCAGCACTTTCTTCTCCTCTAATGTGTTCTTTCTCTGGCCCCCTGGTGAGTTTTCAGCTCAGAGTCTGGTCATTTAGCCACAACTTGGTCTTAGGCTTCTATTCCTCCTTTAACTTCAGTCACTGACATCTCAAGAGGCAATCTGGGTTCAGGGTTTGACACTGGTGCCCACGTGCAGGTGGGATCATCATGGGGTCCTATGGAAGCCAGCCAAACTTCTGTGCCGTCAGTCAAGGCTGGGTGGGTGGGCCTGTATTATTATTTCCCCCTTTTCTTTCTATTCCTATACGTCACACATTAAACTTCCAGAGGTGTACTTATGAGTTCCCATATCTTGATGGCATCTGGCTGAATTTTAGCCAAAACCATTCGTGAGGAAGGTCTTCCCTGTTAGAGATGCTGAAACCCACAGTGTTTTTTTTTATGTAATTAGATATCATAAGACATTGAAATTATGTCTTTAAAAGTCAGTCTCTTTCATAGAACCCAGCATTTCCTTATCATGATATGTAAAATAGATAGCAAGCAGTTTGATCTTTATAAAGAATATGTATTAAATAACCATGAACTTATCCAAACTGCAGCATGTGGCACGTGGTTTTCCGCTGCCTGAACCCTCTACTGCTCCACTGAGGTTCCAGCTAGTTGAAAGGCTTCCTGCCGCCAAGTGCCAAATACCTAACTCTGGACTATCTGTTCATTCCAGCTCAGTTTTTCTGTCTCCAAAAGACTTTCCCACACTCCCCAACTGGAATGATGTTCTGGTGCCTGAGAACACCTTTTTCATTTCCTTCCTGACTTCCTTCCTGGACTGGCTGAGTGTGAACTAAGTGCTGGGCACTGTCCTAGGCACTGAGGATGCCATGGTCCGCAAGAAAGTCTACAACCCATTTGAGAAGAAAGGCCGTAAACAGATAATCCCATCAGGTCAGGATCGGTATCAATAATCAAAACAAAGGGGCTGGGGCTGTAGCTCAGTGGCAGAGCGCCTGCCCTGCATGCACACGGGAGGCACTGGTTTTGATCCTCAGCACCACATAAAAATAAATAAATAAAGAGATTGTGGCCGACCACAGCTAAAAAAACACATTTAAAAAAAAAATCCAAACAAAGTCGTCTAAGAGGGGTAGAGAGGATAAGGGATTGTTGGAGGAGAGCCTTTCTGAAAGGTGGCATCTGAGCTGAGACTTAAGGAGGACTTCAGACCAGTTCAAGAGGAGCACTGTCCCAGGCAGAGGGGAGCCTGTTGGAAAGCCCGGGGACAACAGGAGTGGAATGTGCTCAGGAAGCCCGAGGAAGGGGCTTGGAGTAGGGTAAGAGGTGAGGGCAAAAAGACAGGCAAGACCGCACCAGGGACACCTTGGATGCCAACGCAGGAGTGTTTTAGTTTGAAGTAGAAAGAAGAACATGGAGGCTTCGGAACAGGTGGCACTGTTGAATTCACACTTTAAAATTGCCATGCTGCCTGGCAGGAGGGAATCAGGAAAACCAGCTCAAAGTTATGACCCTGGAATAGAAGAGAATGCAGGGTCCACAGTGGGGCCATGGGAAAGGCCCACGTTGTCAGAGGCTAGATATTCTGGAATTGGGGCTAGAGGGTGGCACTGAATATGGGAAGAAATGGAAAAAACCATCAAGAATAACACTAAGTTTTGACCTGGGCAGCTGGGTGAACAGCGATGCTGTTTGCCAGATGGAGACTACAGGAGGAGAATAATAAGAATTCTGTTTGGACATTAACTTTGGGATTTCTGGGAAACATTTACATAGAGCTATCACATAGGAAGTTGTTTTGTGGCTCTGGAGTTAAGTAGACAATCTCTGATTTACAGTAGCTCAACTTATGGTTTGAGGTGTTATTTTTTTTTTTATTACTTTACAATGGTATGAAAGCCTATGTGCTCCATAGAAATGAAACTTTTAATTTTAAATTTGATCTTTTCTCCAGCTAGCAATATACAATGTGATACTCTTTCATGAGCAACAGGCCAGGACTTCCAATCAGCCACAAGATCACAGGGGTCAACAGCTGACAGTTTCCAGTGTGCTGTCTTGCTGAGCTAGGATGTGCAGCAAGTTAAATGCATTAAATGCATTTTGGGGGCTTATGATATTTTCAACTTACCATAGTTTTTTTTTCAGAACAGAACATAACTCCATCAGAATCAAGAAGCATCTGTCCATATAAGTGTGAATGACTTCCATATACAGAAAATGCTGCACAATTATAACCATGCATTTAGGTAGCAGGTGTATATTTTCAATTCATACCCACAAGTATTCAAGAAGTTCACCTTTAAGTTCAACTCGACCTCATCTATACTCTGAGACCTCATTCCAGAGTAATTTAACTGCTAATTCAGCCAAACCTTTCGATTGGTTAAATAAAGTTGACTTAGAGATACAGGTAACTTTGGTTTCCTGTTACCCTGTAATTCTGGAGGTTTGGAGAGCCTCATGGCATGGCAGGGGGTGGAGGTTGTCTGAGGCAGGAGGTGTCTGTCCCAGTGTTCGCCTCCACCTGATCTCCTGCCTTCCCAGGGTGGGCTGACTTTTACTGCCATGCCCAGCACACCCTTGCCTAAAAATCCCCATTAGGTCTGTGACTGTCTCTACACAGAGGTCACACATGGCTCTTCTTCTACGTCACTATGGGCACAGAAAACTCTGGTGCACACAGTCATCTGAGAGCTATGGTGTCCGGTGAAGTGCAGAATTTCTGCCAGACGTGGTACTAGGTAAAGAGTAGAGCAAGATCCCTAATATATTCACTCCCCAAACATCTCTGGACTCTTGAGAGACACTACCACCATCTAACTCTTCTGTTCCAGCTCCCACTCTTCTCTTCCATCAACCCAAAGGTGTTTTTTTTTAACTCTTCTTGGGCCAGAAGAAATGAGCTCCGCAAATATTCTTCCCAACTTTATTCTCCTCTCATCCATTAAAATGTAGTTTTTGAGATTAAAAACCCAAAATTGACATAACCCATCCTCTGGTTCCCTTCTGATAATTATCCTCTGAAGGTGGGAGGTCCTCCCATCCCTATGGAGAGAGGAAAGGAGGAAGGTCATGAGGTAAAAGGAAATGTGGTGGGGGGAAATTTAGGACTTCACCGTGTCATGCAGAACGGGTTGACTCTGAGGATGCTGAACCCACAAACATGGAGGGCTGATTGTTCTTACCATGCTCAGCATTGTCCACCTAGAATCCAACGTGTACAGGTGCTCAGATGTCTACAGAGCATAGGAATGAATGAAGCAGCAGGTGAGCATGTAATGGGGCTGGCAATTCTGTGTTTACTTGTGCACTTGCATGCATGTGCACACACACATGCACACACACAAACACACACACACACACACACACACACACACACACACATACACCACGGGATCAGAGAGCAAAGTGCCAAATCCTTCTCTGCGAAGCTTCTTGGAAGTCTTACGTTGTAAATATTAAAGTTGATTTTATATTTGACTCCAAGATATGTATGCATGTGTGCTTCAATATAGAATATCTCCCCACGTCTTCTGTTAAATCACCACCCAGGAAGACACACCTGGCCTGTCTCCTCATGCCTGTAGATCATGTATCCCATCACAATGAGCAAGGTGTTCATTAACAGCTTGCAATTTTTTGTTTAATAAGAATTTGAAAGTTCCATCCTTAAAAGCAAACATCAGGAGTGTTAATGCTTCACTGCCACATTCTCTGAAGAGCCTTGTAAAGCAAACAACAAGCAACTTTACTTGCCCAGAAAACAATTCACAAGCCAACGATTTTGCACATGTACCTCTGCATCTGCCTAGGTGATTTTGTGTGTGTATTCCAGGGTCATCTTTGCATTCATATTTATTTTATAAACCAAAACACTGACTAAGGTTACTGTGACATAATTATTAAATCTAGATATTGACTCTTCCTCATATCATGAAAACAAATTTAAAATGTTCTAATTTTTTTTTTCCTTGACTGTTTTCAAAAACATGGGAGGTGAAGAGAGCAAACTCCATCACTGTCCTCCTCCTGTCTACCTAAAATGACACCAGGTACCCTCCGAGCTCCACTGCATATTAACAAGTGAGGCTTCCAAGGCAGCTTCACTGTGACCTAAGTCTGGTTTGTTCTACTGTCTTAGAATGCTCTCAACTCTAGTTCTGAGGATAGGATTTAAGGAAGACTAACAATAACTGCTCACCCTCTTAGCTGGGGACAGATGGAGGTCAAGCTACCCTGTGCACCACTGAGGAAGCCAGGCAACGCTGTGGCCTGGGTGTGAGGAACAGATTGGATTGCCATTGCTTTTCTTCCCGCTGTATACCCCCATCTAGACCTTGAGCGAAGCCATTTGAAGGTCAGTTTAGGGCTAGAGAGAGTCATACCATGATCAGTATTTCTCAGTAGACTGTGGATTCCTTTTCTGTGCAAAAGGTTAAAGAGTGGGAAAAGAGGCTGGGATGCTATTCGTAGTTGTCCCTCAACACTGGAAACAGGAGCTCCAGGAAAGACCCATTGTCCTCAGCAGCTGGACTCCAGATGGCACACGGGAATGCTTAGCCTAGGTGGTATGTTTAGGGACTTAGAGTCTGTGGGAGTAACAATAGGTACTCTATTTGCATTTTCTTATTTAAAATTTGTAGTCAGCATAAGAAAGAGATACCTGCACTCCCATGCTTATGCAGTCCTGTTCACAGTAGCCAAGTTATGGAATCAACTGAGGTATCTACTGAAGGATGAATGGATAACGACAACGACCAGTCACAGTGAACCACTTCTCAGCTGCCAGTCTTTGCTCATATTAAATACAACTTACAAATGTTTAGTTTTTATATCTAATTTCTGATCATTAAAATGTTTATAAATGTATTTTTACCAAAGAGATGCAATTCATTATGATAAAGTACTGCAGAGTAAACTTTTTCTTTTGTAACAAAAAATGTGGTGTATATATATATATATATATATATATATATATATATATATATATATATATATAGATAGATAGATACATACATACATACATACATACATATACACAATGCAATATTCTTGAGCTATAGAAAAGAATGAAATCCTGTCATGTGCTGCAAAATGGTCATTAATAGACATAGAAGACAAATGCCCCATGTTCTCTCTTATATATTGAAGTTGATCTCAGAGCAGAAGAGAGTGGAATAGTGATTACTAGAGAAGGGAGCAGAGAGGGCACAGAGGCCGTTAGATACAGGTACCAACGTAGAGTTAGGAGTAATAAGTTCTACTGCTCTACGGCCCAGGAGAGGGACCATCGTTCACAATAACCTATTATATGTCACATGAAGAGCTAGAGGAGAGTAGCTCCAAAGGCTCCAAACCTAGAGAATTGGTAAAGTGATGGAAATGCTAACTCCCCTGATTTGATCAGCACAGATTGTAGTGAAAGGTCACATTGTACTTCATAAATATGTATAATATCATGTTAAGTAGGAAGAAAATTCTAAATTAAAAAATGCAGGTTTTTCTGTAACAACTCTATGAGGCTGGGATGTTCTTCATTTGACAGAAGACGAAGCTGAGGGTCAGAGTACAGAAACTTGCCCAGGTTCACATGGATCAGGAGAGCCAGGGTCTGGAGCCTTGTGCCTCATAAGCTCGGTTTTTCTCTGCTTTCAGTAATGGGGTATAAAGTTATTTTCGTGGCTAATAATGTTATCCCATGAAAGCTTTAACTAAATAATATGTTCACCGTATGTGTCACTTTACTCGATCAGCAGGAGTTGTAACTTAAGGGACTTTGGAAATAGATAAATACAGAATTAATGATTATCAATTAATGCTTTCTTATTTTTATGACTTTTTACAACTTTTCTTACAATTTCACTTTTTCGAGTTTTGTCAAATATCTTAAGTATGCAGTAAAACAGTGAAACTAGTATAATAAAGAAGTTTATATACCTAGATTTAGGGACTATTAATTTTTTTCATATTTACTTTAGATCCTTTCATTTGTTTTCCTTTTTTAAAATCGATTTGTTCTTTTTAGATGTACATGACAGTAGAGTGTATTTTGACATATTGTACATACACGGAGTACAACCCATTCTAATTAGGATCCCATTTGTGTGGGCATACCTAATGTGGAGTTACACTAGTCATGTGTTCATATATGAACACGGGAAAGATATGTCTGATTTCTTCTACTGTCTTTCCTATTCCCATCCCCCATCCCTTCTCTTCCTTCCTCTTTGTCTAATCCAGTGAACTTCTGTTCTTCCTTCTCCACTCCCTTAATGGTCAGCATCCACATATCAGAGACAATATTTGGCCTTTTTTTGGGGGGGATTGGCTTATTTCATTTAGGATGACAGTCTCCAGTTCCATCTATTTACAGGTAAATGCCATAATTTCATTCTTCTTTATGGATGAGTAATATTTCATTGTGCATATGTACCACATTTTCTTTATCTATTCGTTGAAGAGCATTTAGAGAATTGATAAGAGAATCCACCATCTGTTGGTTCCATACCAGTCAGAATGTCAGTTATCAAGAAAACAAGTAATAATGTTGGTGAGGATGTGGGGGAAAACTTAAACTCATACATTGCTGGTGGAACTGAAAATTGGTGCGACCACTATGGAAAGCAGTATGGAGATTCCTCAGGAAACTTGGAATGGAACCACCATTTGACCCAGTTATTCCCCGGGTTAGTTTAAACCCAAAAGACTTAAAATCAGCATACTATAGTGATGCAGCCCACATCGATGTTTACAGCAGCTCAATTCATCAGAGCTAAGCTATGGAACCAACCCAGATCCTTTCTTTATAAGAAAAGAAATACTTTTGCACCGATGCACGCATCCTGCTTCCCTCCCACCCATCAAAATCTTTTTACTCCTTCCTCAGAGGTAGCTACTAGGTAAGTTTCTACTATGTTCTGAAAGTTTACATAAATGGTCCAAATTTGTGTGTTTGCTTTTTCAGCTTCTATTTTCCCCTCAGGATTATTTCTAAAATTAGCTCGAGGATATGGAGCTGGGACACTTAGCTTTTGTTTTCTTTTTAAACTTATTTAGTTTTATGCATCTCTTTCTACATGAAACTTTTTCCAGCATTAGAAACAGATGCCCCATGTGGGGGTCTTTGAAGTCTCCTGGAAAGATGTCCCTAAGCCCACTTTTCTTCTCTGAGAGGAATTTTTGTAATCAGATCTACAGTATCCTTTTTGTTCATGCCTTTGTGGCTCAAACATTTCAACCTTAATTTCCCCCCAATCTCAATCAGTTCCCCACCCCTAAAGCATCATGTGATATATATCCAGACTTAACTTTGGCTTAAAATTTATTTGTTGAATTATAGCGGCTTGAATTATAATAAGCTGATTAGCACAATAAATCCATTAGAAGACACTTATCAGCCATGCAGTCTAGGACAGGTTGAATTTTTAGGACTGAAATACCAGAGAGATGTCTTTACTTAGATTCATTTAGTGTTTATTAGCTTGAGTCAGGCGCTAGTGTTTATCTAAACTGGGACATGTCCATTTAGGGTCGTTTAAAAGGAGAGATGCTTAGTGGTAGAACTTCAGTGTCTGCACATGGCACCAAAGCAAACACAGTGAAGTACATGCTTGCGATGCTACTTTTTCTACTTTTACAAAATTGCAGAACCTGGACTGAAAAATGATATCAACTGAGTTCTCACTTCAGGTGGAGCTAATCATGTCCCACTTTTCATTACTCCTTCAATTCATAAAGCAGTGATGATTGAAGCACTGTTATGACTCAACATTTGATGACGAAACTGAGACTCCAAGGGCTTATCCACGCAGCACCCTGTGTGACCACTAGGCTTCCTAGCGCTTTTGCTCCTCTGCCTTTGCTCCTCCTGATGGTTATTGTCATCTGTCTCTGCAACACCAAAGCCCCACGGCCCTGACTCCCTGCTGGAGTGGAGCAGCACTCCTTCACCATCCCATGCCCACCCAGGGCCAGCCCACAGTGAAGCCCTATCTGGGCTAGGATCCTCCATGGCTTCTTTAAATGGTGGCCTCTGCTAGCACAGAAGCCCCCTTGTCAGAGCCACCAATACTTTGACCCCAAAGCCCTCTTGTCTTTTAAGAATCCAAGCTGACCTTTCAAGACTCAAGGGCAGGTCTGCACCTTTCCATCTTCTTGACAATTCCATATGAGGGCCAAAGCGAATATATCACTCCAGCCATGAGTCTGGGCATAACATTGGTATGAAGTGTAAATATTTGAATGCTAATTATCGAAAAACAAACAGGACGCCATGTCCAAAGCAGATGAATGCTGTCGCAGGAAGCCAGCAGACCCTGGCTGGTAGGCAGCTTGTGTTGTCTTTGCACAACCAATGATAGACGTCTGGAATCGTTTCCACCTCCCCTTCCCCCTTCGGAATGCCGCCCAGAGTGACTCACATGTGTGAGTCTTTGCCTTTTAAACCGTTTCCCATCTGCCTGCCTCTTGAGCAAAACCCCCATTCCGTGAAAATTGTTTGAACCCAGAAAGACCATGCCATCATCCTATAAGAGCAGCCCACCCTTGTCCAACCTGAGCCTACTACATCCGTGCCTGTGTATATACTCTCAACCCAGGAACATTGCCCAGGTGTTGCACTGGCTTGAAATAACCAATCCCTCTTCCATAGTGATTCATCCATATCCGACTCTAGACTTCCTCTTCATCAAAGCCCTTCTGTCTGCACTGCTTATTTCTCCTGCATACATTCAGTAGTCCTGAAACTCAATAACAATGCAGTGAATCACGTTGCCTTCCTTCCTGGCTGGCACAGTGCAGTGATCATAGGCTTTGAAGCCTGCAGCCTCTCTGGAACTGTGTGTGGATTGGCAACCCATTGTGATCAGGCAAAGTCCACTTGGGGGGTGTCCCAAGACTTAAGGTATCTCCAGTGGATGCCAGAACATGGAGCCTGGAGCCGGAGCCTCACTGGGAAAACCAATCACTTGTTACTTATTCAAATAAGAACAGGGATGTCCAGGGTGGATGTGAGGGGATGAACTGGTCTGGGTAACTTAGGGAACTCGCCTGAAGTTAGACATAGTAGTTCATGGCAGAAAGGAAAATAACTCATTAAAATTGTAAAGTTGAGCCACGCAATGTGGTACATGCCTATAATCCCAGCAATTCAGAGACTAAGGCAGGAGGATCACAATGTATCGGCCAGCCTCAGCAATTTACCAAGGCCCTAGACAACTGAGTGAGACGCTGTCTCAAAATAAAAACTAAAAAAGATGTGGCTCAGTGATCAAGCACTCCTGAGTTAAAGTTAAATCCCCAGTATTTTACACACACACACACACACACACACACACACACATAAAGTTGATGGTTGCTGTACCTAGCAATGACAATGAGAAAAAAGTAGCTTTGGACAAAATAACCAGGAAAGAATGAACTTTTGGAGCTTCAGTTTTTCTGTATGCTAGATGGCAACGGTGATGCTTACTAAAGAGCTTATTGTAAACGTGGCAATGCTTGTGAGGTGCTTGGTATAAACCTGGCACACACTGGGCATTTGGTAAATGGCAGCCTCTGGTCACTGCGGCTAGTTCACCCCACAGCCCCCTGACAAGTGCTGTGGCTGCTGTTGAGAATACAGACCTAGCCATCCAGCCAGCCTGCCATCCCACTTCCCATGACCTCACTGTACCTAGAGATGCCCAAACCCTCCTGCCAGGCTGAGAAGCACAGCAGACTAGACGCAGCCTCCCTCCCAACCCAAACAGGAGCCCACATGCAGGCAATCCCAGGGCCATACACTCCCCAGTTGATTGCATTACTTTCAATCATTTATTTCACTTATTTCAGAAATACTGACTGGAACTTTTCTACAGCCCAACTTGCTTTGGTGGCTCCAGGAGCCTCCAGGAGCCTGCAGGCATCTCCACTGCAGCAAGCTCACGTGTCTGAAGCCCTGGTCCCAGTGTTTTAAACCTACGCCTTTGCCAAGCAAGGTCCTTCGAGTCTGTCAGTCCTAGTAGAACTCTTCCTAGCCCACAGATCATGGAAGCCACATGCATTTGGAGTCACACAGCCCTGGGTGACAAAGAGGAGGCCCCAGTTGCCATGGGACTGCCTTTCCTGGGACAAAGGCCTGACAAATCCTGCTCCCTAGAGAAGGAGTCTGGGGTTCCACCACCACAGTGCCCTGCTGACCCGGTTGACCTGTTCTTTCTCCTCTGCTGGACATTAGCTTAAGAATGGAATGGGACTCAGCAGAATGAATGAGGGAGTGGACTCGACTTAGTGTTCTGCCTTTAGCAGCATGAAAATGTTCTTCTATTATGAAAAATGGAAAAAGGAAAGAGTCCATTGTAAAAGGGGACCTCGATGTGGTGATGAGACAGAATTCCAGCGGGGGAGGATCTTCCTCTCACACAGACGGAGCGTCTTCTCAGATATGTGACAAGAGCTAATTTTAGAAAAATGATTCTCGAAAGAAAATGACTCCTGAAGGCTATTAAGCTACAAGAATGTCTCACTATAGCTCACACACTAAATCTTTATTATTTCAACATTAAAATAAAAACTTAGCTTTAAGATTAGTGCAGACATCTCTCTCTCTCTCTCTCTCTCTCTCTCTCTCTCTCTCTCTCTCTTACACACACACACACACACACACACACACACACACATTGGTGTTTCTCAGACCCACAGAAAAACCTGCCAAGCTGGCGTTTATAGCAGACACATCAAAGTGTGTTTTTTTTTTTTTTTAAAAAAAAAGGAATCCATTCAAGAAAACTGGCGATAAAACTTGTCAACCGCAGGGCTTGAGAGGGACATCATTAAAGCAGAAAGGCCTAGAATTAACCTCTCTCTGCCCTTGAACAAAATAAGAAGTTAGCAGCATTAACCTAAGCTGCATTGTAATGTTTGTCTGTGCCAGTGTTTACATTTCATAATTTCATCTGACAACTTGTGATAAATTGTGCCTTTTGGAAAATGTGATTTCTTTCAGAACAATTGGAAGGAGCATTTAAACACTCTTTTGTACTAGTCCTGAGTATCCATGAGGGAATGCGACTCACTCCTTTGTTTGGGAATTAGTATGGAAGATAGGGGCACCCACCAACCTTCCTAGGCAAGCAGAACAGTTAAAATAATTTGCAGCAGTGGGGGCACTTTTTGATTTGGCCTGCAAAAATAGAAGTTTCCTAGAGGGTTGGCGAGAAAGAGAACAGAAGTAGGAGAAAGAGTGGGAATGGGAAAAAGTAGTGCCAACCGGCTGAGAACATCCACTGGGAATCCAAACCTTCCCACTGCCAGGTAATCACGTCGGAATTGCTGTGGGAAGGAAGAGAAAGCCACACCGCGTCTGGTTTGTGTATAATCTTGCCAGAGCTCTTCCCAGGGGAAAACTGGCAACAAGTCCGCAGCCTTAGTCACTTAAACCACCATCGACAAAGCACACGTGAAGGTCTGATTAGGGAGCACTTTTCCATCGGCGTCTGGGGACAGATGATTTGCCTGATGGGCCTCTAACACGTCCCTGATGCCATTTATTTCACACCAGCTAATGATGGCACATAGCAGTGAGTCTAACAGACGACTTTGTTTGAGCTATGTCATTACGATATTTCAGATGCACTGTATTAGGGGGAAAATGTGCTTTCTATTGCTTAGCCAAACCTCCTTTTCTTTCTATTAGGCTGTGTTTTTCTTTCAAGGAAAAGCACGATGCAGAGTTTTCACATTGATGACGTCTCCTACCTCTCTACCCTGGATTTGTTACCAATAATGCTGATGGCGGAGACCCACGATACTTAGAGTGATTTCTGTAGCATTTTGCTAGCAGAGTACTTGAGATTTAATCATTTTGGAGAATGTTCTCTTAATTAGCAACAGAAGGTTTGAAGCTACAGAAGTGCAGCAAAGGCTTTTAGATTATTAAAAGTTGAAGTCTAATCACGAATGAGAGCAGCAAACCCACTCCTTTCTATAATTACATGTGTCTTACCTGGGGAAGCAGCAGCCTTTTGCATTGGGATCCTCACGCTGTTGTGGAGCTCCAAGGGCTGCTTGGATCCCACCTCTTCCCACTTCCAAGCAGAGAGAACAAACTGTCATGGAGTCCTGTCCTTCCCTTTTTGTATGTGCCAGATCCTCCTGTTCTCCCTCACCATCATGTCTGCTATCATCCCCCTTGACAAGCAAGGCTTCTCATGTCTGCAGCTCGGAGCTAGGTGTTTTCACATAATGAACTCAGTATCTGATCATCTGAAACTTTTTGTGGAATTTAGCAGGTTCACCGCAGCTTCCTGACACCCCTAAAGGCGACATTAATTCATCTTTGGGGGAGGGAGGCCCTGGCCCTCCAGCCAGAAGTGTCCCTTTCCCAATAGCTGAAGGCTTCCTTTTCCTTCCTGCACACCCCTCCACTCAGCACACACCTCACCTTTCTCTGTGTATTTTTAAAATATTCTCTCAAGCTAATGCTGAAATAAGGAACTTCTGTTTCCCACTCTGAAATTGCCCACTGAGCACTGTTCCTCGGTGCAGGGAAATTAGGAAATGATAATTCCCAACCAGAAGCAGAAGGACAGCCATTTAAAGGAAGGACTGAAGAATTGGTGACAAAGAATTTGGCTTTTTCCCTGGGCTCCTGTCCTGGAGCTTCTGAAACTTGGATCTTCGTAAGCAATAGGAGGTAATTCACACAGCATCCCTATGGGGACGGATCACCCGAAACGTCATTACAAAGCTGGGAATCTGGGAATCTCAAGAAGAAGAGGGGTGCCGGAGATTGAGTTCAGTCACATGGCCAACAGTTCAATCCGTTATGCTCATGTAATAAAACCTCAATTAAAAGCTCTGGAACCAAGGCTTAGTGGAGCTTTCCAGTTGGTGAACATTTCCATGTGCCAGGAAGGAAACACGCAGATTCCACAGGAGAGGGTGTGGAAACTTTGAATTCCCTCCAGATATCACCCTATATGTATCAGTATGATAAAACTATAACCATAAGTACAGCACCTGCCTGACTTCAGTTAGTCTTTCTAATAGATTACCAGATTTGATGGGTAACTCCAGATTGGTAGCTGAAACACAAGAAGTGTGGGTAACACAGCTGGCATCCAAAGTGAGGACAGTCTTGTGTATGACTGAACTCTGGGGACTTCAGAATGCTAGTGTCAGTTTATTGCAATGCACACAACTGCAATGTGAGCAGAGCAATTGTTATTAAAGGTAATTTTCCCAATTCTATTAGATATCTTGAAATACTGGAAACAACTTCTAGATCTTCACACTGCGCATTACAGCTTAAATCACTGTCTCCTGAGTTAGGCAAGTAATGTAGAAGTTGCCACTCTAAGAGTGACCCCAGACTGCACATTAGCAAGCTGCTCATTACCAGTTGCCAAAGTGATGTATACAGAACTGGTGAGTAAGCACTTAGAAATTTGGACAGATATTAGACTTTGCCATGACATTCAGGCATGGAAAGAAATATAAATATACCAGACAGTGACAATTTGGGGGAAAAATGACCCTTTACCACAGATAGTTTGAGGAGCCTAATTTAGAAAATATAACTTCAGTTGATATGAGCAGATGGAGTCAGAATTTGGTGTTAAAAGTGTGAACCTTACATCAACCAGATGGGTATGTAATATCTGCTGTGGGCTATCTCTGTGGTTTTGAGAGTTGCTTAGCCTTGCTGAGCCTTAGCTTCGTCATTTAGTACATGGATATAGCAATATTTCCTAACTTACTAGGTACTAAAAAGACCAAATGAGATCATCTAGGACAGATGCTAAGTACAGAGCCCAGCACAAATCAAGCTAACTGCTGGTATTTCTTCAATGCTCACTGCTTGGCATTGGTGATTCTGACTTGCTGTCGAAGTAGGAGGGTGTTATCTGGGGGCACTGTTGAAATCAATATACTCTGGCGTGACATTCATCCCGAGCCACCAGGGTCACTGAGGCATTTCCTTATTTAGTGCCATACATGGTACGTTCCAGGCAGCCTTCTAGGTCCAGGAGACTGTGAGGAATCAAATATAGTTGTCACCCCTTGGAAATGCTCAGCATACCTGGTGTACAATATATGTGCTTGAGCCTTTAGCAGACTGATAGGCAGATAAGAACAGGGAAACGACACTTCACTCTTCTGCATAGCTCCACAAAATTGGGATTCTATCAACTCAGATGCAGGGGCGTTTTGCTGGAGTACCCGACTGTGGTGAGGAGCCAAATGCATCCCTGAGACACCTGGGATGGCCCACGGTTCTGGACTGAGGTGGTGAGGCCAGTCAGGGATAGACAGAACCCCTGGATTTAGTGAAGCTCCCAAATGATTCTGATTTCTGATGCCCGTCAGTCCCCCTCCCTGTCAACAACAATTCCCAGGTTAGTTTGTCACCAGCCCCACACGGACTAACTGTGGCTCCTGGCTGTGTTTCAGGCTCTTCCCACGTCCCAGTGCTTCTGAACACCGAGGTGCTGACCCCAGAGATCTGCCATGAAACCACACTTGAAGCAATGGCTACAACGAATGCTCTTTGGAATATTTGCGTGGGGGCTACTCTTTTTGGTGATTTTCATCTACTTCACTGACAGCAACCCTGCTGAGCCAGTGCCCAGTACCTTCCCCTTCCTGGAGACCCGAGGGCTGCTGCCCATCCAGGGCAAGCAGCGGGTCATCATGGGCGCCATGCACGAGCCCTCGTCGCCCAGGAGTTTGGATGCAGACAAGGTGCTGCCAGGCGGACCCCCTGCTGGCCCCTTTCACACAGGTCCAATGGACCCGCAGCAATGGGCTCAGGCCCAAGATGGGTTTGAAAATGAAGAGTTCTTTCCATCGCAGGTGGGGAGGAAATCCCAAAGTGCTTTCTATCCGGAGGACGACGACTACTTTTTTGCTGCGGGTCAGCCAGGGTGGCACAGCCACACTCAGGGGACATGGGGATTCCCCTCCCCCGGGGAGTCGTCGCAGCAGGAGGCAGCTTTGTCGGCTGGAGCGGTCCAGAGGAGACCTCCAAAGAAGAGGCACCGGCGGCAGGGGAAAAGCCCCGCGTGGGAGGAGCGCGAGGACGGCGACAGGCTGTACGCCTCCATGTCCAGGGCCTTCCTGTACCGGCTCTGGAAGGGGACTGTCTCCTCCAAAATGCTGAACCCGCGCCTGCAGAAGGCCATGCGGGATTACCTGAGCGCCAACAAGCAGGCGTGCGCTTCCGCGGGCGGCGGGCGGCGCGGCGGAGCAGGGCCGAGCTGCTGTGCGCGCTGCGCCGCGTGCGTGTGCGGACCCTGGACGGCACCGAGGCGCCCTTCTCGGCCTTGGGCTGGCGGCAGCTGGTGCCCGCGGTGCCTCTGGGCCAGCTGCACCCCCGCGGCCTGCACAGCTGTGCCTTGGTCATGTCGGCGGGCGCCATCCTCAACTCCTCCTTGGGGGAGGAAATAGGTGGGTCTCACCCGGGGGAGGCCCGTCACCCCATCTCGAGCCGGTGGGGAACGGGGGTCTGGTTCTTTCTGGGCGCACCTCCGGGCTCTTACTGGTGGGAAAGGCTGGGGGTGTGCACTGGATGTTTCCAACGTTAGCTGAAGAGCCGACAAAGGGTGTCCCTGGTTGGGACCAAGAGAGACGGGTCCAGCGGAGCTCTTCTAGAGCAGGACCTAGGGATTCTTGGGGGGCTGGAAGGATGTTCCTCCTATAGCTAGTGCCAGTGGGGATGGAAGGCAACCCTCCCGGTGCCCTGTGTCCCTTCTCACTGCTTGAAATTTGAGGTCTACAGGGCATGCCAACTGGTGGGACGCTGAGACAGGGTTTCCGTGTTGTATTCTCGAGGCAGAAGTCATTCCTCAGGAATTCTTTGGTCTCCACTTTTGTTCTTAACGCCTTCAACTGATTATATAAGGCCCATCTACTGTGTGGAGAGTGATCTGCTTTCCTCAAACTATACTGATTTAAAAGTTAATCACATCTGGAAAGTACCTTCATAGTGATATGTACACTGCTGTTTCACCAAACCAGCAGCATGGTCGCCTAGCCAAGCTGACGCATATCAGTCAGCATCCTCCCTCCCTATCAGTCTTCACATAAAATATTGGTGCTTGTATATCTCTTGGTTGCAGAAAGTAGGGTAGGGCTGAAGTACCTCTCCTCCCACAGAGTCTAGGCTCTACACTGCGTAGGCTGGGACTGGATCGCCACAGAATTCTCCATTTGCTCTGGGCTGCATTCATTTCCCCATCTTCCCCAGTCTCTCCCAACCCTTCTTGCCAGAGATCTGTTTTTTTTTTTTTTTTCTGATACTGGTACCCCATCTCCCTCAGCAATTCTGGATCCCTTTGCTCCCCAGACTTCTCTCTCTGGTCAGGCTAATTCTATTGCCGCACCAGTAAGCAAGCAGCTTGGCCCTTTAGGTGATTTTATTCATTTAATAGACGTATGTTTTGCCCCTCCTGAATGTGTGGCTCTGCACTAGGTACAGGAGGCCAGTGTGGCTCACCCTCAAGTCCAGATGTGAAACGACCACATCTAATGCATTCTCACTGCAGTCGGTCTTGGATCATAACTTGTCTGGAAGTGACATTCAGAGGGCATTGCTCCCTCATTACAAAGAAATAATAGTGGTTTCCTGGCTTCATTTGAAACAGGTCCCTCAGTCGTTCTGTGTCCTTGAAGAGTGACTGGTATTGCAGAGCTATCTTAGGTAAGCGATGCCACTGTAGGAAGGCTTAGAAAGCCAGACCTCAGCTCAGAAGTCCTTGGGAGTGAGGCTCAGTGGGAATTTTTTTTGTTGTTGTTTTTTAAGTTAAAAAATACACCCAAGACAACAAATATGGGCTTGTGGTCTTGGGTCCCTGGTCTATTCCAGCAGGCTCATAACAATACTGTCCATGTGTCACATAAGCTTGTAGTCAAAGCCAGAGCAGAGCAGCCTGCAATTTATTAAGAAAGAGCACTGGTTTAGAGGCCCCTGGGGTGGAATAACACCACAGTTCTTTCTCATTTCCGAGGACCAATATTAATAATGCAGAGGAGGAATTTAAGTATTATGCTTTGAAGCAGGCAGCAACTTGTTTCTGGTTTTGCTTTATTTTAAACACCTCTGCATCGTAAATACTTAGTATTTGGATTGCTTTCGCATGCCAGAGAGAATTCCCTTGCTCTTTATTTCTGCATAAATATTCCTGACCAGGGCCTCTTAAACTCTATCCAGAATTTGAAAGAGAAGATGAAAGACGTTGGGAAGTCCGTGTTTCTGAAAAACATGAGATGCCGGAGTTACATATTTGTTAGTTTCCAGCACTCAAATTTTAATTTATGTTGTGTGCTCTTAGAGGCAGCTTTATGATTAGAAATTGTAAAATCACAAATGAAGAACATGCCCGGAAATTTTTTTTTAATTGTCTTTCTTGTTTTATCTAGGTTCCTTTGACTCAGATTTTGTACCTATACATTTTAGGACAAGAAATCAGAGTGCCACTCTATTTTGGAAAAACAAAGTCTTTCATCCTTATGAGCTGGCATCTCAGCCAGCGTATGAGCTGTGTCTGCCAGGTGGTGACCTCTCTCCTACCTGCTCACCTGAAGGTCTCACTGAAAAATGCATATACTCATAAATAGCTCTCATGGTGAGCCAAATTCACATAGCACATTCCTTCTGCCACCTGGGAATAATTGGGGCATGCTGTTGCTAAACTCAGGTTGGCCCCTCAGTAATTGTTTGTGAATTGGCTAAGTGGAAATCAAAAGACTCACTAAAGTCTTCTGCATGATCTGATGAAAAATTGAAAGCAGAGCTGGAGAGTAGCCAGAGCAGTCTGTGTTAAGTAGCCCCAGGGCCCCTCCAGGCTGAGGACCCCAGTACTCAACAGCTCCTTCCATCCTTCCAGTTACACCTGGGGTCTGCTGACTGGCTACCCTTGGGCTCCCCCTGGTGTTCGTTCCATGGCCAGTACAGTCCTGTCCTCCACAGGCTCAGACCCTAGTGACTGTTTTTGCTCAGAGGGAGATGTAGCCGTTGTGAACAGGTCCACTTTGAACATCCTAGAGAAAAGAAACATCCGCTGTTTTGGAAACATGGAACATTCTTTCCTAGAGTCCTGAGATGGTCTTTGGTCACTCCTACATATCAGCAGTAATAATAGGCTAGTGACGTCACCACTAGGACTGTTGTGGGACACACCACAGAGGACAGGTCTATTCTGGATGAACAGAAATGGCCTTGGTGTGGCAGACCAGGGTCTGCATATTTGAATGTTGAATGCTAATGGCAGATGGGTGGGAAATGGGAGGGAAGAGATGGGGGTGTGTGGAGGGTAGAGTCTGGAATGTGGTATGTCGTGTTAACTTCAGGAAGACATTTCACGTAGTCATTCAGCAAGCATTAGTCATCGATTGACCACCAAATCTCCACCAGGTCCTCTGCTAGACACAGATGAAAGGCACAGACTCAGCCCTCGAATTCTCTATGGGAGAAGTCTCCACTGTACACAGACAATTCCAACATCCTGGGAATAGAAGGACAGGGAGATGAGTAGATCAGGAGGCTAGAAATGACAGTGGAGTCCTAACCCACCCTGAGGCCGGAGGGCTGGGTGGGCAGAGAGACCATGGTAAGAAGAAATGCCCCAGAGAGGCAGATCTGGGCTGAAGGTTCAGTAATAGGTTCCACTTGAGATTGTTCACCAGGAACAAGGACCCATTCTAATGCTTTTTCTCTGTTGACCCTTAGAATCCTTACAGCTCGAAGTAAGAGGTAGATGCAGTTAATCCTGCCTGACTGATAAGGAAATGGGGGTACCTCGATCACGTGGGCAGAGCCTGGAGTCAGACCTCCATGTGGATTACAGGAGCTTCAGCTCTCAGCCTGCACCCCAGGGGCAGAGGCTGTGGGGTCATCCCAACAGGGAAGCAGAGGGTAGATTCTCACTGTATTAGAGCATGTCAGAGTTCTGTCCCTGTGACAAATACCTGAGATCAAAACTTAGAAGCAGTAAAGTTTTATTTGGGCTGATGGTTTCAAGGGTTTCAATCCATGGTCAGTTGGCCTGTTGCTTTGGGGTCTTTTATGAAGCAGCATGTCATGGGGCGGGGGAGTGCTGGAGGGTGCTCACCTCAGGGCAGCCAGAGAGCAGAGGGAGATGGGAGAGGCCAGCCGCTCAGTCTCCTCTCCAAGGGCACACTCCCAGTGGCCTACCTCCCTTTTACTAAGCCCAAAGTTTCCTGCACCTCCCCAGAGCCTGGTGTTTTGGTCAACGTTTGCGTTGCTGAGACCAAAAGACCTGACAAGAGCAATTAGAAGAGGAAAAGTTTATCTGGGCTCATGGTCTCAGAGGTTCAGTCCTTGGTTGGCCAACCTCATATCTCTGGGCCAAGGTGCGGCAGAACGTCATGGCAGAAGGAGGTGGCAGAGGAAAGCAGCTCTGGACATGACAGCCGGAAAGGAGAGAGAGCTCTCCTCACCAGGGACAATATTTAGACCCCAATGGCGCAGCCCAGTGACTACCTCCTCCAGCCATCTCTCCTGCCCATAGTACCACCCAGGCAATCCACATTGGTGGATTAATCCACTATTAAGTCACAACTCTCATAATCTAGTCACTTCACCTCTGAATGTTCTTGCGTTGTCTCACATACGATCTTTTGGAAGATACCCCATATCCAGGCCATCACAGCAGGGGACAACGCCTTTAGCAAATGGGCCTTTAGGAGATGGTTATCCCAACCCTAACAAGAAAAATCAACCTACACCCTGGATTTGGTGGCACCAGGAAAGTAAGAGATGAGGGGATCCTGCCAGCGGAGAGACCAGGGCAGTGCGAATCAGGAGATGAATCAGGCCTTAGCCCCAGTCCCTGGCAGGCCATTTCCCAGGGACTGAAGACTTGTTCTCTCTCATTATGTCCAGTTTTTGCTTTCTGGTCAATGGGTCAGGAGGAAGAGGGGAGGATGCAGAGCACGGGCCAGGGAAAGGGAGTGACTTGGTGCTGGTGGTCTCCTGGCCTGGCAACCAGGAGTGATGCTCTTTCAGCGTGTGCACGTGGCCAGGCCCTGTTCTTAACATCAGCACAGCCCTGCTGGGGCCTGGAAATGCCTTCTCTAGAAATGAGGCTTTCCTCTATTGCCCTTGTGCCTGCCGTCTGCTCCATTACTTCTGTTTAAAATCTGAATGGACAGCTTAGGTTCTTAGGCACTTCACCGACATCACCGAGGCAGTGTACGGCCAGGCCGATGTGAGGAGACCCTCCTGGCTCTTCCTCCAGCATGCCCATCTAGTCCTGCTCACTGACAGCTTCCACCAGCTTCAGCACCAGCTCCATCAGCTCCGCCTCTGCCTTGTGAAGCTTTTGGAAGGCTCGGAACACAGCTCCACACAGGACCATCGATGGACAGAGACATGCTGGGAGGTTTTCAAGGCTGTCGTGACTCATGTGGAATTACTACTCGATTCATTTGAAAAGCTCCCACCCCTTGGGACCCTGGGGTTGCTCATCTGACCTTGAGATGGAGGCTGTGTAGGGAGGCGGGCAGCCTGGATTCCTGGGAGAGCTGTGGTCTGAGTAGGTCACACTCCCTCACTGGCCTGTCCCCACCAGGCTCCTCACTGTCTGGCGTCCCCTCGTATTTTCTACCTTCTCAGGGAAGTACCATAGATCATCACTTCTAACAATTCCATCTTGGAATTCGATTTTAATTGGAAATGTTCAGATATTTTGGCATCCTTTATGCAAAGCATAGATTCCCTCGGTTATAGATTGATAGACATTTTTTTAAGACTCACATTGGGCCCCCCGGGGTCCTTTTAATGGTCCAGAAGTTAAAAATATTATATAACTTTGATATTTGCATGGACCAAGCAAAGGTAATGATGGATAAAACTACTGGCTTTTTAGTACAAATTGAGGTAGTAGCACCCAACAATAGTCATCATCAGACTTTTTTTTTTTTTTTTTTTTTTTTTTTTTTTTTTTTTAACCACTAAGTATCATTGTCAAGTGCAGGTTTCACTTATGGTTGGCCTCCATGAAGAAATCAAAATAGTTAATTTTGTGAAATCTCAACTTTTGAGTGCCTTCATTTTTCAGATCCTGTGTAACCAAGTGGGAAGCAAAAGAAAACACTTCTGCATATCAGTGACATGCAAAGGCACTATGGTATCGTGTTGAGCTGAACTAGCCACATGAAATACAGTGTGTAGTTAAAAAAAATCACTGGCAGACATACTTTAATTATTCATACTTGGATATTTGACAGATGTTTTCTCAAAAAGAAATTAAGGGAGACTGTCACCTTTAGGAAAAATAATGGACAATATTTGTTGCAGATGATAGAATTTAAGCTTTCAACTCACGTTTCGACAATACTTGAAAACAAATGAGATCCATAGTGGTTAATCAATGTGATTTTTTGATACTTTATAATAAAATGCATCAATATTTGGAAGATCTGCCTGACTTTTTTAGCAGAGAGTTTTCAGATGATCGTTACATGATATAACAAAGTCATGTGTGTATAAAGGACCCCCTCAAGAATAAATAGACTGATGGATTATAGTGTGTCAGAATTTATTGGGCTCTTGGATTTGCACCTATTTGAATTCTTTAAAAGTAGATTTTTGGAAGCCTATCTTAAAAACACACTTGTTCTGAGAGGCTTCCTGTGAAGACTGCCGGGTTGGAGGAGGCAAACATAACTAATTCTGGAGTCATGAATTTATTAGGAAAAAAAAACAACTCATTGATGTGTTTCAGTCTCCACACTGTAACCAACCCTTAACCAATCAGCACTTGAAAAGTTCTGATGAAGTTTGAAAGAAGAATATCTGAAGTTCTCTGGAAGGATTCTTAAAATAGCCTTCCCTTCTTCAACAATGTATCTAAGTCTTCATATACTGTGGCTAAAACAACATATTGAAAGAGATTGTCTCTTCTAAAAGCCAGACAATGAAGGTTTTAAAACATTCAAAATCTTGTCAGTCTTCTCACTACTTTTGTTCTAAAAATAGAGTTATTTTGTTTACAAAATATTATTTTAATATAAACTAATAGACACTTAAAATTTTCTGCTCTACTTTCTTATGCAGAAAATAGGTTACAAATAATTTTCTTTAAGAGGTACTGATACTAAAATGTGAGTTCGACTGCTGTGAGTCCATTCATTTTTTCTATCATTTGTTTTCTATGCCAATACATCATTTAGTAAAAATGAGAAAGCAATTCAGAACAGAAAAATATCAACAAGTGCTTAAAATTCTAAGGAAAAAAATAAATTTTAATTGGAAGTGTTCTGATTTTTTGACATCATTTATACAAAACACAGATTCCCTCAGTTCCAGAGATGAATAAGCTTTATTTTTTTCCCCAAGGAGTCAGATAGTAAACATTTCAGGCATTGTGGGCCATATGGCCACTTTACAGCTTACTAACAGAATTGTCCTGCAGGTCATACACGTTGACTCTTGCAAATTCTCCCCTAAAAGAATACTGGAGGATTTTTAAAATGGCATAACCAGGTGTGCTTTATGCATTCCCTGTGATAATCTTGGTACTCAAAACTGGAATCCCAATTCTTTTGCATTCAGGACTTGCTAATAAAGGCACCTACTATAGCCTTGTTTTAATGGGAGCATCTCTGGTAGTTTCTGTTCTTCAAGGAAGAGGAACATGTCCAAGAAGAGCAGAGCATAATCCAAGCAAAGGAGGCCAGCTGCCTCCGTTTCTGGGTGGGGTGTCGTCACAGTAAATGCCATGCCCTCATGTCCACAAGGCACTTGAACATACAGAAATACATGACCCCACCTCTCATCCTCACAAACAGGCGATGTCATTGCTGCAAGCTAAACTTGGAAATTGCATGGGAGGGTTGAAGCTACAGCAGCCCTCAGAAATTCCATTATTGCTCACATGCTCTGGTTTGGGGGAATTTTTAGAGATGCATGTGTCCATAGCCTGCCTTAAGTGAGGGGCATTCCCCATTTCCACCCTTAGTTAGATGAGCCCCTCTGTCCTCCCCTCTTCCTCTGTGCCTCCCTCTCAGCCTCCATGATTTGGGAGCCTTATTTTCATCCAGCAACCCTTTGCCCAAGATTCAGAGAACTTAACAGAGAGTCTGGCTGCCAGGTTGAATGAAGGGAGATGGAGACTGATGTTTAAGGACAAGCATGGTGGTCCACAGTGTCCCGTTTCAGAGAATAAGGAGGCTGGCGGTGGTGACATTGGTCTTTCCAGGGCTGCACGGTCAGTCAAGCCATGGCTTTGAGAACACAGAAGACGCAGGTTGCTCTCACATGGGTCTCTTGACTTCAGCAGCCTTCCAGTATGAAGGCTGCATGGAAATCAGAAACCTTTACCAAAAGGTAGCAAGGTGGAATTGGATGCTGTGGCTTTCACCCTGGGAGAGGTGCACTTGATCTTTGTGAAGGCAGTAGCGTTAGATGCAGTTCTTTATCACCATAACCAACTTCAGGGTTCCACAGGTAGTAAGAAGCCCAGACCAGCAGACCCTGAGCAGCCCAAGCCTTCGAAGCTAACATCTTTACCTGCTCCTGTAGATCCACCTTCCAAATGGCTTGGAACCTTTGGGGGAATGGCTGCATAAAATGCATCATTTGTAAAGAATGTGAAAAGAAAATAAGCATTAAATATAACAGGATCACCTGTAATTGAGGTATACACACACACACACACACACACACACACACACACACACACACATGTCACTTAACGTGTCACATGTTGCTTAACGGGGATACACTCAGAAAAAAAATGCTTCATTAGGCAATTTCAACATTGTGTGAACATCATAGAATATACTTACATATGCAGTTCGTGACGGCATGTATATTTCCATGTTGATCTCCCTAGCCAAGATCACATCATAAATCAGCCATCAATTATCTGAAAAATATGTATATGGATATGTTAATTTTACTAGTGGTGTCTGATTAGTTTCAGGTATTGAAAGATTTATTTAAATATTTTCCCTAGATAATGTATTTTTTTAAGATAATGTATTCTATAGAAAGAAAAAGTAAGCTTGTTATTTATGTACCCTTAGATTCTCATGATGCAGTTTTGAGATTTAATTCTGCTCCTACACGTGGTTATGAGAGAGATGTTGGAAATAAAACCACTGTTCGCATCATTAACTCCCAGGTAAGATGGATGGAGTTCTTCACAGGGGCACCTTCTGTAGGTAAATAATTTAACTGGATGAGTGAACAGAAATGATCTGGTTGTCCATAACCATGATACTTGCTTATTTTTGTGGGTCTTGTAATTATAAAAATTAATGATGAAAAATGCAGAGAAACAAGAATTTAGATGTGAATTATGACTAGGAAGAAATAAGTAAGATCAAAGGACAAATCGGAATAGATATAGAAATAGAATTTTTTATAATCATAGACTTACCATGTTCCATTTTGTGAGCTGAGAAAAGGCAACTCAGCTTAAAAGAAACCATGGCAATGGAGGCCAGGGAGAAAAACAAAGGCACAAAATCTGAGGGTCTCTATTTTATCTTTGAAACTTGAGTTTGTTATTTGAAAATTTAAAAGCTGAAAATGACTTGTTTAATGGAAAATGAAAATACCTCTTTTCTTCATGTTCTTAATAAGAATGTCTTCCAAATTTATGGCAAAATTACTCTCAGAACAAACTACAAGAATTTCTAGAGTTTCAAAAATATGTAGAAAAAATATGAGGTGATAAGTGATTTATGGAAAATTGCTTGCAGAACAAACGGTTAGCTCTTTGTACAGTTCGCTGCACCAGGCAGCCTGCAGCGAGGTAAGAAATAATCACCGTATTTCCTTAATTCAGAGATATCATTGGCTGTAAGATCCACAACTAGTTTAATAGCAAGTCCTCAGAGAAGAAGAGATAAATCCGACCGAATTAAAATACATGCTGCCTGTAAGATAATCCTAACCTCAGACACATTAAAATATAAAAAAGTGCATTTTAATAATGGCAAAAAAATATTGCCTCTTAAAATGGAGGTAGAAAAAAAAACAGAATTTTCCCCAAAAATGATAGTTTTTATAAAAAGATGATTGGCAGCTGAAATCGACGAGTTCAACCGGAACCAGATAGGGCCACAGAGGGAGGACTGTGGCTGGCACTCTGGAGGCTGCTTTGTAACTCAGCTCATTCACACCCACACCGTGTCTGAATTACATGTGGGGGCTATTAGAGAGAGGGTCGGGGGACTGAATTAGCCGGGCAGTTCTGTGTTCCAGGGGCTAGAGCTCAGGCCACTAGCTATGGTGCAGAGTTGAAAAATGTAAACTGATATTTGAAAAAAAAAACCTCTCATTTCCCTAAACATTCTTTAAGTGCCTGAGTGTGCAATGGAAGCCTCTCTCCCTCTCCCAAAGGCAAATAGAAAGCCGTTTTATCCTTGCTCTGGATCCCTCTTTTAAATTTTGAGCTCTTTTTAAAAAATATGCTTTTGAAGTAGTAAACACTGCATTTGAACTTTTTTTTTCCTATGTGCTTGCAGATTCTGACCCACCCCAGTCATAACTTCATTGACAGTTCTTTGTATAAAGACGTCATTTTGGTGGCCTGGGACCCAGCTCCTTATTCCGCAAATCTTAACCTGGTAAGTGTTTCCCTGAGGCCCTGACCCCGTGGTCAGACAGGGCCTCGGACTGATAAATCATGGGGGCGGGTCAAGAATTGCAGTCAACAGAATGAAATTGATCATGGGTCCTAACTGAGCACATAGGTGTGCACACATGTTGATGCCCAGGTATGGTAGTACTCTTGAACATTATCCATCAAATGCTAAATTGCTTTTGTTCTAGAGGAATGGAAGAAAGATGTACATATCTAAAGGCTCAGAAATTCCTAGAGGTTGGGCTGATTAAACTTACACTGGTTCTCATGTGACCGGAAGACATCCCCCTCAGAGTGGTTGCAAGACCTTTGGAAATAAATTAAAAGTGGTTGGCAAGAAAATCTAAATTTTGTGCATCCACAGCTCATTGTTATTCAAATGGAGCCTGTTCCAGGTTTTCCTTGAGTGTTCCTCTTTGCCTTCTGCTTCTGAACCTGTTAAATTTTATGCAATAGAGCTGAAACAAGTTTATTACTAGTCATCAAAACATAAGCAGGCTGCATTTGGGACCTTCTGGCAAATCATCATCTACCTAAGCAAACAGCCAGCAACTTTTAATGGAGCTTTGAATGAAAAGCCAGTGAGCTTCGTTTTTAGTGAGGGTTGGAAAAGGTGGACAATGTTTAGCCTAGCAAGGTATGTTATCAACTATGCAAATGCCTTTAACTTGTTTTTGCCATGACCAGAGAGCCTGCAACTTCCTTAACCCATTGTGTTATCATTTAGATGTGCAACACCTGTAAAAAGTTAACTGTAGCATATAATATATAATTATATAATAAATAATGTGATTGAATAATAAAAACACTAATGGGAAGAATATAACTATATTATAGTATAATAATGTTAGTTAATATTAATTAATGTAAGTATCATCTTCTGATTTCCAACCTATTTTAATGTACCCATATAATTTCATTGAAATATTCACAAAATTGAAAACTTGGGACTTAATTCATTAAGATGAATGTGGAGGCCAGGTATTGAGGGCTCTAACAGGTAACAGTCTAAGAAAGCTATACAACACAGAATGGCTCCCTCCTGAAGGAGTGTGGGTCACCATCCATCTGGAGACTGAGGCTGGACATGGATTGCCACCACATCTTAATAATAGGTGCAAATCAGAATCACCTGCACAAAATTTTTCAAAATCTGTCCATCAGACCCCCAATTTAAAACCACAGAAATGTTTCAGCTTTGGACAATGACTTGGGATCTTCCTATACCCCCATGGTATACCCATGGCATCTACTTGAAAGTGAGCACAGTGCTCTCAGGGCCGTTAGAGCCAAGCCTTTTCCCACACATCTTCTCCAAGCTGCATTTTATGGTGGCACCTGACACACTTCTGAAGATCCTTTTTAATCCAACCTTACTGCTTTTTTTTCATACAGTATACCTACAATAAGTGCAAATGCACATCCTCATGAATATTAACAAATGTATGCACTCATGTATCCACCACCATAATCAAGAAAGGGAACAGTTCCATCACCCCAAGAGTTCCCCTGTCACTCCATCCCAGTCAGTCTTCGCATCCCTGCTCCTGGGCCCTGGGGGCCGTGGTCCACTTTGTCACTATAGATAAAATTGGGAAAATTTATTTTTTGAAACACACTATTCATGACAAAGATCAGCAAACTATGGCTGGCCAAATCTGGCAACCACCTGTCTTAATCAATGCTAAAGTTAGCACTTAGTAATAGCCACAGAGACCACTCACAGAGTTTCAGGTGTTTATCATCTGACCCTTTGCAAAAGCCTGATAATCTCTGATTTATTTTTTTTCCTCTCATTTTGTTAAAAAGCAAAGCATCATCTCTGCCAGAACTAGAACCCTGGTCTTGCTTCATACTTGTTCCTGAGGAAGTATCTATAACAATGATAAGTAACGGTCCTCCATGCTCCCTCTATCTCCAACCTGGACCCTCAGCATCTACATCCACTTGCTTGCATGCTGTTCTGTCTCCTTTTTACACTGTAGTTCCCTGTACTTGATTGCGTGTGTGTGTGTGTTTTTCCTTAGTGGTACAAGAAGCCAGATTACAACCTATTCACGCCATATATTCAACACCGTCAGAGAAATCCAACGCAACCATTTTACATACTTCATCCTAAATTATATGGCAGCTTTGGGACATTATCCAGGAGAATACCAAGGAGAAGATTCAGCCAAACCCTCCATCTTCTGGTTTCATTGGTATGTGTATATTAAAAATTGTAATCATTGGGCAGGACCTCGTATTTAATAAACATAGTCAGGTTATATAGTAGAGCAATTAACAGGTGTATTTAGAGATTAGGCCAAGGAAATGAGAAATAGTCTTTTCCAGTTATCTATTACCATATAAACAAACACCTCCAACATTTCAAGGTATAATGCAATACATACTTTATTTTCTCCCATGATTTTGTGGATCAGCATAGGCCAGCCTGGATGATTTTCTGTTCCATACAGTGTTGATGGAGTCACCTGGTACTCAGTGCTTCATGGAATGGTTGCACTTGCAGGTCTAGCCCCTTGGCAGGGAGAGCTAAAACCAGACCCCAGCTGGGACTGTTGAGCATGAGCCTGCATTCTCTTTCATGGTGGTCCCAAGGTAATTAGAGTTCTTAAAACGGCAGCCCAAGATCCTAGGGAGAGTGTTCTAAAAGACAGGAAGCAGAGGTTGTCATGTTCTTAAAGGCAATGCCTGGAGACTTGCACCATTTCAAGCGTGCTATTCAGTTGATCAGAGCCATCTCAGAGTTTACCAAGTTCATGGGGAAGCAACATAGACCCTACCCCTTGATGAGAAGCAAGAGACAGATGTCCAGGAATTTATGAGTCTCTTTAATTCACTACTCACCCCCATTCAGTTGCTTATGGGATGCCAGACCGAGGAGCTGAATCTGTGACCCTAAGACAGTACGGTGTATTTTAAGGTTACTGGTAGGTAAGAACTTTGATGAGACTAGTTTTAGTATCACATAGAGTTCTCTTAACTGGAGAGTCCACTAGCTCTAATCCAAGAATGGATTTTATATATATCAAGATAATCACACTTAGCCTATATATTTTCAGCCAGGTGTTAGACCTCAAAATTTGTGGTTTTGCTCCACTTCTTTATGTTTCAGCTTATCACCAATTATTTATTTGATTTTATCCAAGTTGTCAATATTGAGGCATATCTTAGATCCCCAAAATGATAGGAAGACTACAGGAAAACCAAAGGATATTGGTTTTGTTGCTTTCCAAATTTCAATGAATTTACCTCGATGATCCACCCTTGGGCTACACAAAGGTCCCTATGAATAGAAGAGAGATTTAGGGAGATAATGCTTGTTTGGTTATGAATGCAGGATACACATATATCTGGAAGCAAGGCTTTCAGGCTTGCACATTCTGGATTGGGTTTATACTATTGTAATAATGTGAAATATTTTACGTAGAGCTCCAGAAGAAAAATTTACAATAGGACTGCATATTATTTTCCTTAAGTCTTATTTCTCCCCCTTCTTTAAAGCCATGTTTGAAACTCTTTGTTTCCAAATCACCCATGAAATTCCAAATTCTTTTTCTTTTGTGTAGTTTAATAGGATCCTTTTGATTTAGGAGAGAAAGTATTATCTGGTTTGTCAGCAAAGGGTAAACAGGAGAGAGTAATGCTTGGACAGCATAATAGAATGTGGCACAAGTTTTATAAAGACTTCTTTTCATATTGTCACCTTGAATTCATGTGAATAATGTTTGATTAGGACAAAGGGGGGGGACTGTCAGATATAATTATTATTGACATGTAGTTTTAAAAATTCAAAAGTTATGTTGTTATTGGCAAGAAAAGTTCTTGCCCACACATTTTGTTGAAGGAAATCATGCCACATAGGACCAGCTTCCTTTGATTGCTATTTACCTAGAGTCTGGAGCTTGCAAAGGCTCATGATTACCTTTAAGGCTTCCTTTGCATGAAAAGGAAATTGCAATTCAATGTCATTGCAAGACTGTAGGTCAGGGATACCTAAGTGTGAGTTTCAATCCTTCTATGCCACTTGCTAGCTTTCGACTTTGGTCAAGTTGCTTCAGTCTTTGTTCTTTGATATCCTCAGGCAAGGAATGGAAATAATAATAATAAAATCGTTAGACAGATAAGGTATCTTGACAATTTACAATCATTATTATTTTCTAGCACTGCCTCATCCAATACAGCAGCTATTAGCCACGTGTGACTATTTAAATCTCAATTAATTCAAATTAGACAAGAGGATAAATTGTTTCTGAGCCCCAGTAGCTCCATTTCCAGTTCTCAACCACGTGTTCTTGGTGGCTTGCAGATCAGACGGTGCGCACAGAGAACTCTGCCATTGTCACAGAAAGTTGTGCAGGGCAGCACTGTTAAGATTTACCAATGAAAGAAAAACAGCAAGTTGATAACTTCCCACTCAGCAGGCTGTGCTGTATGGGCGGGATTGAAGAGACAATAGAAGCCATAGTCTGACTTTGTTAAATTCCCCTCCTCCTCTTGAGCCTCACCATGGTTGTATGAGAGCTCTCTCTAAGGATGGGCAGTAGAGGCAGCCTGGATGAGCTTTAACAGCACTCCCTGAGTATGTTCCCTGATGCGGTTGTAGTCTTTGTTCTCCTCTTTGGTCTTGATCAGAAACAGGCTGAGAGCCACAGTCTGTTTTATCATTTATCTGACATTTTCAATAGCAGTTGAATGATGTCACCCACATCTCAATCTGTCTGCCATAACAACTTTTAAAAAGATCAATGAGTTTTGTTTTTTTTTAATCAAAAAGTATTTTCCACATGCCTCTTCACGTTTGAAGGTCATGTTGAAAAGTATTGACCTGTTGTCTCAGTAGTCATCATATCCAAGCACTCTCACCTCTAACATCCGCTTCTAAACAAAAGAACCCATGGTAGAGCTATTAGGAGGGATCAGAATGTTTGCACAGTCCAACATTGTGCCCTTGGTACACAGGTCGCCTGGCCAGGGTGGGTCCTTGCTCACAGAACAGCTTGGCAGCATCCCTCACCTCCTGCTGGACCCACCCCATAGGTCTTTGCTCCAGATGAAGCTGTGAGAATTACTTTCTTCACTGACATGTTCATTCAGGTGTGAAAAATTGTCTCTGATTTGGTGACTTATATTTCCAAACCTATCGCCTGCATTTTCTTATATGCTTTTAGGGATCTATGTATGTGAAATAAAGGAACTCTAAAAGTTGGCTGTTTTGAACATGAAAGACATTTCTTTTTATGGAAATGGATTCAATAGGGAAGTTAGGTTCCCAGAGAGATGCTCCTTAAATGTAGTGTGATTGGTACTGTTCAAGAGACTCAATTCATCGAGAAAGGAGTCATCCACCACGTGGAGACTAATTGAGCACCTCCTGTGTACCAAGCAAAGGTCCTGCCCACTTGGAACATGTAGTGAAGTGGAGGAGGGGGCACTATGATGCACAGGTATGTGTGCATTAATGAAAGGTAATTACAAACTGTGACAAATGCATTGAAAGGAGCAGGGTGCAAAAAGGGCTGGGCAGTATCTACTCTGGCCATCACTGTGTTTTTATTCTCAGTGTGGCAAATAGTTGAAAAACAAAACAAAGTAAATACAGTTGGCCCTCCTCATCTGTGGGTTCCACACCTGTGGATTTAACCATCCATGAATGCATGTTCTAGCTCCATGGTACTCAAAGGTTATCATGCATCACAGTTGCCCATGATGTGTATGCTTTTCACTGCAAAGCAAAACTTAGCTACTAAAAACAATAAGCATGTATCACCTTACAGAGTTTCTGTGGGTCAGGAATCCAGGAGCTGAGTGACTGGATGACTCTGGCTTGTAAAGTCTCATGAGGTTACAATTGAGCCCTCTGGAGCAGGCTGGATGGTCTGTGCTTCCAAAATGGTTTGTTGGAAGGGCTGTTGACTGGAGGCCTCAGTTCCTTACCCCACCAGGCTGCTTGGGCACTCTTATAACATGGTGCTGGCTTCCCAAGAGCAGGGAATCTGAGAGAAAGAGCAAAGAGGAAGGAACAGTGTTTTTATGATGCCATGAACCATCAGATTGGTTATATGCTATTCATTAAATAAGTCAGCTCCCTTGTGGGAAGTAAACTACATGGAGGCATGATTAGAGGGCAGAAACCATTCAGAGCCAATTTTGAGGGTGTCTATGACAGCTTTTTAAACCAGATTACTCAGTGATTCTGAGTAGGTGGAGGTGGTGATAATTTTCATTTCCAACAAGTTTTCAACTGGTGATGATGCTAGTCCTAAGTCCACACTTTGGAAACGACATTTTTAGCTTTTTAAAAATCTCAGAACACTAGAAATGTAGTTGATAGGTAGACATATTGGTATATGTCCCAACAAAGTGATATGCACCGGCCTCAGTGAGAGGACTCAGGATTCCTGCTCATCACTTACTCATACTGATCACGTCTTTGTTAAATGTTGAAACACAAGTGGAATGATTATTTTTATTTGTGTTTAGTTAAAACAATGTTATTAAAAATTATATTATTATCTATTTATTATTATATTATTAACAATGTTATTATTAAGACAGTATTATTAAAAATATAACATTGATCTTTGTCTTTGAAATTGTGTAGCATTAAACCCTACATTCCAGATTTTTAACTACAAATGCAATTATGCATTTCATTTCTTTTGAAGACATAGCTATAAAATTTACTGCTATTACTAATAAACAGATTTTATGTTCTTAAAAATTATTGTGAAATGGCATACATAATAGCTGCTTGTAAATGTCATTTTTTAAAGTGAACTTCTGTTTGTTTCTATATCTCATTTCATTGGGAATACTGATTAATGGGTTATAAGTTAGGAAACCTACTCCCATTGATTTCAGAAAACCATCCTCTCCACAACATTTGGTGAGATGATTTGGTGCAATGAACTACATGTTTACATCCTCTCTAAATTCATATGGCAAAATCCTCACCTTCTATATGAGTCAGTTTTCATCACTTTCCAAATACCAGACAAAAACAATCAAGAATAAGAAAAGTTTCTTTCAGGCTCACAGTTTGAGGCTTGGTCCATGGTTGGCCCCCTCCATTGCTCTGTGCCTGAGTGAGGCAGAACATAATGGCAGAAGGGGACAATGGAAAAAAACACCGCAGCTATGGCAGAGGAAAGAGTGAAGAGCCAGGGACAAAATATTCCCAAGGGCATGCCCCAGTGAGCTCCTTACTCCAGCCATGCCCCACCTGCCTACAGTTACCAAGTTTGTCCATTCCAATTATTAATCCATCAATTGGACTAATCCACTGATATTAGTGGATGAGGTCACAGCTTTCACAATCTGATCATTTCACCTGTGAACATTGCTACATTGGATATCATGTTTCCAACACATGAGTTTTCCAGGGAACCCTTCATACTCAAGCCATAACAACCCCCCAAAGTGATGGTGGTACCAGGTTGGGTCTTTGGGAGTGATTAGGTTAGGAAGGTTTAGCCATCATGGTTGGAATCATTGCCCTCATACAAGAGGCTCCCAAAGGTTCATTAACCTCTGCCACCATGTGCAGATGCACCAAAAAGAGCCATCCTTGAACCAGGAAGCAAAGCCCTCATTAGACACTGAATCTACTAATACTTTGATCTTGGTCTCCTCAGCCTCTGTCACTCAATTTTAGAGTAGCCTGAATTGACTACTAAGACATTTCATCCAATACCTTCTATTCTAGAAGGCTAACATTGTTTTTACACCTTCCTTAGCAAACCCTAGCCCACTACCAACTGTCTCCTTGATGGTTCACAAATCATGTGGTTATGCCTTGTTGGATTAGGGTGTGTGCGTGTGTGTGTGCATGTGTGTGTGTGTGTGTGTGTGTGTGTGTGTGTGTGTGTGTGTGTGTTTCTGCTGGGAAAAGAGGAAGCAATAAATGTTGAAGACAAAAAGAGTTTAGATGGAATTTCTGCTGGGTTTATCAGTCTGCGTGTTTCTTCATTAGTGGGAGTGGAGATGTTTGGGCATCAGAATTGATCTCAGTACCCTAGGGCAGGGTTAAGTCTTTCCTCTGCTGCAGAACATGTATAGTATCATTCCCAATGAGGAATAAAATCAGATTTCCTAGTGAAATCAAATTTGGACAGAAATACTTAGTTTGCAACTAAATAAATTCTTATGTTATCTGAAAATTATTATAAGTTTCCTTTTCTGCTTCAAGAGAAACAACAAAAGTTGTAGGATTTGAAAAACACATTAATCATGTGACGGAAGCAAAATCTAAATACTTTTTCATCAAAATTTATTGTTGGGAAAACATCTCATTTCAGAAGTTTGTAATTCACATACATAGGAATTTATCAAATCTTATATGTAATTTAGTATGCTTTTAAAATAATAACTGAATTAGAGAATGTGTGTGAACCATTAAATTTTTGCATAATACAAACCTATATTTATTTTAAATGAATTCTCCCTTTATACATTCACTTTAATATTAATAAGATACTCATTAAAATTTTAATATCTATAATGTACACTTAAGTTAGTCCTTTCAAATTTCTAAAATGATATTTTAAAATCATGTTTTCTACTTTTTTAAACATTGAGACCCTATTATTGCTAAGAAATCTGCAAAATATTTTGAAAAATCACTATTAAGAAATGAATATTCATTGAACTTAAACATGGAAACCTAACTCAAAATGTTGCACATTGATTACTGATCATTATTTTTCAAGACATTTTTAAATAACTTTTCATATGCATTTTGACCTTCAGTAATAAGGTAAGTGAAATATGACTTGACTTTTTAAGAAATCCCATAATATTAATATGTAAGTTTGGGGAGGTTTACAGATTTTTTTTTAATCCATACAAAGATTTTGGTCCAAGGCCTAACCAAACCCTAGAGAAGAGAATGACTATCTTGGCTCAATAGTTTTTCTTTGGAACTTATTTTTTTATTTTATTTATTTATTTATTTTGGAGGTGCTGGGGATTGAACCCATGGCCTTATGCATGCTAGGCAAGCACTCAACTGACTGAGCTAGATCCCCAGCCCTCTTTGCAACTTTTTTGAAGAATCCCCTAGAACTTTGTAGTCTTTCTAAAAAGCAAGGCAATAAGTTTATTAACTAAATGTTTAAACATTTTTAAATATGAAATAACCCACACACACTTCCTGGAACTGCCATCTTGGTTTTCTTTTATTATGTCTTCCAAGTCTTGACCACATTGAGGTGTTAACACTGGTGTGATGACCTCACCCTGTCTCAGCAAGTGACACCACAGAACAAACACACAGTTAACATTTGCTGAGCAAATGAGTGAAGCAGAGAGTGTGAGGTTGAGATCTTTCTCTTGAATTCTTCACTTCCATGCATAGGATGGCTCCCTCCTCCATCTATCACTTGGCATGTGCATTGTGATTAACACCGTGAACTCTGAAGAATAAAATCTTGGCCCAAATAGCAGTTTGAGCTTGAGAAATCTACTTACCATCTCTAAACCCCAGTTAATTGGCTTATAACTCAAACATACTAACAGTCCTTTTAACCTTGGGTTTTTATGTGACTGATCACAATAACTAATATTTACTGTTTACTATGGTTGTGATGTGTCTTATCTAAAACTTTATGCTGGGTCAAATAAGACTGTATTTCCAAGCAGCATATTCATTAAAGGCTTATAATCAAGGTGAATATAGAGTCTGGTTTCCTTTGCTATTACAGAGGATATATATAATTATATCAGATAGGTATATCATAATTTATGCCTCTCTTTAGTTGTTGAATATTTTGGTTGACATATCATCAAACAATTATGTTGATGAGTCATTACTATATTCATCTACTAACACATACTTTGTAAGTTTATTTTATATATATATGACATCTAAAATTTTCTTTCCTTCAAGCTGATTCCTTAAAATAAATTTCTAGAAGTACTAATATTAGAGTAAAGGTTATAGCATTTTGATGATTGTGGCGAAGTGCTGACTAATAATCACTTTCCTAATGACTAACTAGTTGAATTTCTATGTCAGAGTCCGTATCTGTCCTCACAATTCACAGAAAGAAATAACTAGTAGATGGCACTGGAGATGTATTCTACATACTATTCCCTTCTCTAAATGGATTCATACACCTACTGGGCTGCACAAGTATTTTGAAAATTAAAAGGATGTAGCAAGGTAATTTAGATGAGGACTGGTTTCTTTGAAGCATAGTAATTTTTTCAATTTAATTCCTTACCCTCAGACAGTTAGCAGCTACTTGTTCACATATGAGGAGCATTTCTCTATTTCATCCCTAGTTGCCTACTAGAGATTTTTACCATGTTATTTGGTGCAGTGAAGTCATTTTGATTCTGCTTCAGCCTAACTAAGTAAAGAATTATTTACCTGGAATCCCACAGCTTCTCTTTTGCCATCATAATATTAGATAATTTTATAGAAGATGAGTGAGCTCACCTTGGGTCAGAAAGCCTGGCTAACATTTGCTACCTACATACAGAAGGTATTCAGGCAAACCAGGGGGGACCACGAGACAGACAGCCCGGCCTCCTGTGCAACATGCACATAGACATGGAGCTTATTTAGAATGTACAGTTGCCAATTTTTTTATTATAGAAAACATGAACACCCTCACTCTCTTTTGCAAAGGCAGCCTCTACTGATTATATTGTAAGTAATATTTCTGAAATTCACAGAGGCAAACACTATAATTTCGGGCTATTTAATATATACACAAGAATAATATGCTTAACAACAAGTCATAACTTCCTTTCTTTTCAATTTTATATTGCATTTTTGGATCTAATTTTCCAATATATCATCCAAACTCAGAGTGTTAACACAAAATAATAAGCCACTTAATGTCCTTTTTTGTGTGTGATTGTGTAAAATGTGCCACAAATTTGTTTGATTAGGAACAACAATGCATTTTTCTGTAAATAATGAGTCAAATAATACAATATAAACAAGCTAAAAACTGGCCTTCCAGTATTATTCTTGCATTTTTATTTCCTTTAATGAACTGGATGCTTTTTAAATTTTTATTTTACTACATCAAGTTCAAATTCTCAAACCATCTTTTATTTACAAATATTTTCTAGAAATGTCACTTATAAAGTCACTTATTTTATTGAAAGAATATTAAGTGTGGCTCTCATAGTTTCTAACTTTATGATCAAATCTATGGAGAAATCACAAAACATCTGCTAGATTTCCAATCACCTGGCACATTTAATATACTTAGCCTCTCACCTTTACCACTCACTCAGAAAACTGTTTTGCAATGAGCCATCAGTCTTTCTCAGAAATGCCCAGTTTACCTAACATATGAATTTTGTTCAACTGCTTAGTAGAATTGATTTAAGATGATATTATCTCCTGTTACTTGAAATGTGTTCTTTTTATATACATAGCTCATTTTGCTATTTGATGAAATAATATTTTCATCAAGGAGAAAATTCCATTATTCTTAATGACTTGGGATGTTATTTTAAATATGCAGCAAAGTAAAAATCAACATAATTTTTCTGTAATTACAAGTAAGCTCGATGATTGTACTAGATTCTGGTAAAATACAAAATATGTCTCTATTTGCAAATAGAGATTTGCAGAGAACCTTATTTATTCAGAATTTGTGATAATCTGACCATGGGTTCAAGAGTGCTTTTTAATCCAGGTTTTAGAGCAAAGAAATGAGTGTCCATTTGCTTATTGTGCTGAAATCATACAACATGACATTTTATTAAGAACAGTTGAAAAGCATTTTAATTGGTTTGATAATTATGTTGCATGATACAATATTTAAAAGCACAGTTTGGCAAATGAATGCCTCTTGAGCCATGATTGCCTAGAAAATACAATATTTTTTTCTTCAAATTAATCCCTTGTATGGATTCATCTGTAAAAATTGGCCATATAAAAACTTAATATTAGTTGAATTCTGCTTAAAGATCTTAAATAGGTGGCTGAGTGCCCATTTGACTGGCTTGAAAAAAATATACTAAAAAGTATTTAAGTGTTCATTTGCCTTTCAAAAAGTCCAATTCCATCTTGAAAGCAGTAAAACTTTTGTTAGTGATAAAAGCAGTTAATTTTTGGTAGTTGTTAAACAACATTATTTAACATAAAATCTCTTAAGTGATTTTTAAGTTATTTTTTACTGAATTGCATGATATGTGGTGATTTGTATTCTCCTTGCATTTTAGATAATCCTGAGCCAATATTAAAGAGGAAATGAAAAAAGAAGTCAATAACATTTTTAGCCTAACCAGATGTGAATTCCCCATGTCAGTCTAGCATGGGGAAGTGATTATGAAGTAAGGTGATATTTTGAATTTAGGCATATATGGCATCAGTGCAGGAAAAAAAAATTAACCTGGAAGACTTTGCTGCTTATCCTTAGGAAGACCTGCTTATAAGTTTAACCCTTGGCTGGCATCTAGGAACTAGGCATTCAGAAAAGTTCCCTACCCCTCTAACTGGTGAGAGTAGTTCTCCATGCCTGTTACATGCAAGAAAATGGGTTATGCTGGATATTTACTTTCCTTCTAAGAGACTAAAATCTTGTTTATGTGCCAGGCTGAGATTGCTTGTATGACAAGCTCCCAGTAGAAACTCTGTATACCAAATCTCTGACAAGCTTCCCTGGTTGGCCGTATTTCATGTATTGTTGTTGGAGTCATTTGGGGTGCTGTAATAGAAATAATATAGACGGTGTGTCGTAAATGATAGAAATTTCTCTTCTCATGGTTCTGGAGACCAGGAAGTCCAAGATCAAGGTATGAACCAATTTGGCTGCTGGTGTGGGCAACCTTGTTTGGTTAGTTGATGTGGGTAACCTCTTCTTGCTGTGTCCTCATGTGGCATCATAGGAAGAGATCCTCTCTGATGTGTCTTCTCATAAGGACATTAACTCCATTCAGGAGGACCCCACTTTCATGATCTAATGGCCCCCAGAGGCCCTACCTCCTAATTCACATAAAGGATTAGGATTTGCACAGATGAACTCAAGAGGGATGAGGAGTAGACGTCGCAGCTCACTGTTGGAGGAATTGAGTTCATCCTGTGTGATTTCCCTGGGAAGAGGGTTCCGGAAGGTTGCACCTAGTTTCCCCTTGGCTTCCTGCCATGCACCTTTACCTTTGCTGACTTTGTGTTGTATTCTTCGTCCTCATAAAACATAGTCACAAGTATGGCTGTGTGCCGAATGCTGTGGGTCTTCCTGGCAGATCATCAAACTTAGGGGTGTTTGGGGGACTCCCCACACAGTACGTTTTCAGTGGTAATTTAAAGAACATTTGAAAGCCTTGTGCTATTGGTATTTATGTCATTTGTGGATGATGGGGCTCAGCATTCTAGCACTTCCCAAGAGATGCTGATGGTAGTAATCAAACATTTTTCTCAGCATGACAAGTAGAATACTTTCTCCAGATATTCTAAGACTGGTTATAGGCTGGCCCCTGTCTTTAATTTAAAGATGAGTTCTTTAGTTTAATATTTTAAAAGAAAGTTTCTCTAAATTCCCAATGATTTGCACTGTGCCTAGCTTGATAAATGTTGAAGTTAATTGAAGATGATTCCAATAACTCTTGAAGGCTCCACTCTTGCCCAATTCAGTCCTGTCTGCCTGCAGTATCCCCTCCCCACCTGCTCCTTAGCACTCATACTCTGAACCATGTAAGCACCATTACACACTTCCAGACATTTACATCTAGTAAGTTTCTTCAGTAGAAACTTAATAAAGTTTCAAGAAATTTATTCTTCAGGTTTTTATGTATTGCTATGTATAATTAATAGCTCTTAGGAAAACTGATGTACAGATTTAACCACATCTAATAATTATTTTCAGTATTTATTAAATGACAGAATCTGAATCTAAATGAAAATTTATATATTAATATCATCCTTAAGAAAAATAAAAAGCCAAGTATGCATATACCAAATGAACTAACCATGATGATGGAAAATTTTTAAATGTTAAAGAGTACCTTCCCCTTTGGAACCATAATTCTCTTTGTCCACCTTTCATCTGTATCCAATGAGTTGCAAAATGGTTTTTTAAGTTCCTTTTGAAGGTGCTTTCATACCAATTCCAGTATCCAGTATACTACTGTTGACTGCCATTTAAAGACTTTGGGAAGATTCTACTATTAATGAAATTTTAGAATGCTCTCAGCTGAGGTTCAGAATAACACAAAGCCACAAGTTCATATGGAAATACAAAATGAAATGGGAAAGCAGTGTTGCAAAGTCACCACCAGAGAGGTAAAACTCAGGAAGAATTATGCAGATAACTCAGGACACTTTCTTAACCTCTGCTGACTTTCAGTTTGGACAGATTGTGAACAAACTGAAAAATTCTTCCATTTCTGAAGCTCCTGAAGTTATTTTAAGGTATGAAGTATTTATAAAAGAAAATCACGTGTGTACTTATTATATTGAAAACATAACTTTTATTCTAGTCTTATAGGATATGTAATTTGAAATGTAGCAATTAGCTAGCAACAAGAATAATAATTTTCTCTAGAAAACTTTTTAGAATAAAATTCAAGTATCCAGTAACTTTGAGACCAAGACAAGAACAAGGCCATCTTGAGAAACTACCAAAGATTCTTCTTACTGGGATTTGGGTAGCAGTTCACTTCTAAATTAGCTGTCCACATGCAGGATGTCTGACTACCTGTGATAGCTCAGAGATCCCATTTTTCAAAGATTATGTTTGTTGTACCAGCCTGGTCCTCAAAGCTTGGTTGGAAGACAAGCACGGTCCAGAAATGTGTGTTATTGGACTACAACTAGATTAATGTTGAAATTGAAAGTCTTTAGAAACTTATAGCAACTCAACCTAGTCATGGCATCCAGATATATGATCATTTTTCTAGGTAATTTGTCAATATTATAATTTACAAATGTATTCATCTGTGATGGATTATCACTACATATAATTTAGGATTTTTAAAAATCAATTCCAATACCCCAACACAAACAATGGAACCCACAGTTTGGGGATGAGGATAAATCCCAGCAACTGCATTTTAACAAGCTGCCCAAGTCATTCTTTTTCATTCTCAAATTTGAACACTACTACTTTAGGAGGAGGGCCAACTGCATGATTATTGTATTTTTCTAAGTATGACATTGTCTTTGGAGCCAGTCCGTTTAAGAACCAGAGATGCAAAGGTCACAACTGACACAGAATTGACCCTAGTCCCCACAGATGCAGTTATGTTAGTGGCTCATAGAAACATCCAGCTAACAGACACCTGTGGTTCCTGGGTATGATTCTATTGCCAGTTTATAAGATGCCTTTGTGCAAAAGATGTCCTTGAAGCCACTTCATGACATTGTGCAGGGAAAATGTAATAAATGCAGTCATCTCTAAGTGTCTGTGGGGAATTGGTTCCAGGATCTCCCTTACACCACAGTTGATGGATGCTTAAATACCTACACACAATGACACAGCATTTGCATATGATCTAGGCACATGCTCCTGTATTCTTTTAGTCATCTCTAGAATACTTAAAATACCTAATGAAATGTAAGTGCCAAATAAGTAGTTGTTATACTGTATTGTTTAGGGAATAATGGTGAGATAAAAGGCTGGTGCATGTTCAATACAGACGCATGTTTTTCTAGAATATTTTTGGTTGGGTTTGCCAATGTGGAGCTCTGAAACACTGAAGGGCTGCATGTATATCAATCAATGATGCTTGTGATAGGAAGAGCACTCCCTTAGTGGTTCCCTGGATGCAGCCAGCACAGTGTATGCATGCCCAGGTGAAGGAGAACAGCCAGTCTTGTGGTAAAATATAGTCCCAATTAGAAAGCATCAAAGCTATCCAGCTCCATAAACATGGACCTGGGAAAATTCCACTTCCAGAGAATATGTACATCAGACTAGGGATAAAGGGAGAATTCAATTCCCTGGGCAGATGAGCTTCCTCACTCACCTTGTCAGCTCTTCATAGATGATTTTACACAAGGGAGAAAAAAAATCATAGATTATCACTGCCAAGTAGGAGGGAGAGTTTTGTATGTGTTGGTGCCCATATATCAGGTGTCCAGCAAGCACCAATTCCTTGCTCTCAATTGACCCTACCTCAATCATATAGCTTGGGGCTGGCCCAACAGAAAACTTGCAGCTGAAAAATAGGTTTTCTGTGAAATAAGAAAGGAAACTGGGAGTCCTGGGAGGAAACAAAGAGGAAATGATCAGTAACTTGGAAGGTTTTTAAAATTTCTGTTTGTTCTGTGGAACTCAGAGTCTCATGCATGGTACCCAAGTGCTTTACCACTGAGCTACATCCCTAGCCCCTTTTTAGTTTTTATTTTGATACAGGGTCTCCTAGGCTGACTCCAAACTTGCAATCTTCCTGCCTCGGCTTCCTGAGTATCTGGGATTACAGGTGGGCGCCAACTTCAGGGTTCCATCTTCCTATGCCTCAGCACACCATGGGCTACATGTATTCCATTTAGTGGAAGTTGTAGCATTGCAGGTGTAAAGAGAGCAAGTGCAGAGCAGATGTTTCTCCCCAGTCAGCCACATCCGTCATTACCACTCCCCGCAAAATGGTCTCTTTTACTTAGTTCTTCACCGAGTTTTAATTTTCTTTCCACATCAGGAATCCTCATCATGATGTCCATGTGCAGAGAAGTACACGTGTACGAATATATCCCATCTGTCCGGCAGACGGAGCTTTGCCACTACCATGAGCTGTACTACGACGCAGCCTGCACCCTGGGAGCCTACCACCCGCTGCTGTATGAGAAACTCCTGGTGCAGCGCCTGAACATGGGCACCCAGGCGGATTTGCATCGCAAGGGCAAGGTGGTCCTGCCAGGTTTCCAGACTGTGCACTGCCCTGCACCCAAACCCATCAATGCACACTCTTAAAAGTGACTCTTGAGAATCAATGTGCAATAAGGTACTACTGTTGTCCTCGAAGTCACAAAAGAATACTTGAAACTAGATTTTAGACAATGTAGTATTGAGTCTTTAAACTGTAATTTAGTAGTGACCCTGAGAATTCTTCTCTTTCTAAAGCCATTGAGTATTTATTACTGCTTTGAATATAGAGATGGAATTTAAAAAAAAATACTCGAGAAAGATGCAAAAAAAAAGAATATATAAAAGAAAACAGATGTATAACCATGGGTATGATACCTCCAAAAAGGCTGGCCTTTCTTATGCCAGTGGTACCCTTTGTCGGGGTGGGTAATGAAATGGTTTCTATCTAGAAATATCCAAATTGAGGTCTAGTACCTAGCGTGTCACTTATCTATGTATTCATCCTTAAGTTTCCTGGGTTTTATGATGAATGCCTGAAATATGACTCAGATGTTTTATCTTGGCAGCAAAAAACCCCCCGTATATCTGATCAGGTGCACAAGTTTCCACCCTTTGTGTCCCCCATCTCCTCTTTGCACTGTCCACTGAATGCTTTGCACTCTGCGTATCAGGACAATTTCTAAAACCATAAATCATCCGTCCTGAGCAGTCCAAGGAAATGCCCAACCCCTGAGAGCACCCAGACAGGCCTTTTGTCTCCCTGCAAGGCTTGGTTTCCCTCAGACAACATCACTGGCAAGTCCACACAGAGTCACGAGGCTGCGGAGGCACGGGGAGGACTCAGCTTCAGCTTCTCAACCTTGTGCCTCCAGGCCTGCAGGTCCACCCCACAGCTCTTGGGTAGCAGGTGACTCATGTGACAATTGGTACAACCTGGCAGGAGAAGCCAGGGGACAGACTTGTTCCTTCCAAACTGGACAGGACTGTGGCGCCACCAGCCCGGGCTGTGGGGGACGCATGCCTATCTCTTATACAGATTTCTTGCAGGTTAATATCAGCTGTTGGAAACTTGACAGTGATGTACTCTAAATTTTCACTGATTCTTTGTACTGACAGACATTTAAAAATCCGATCCTTGTTTTCACCAGTATGTTTGATGTCAACAGCATGACAAAGCCATATTATTAAATAAAATTGTGTGAAAGCATGGCTTTTTAACAGCAAGGAAAGAAAATTTTCAGATGGAAATTCAATTAGGGGAAAATTTTCACCCCAATGTGGTAGCTATATTCAGGTTTTTAAATCTCAACTTGTGTCACTGATACATGATTATTATTATTATTATTATTATTATTATTATTATTATTATTATTATTATTATTTTGGTATGAAGATAGTGCAAAAGAAACATTTTGGAATACCTTAATTAAACATGCTATTATTTCAATATTAAAACGAAAACTATCTCTGTGGTACAGTTAAAACTCGTTGGCAATGACAGAAGCTTAATTAAATACTTTTCCCTTGCAGAGTCCGTGAATGTCAGGAGAGTTAGTGGAAAAGGGGTTTTTTGTTTCAGGATTGGTTTGTTCCAGAATGCTCTCGGGACTGCTTTCTTGAGCAAGAGTGGCTTACAGACACTGACAGCTTCTATTTAGTTATTCTACTCAGCAGAAAGCAAGTTGGATAACAGACATCCCCTGTGGCTTATTACAGTATCCAAGTGGGAGTAATTGAAAACTTTGAGTCCTGACAATATCTCATAAAAGTCCATCTTGAGAGCCCTGTTACTAGTCTATGAGAAGGGATAGATGGTTCTTCTCTGTGCTGACTTACATCTCAGTAGACATGGTCCTGCTGTGTTTCGAATTTCCCAGAAGGTCTCAGCTCATCCCCGTTTACGTGTGTAACAGCTTCTGTAACTCTAGAATGCAAGGAGAAAGTTATAATGTGGGACAAGTGTTTCCTCCTGGAATCCTTGGATTTTCTAAGCCTTCCAAGTTTTTCCATGTTAAATGCCCACATCTATTAAAGTTCTTTTCACTGAGCTCTAATGGATTCACTGATGGGCATCCATGTTATCCAGGACACCCTATCTTGGGTGACATGAGATGATAGCTAGAGAATCATGTATTGGGATCAACATAAATATTCGTGTCCAAAAGCCCCCAGAAAACACTTTAAAGATTTTTAAATGGCATTCTGTTATGGCATGTGTACTTTTAAAAGGGCACTTCAATGAAGGTTACAAGAAAGACTGGAGAGCATAAAGGAAACTTAATTAAAATCTTTGAATTTATTATGGCCCTAAAAACTCATGGGGATCAGAGTCTGTTAAACATTCAGAAAGTGTGATACACATATTAATATAGTGTTGGCTGGGCATTCCTCTATTTAAAAGTTTATATTGTTTAAATTCCCCAAAATATTACACAGCGATAGTTAATGAAGGCTGCTTTTAGTAGTAGCTCAATGGGCCCTAAGTGGCAGTATTTTGCCAGATATTTATTAAATTTACATACCATACTTAGGAACTCCCATAAACAGAGTCGCGGCCTTTCTGTGGAGTAGTTACATTAAACGGCACTCCACCTCTGTCAGAAATCTGTCCTCTTTTAGGAAGGAAAGCTGGTTAAATCTTCATGGTGCAATCTGAAGCCATCAGGGGGTTCTTTGTCTACGCTCAGGACTAAGATGTCACATTTCTTTGCATTTCAAGACAGTGTCCCTCTATCTCTTGTTGTCACTATTGTAAAGAAACAAATGTTGACCAAGAATGACAATTCAAACACATCTAGGTTCCCCATAATTTTTTCCTCCAGTTGATCATGTGAGGCAGGAGGATAGTGTGTAACAAGTGTGTCATTCTCAATCCTGATTGTTCCCATGGAATACCAATGATGGGCCTCGACCCCGACTTCCCCCTCTACCTTCTTACAGAAGTAAGACCTTCCCCCTCTACCTTCTTCTTCTGTGGAGAACCTTGTGCTCAGGACCAAGAGATGATCAATTAAAAGCTCCATGTCGGCCTCAGGGCTGTGCTTCACCAGGCAATGCAGAAGTTTGACACATCTTTGCATCACTGTGTCTTTCCTGGTCTTCCTGGACACAGAGCTCAAAAAATAGCACTTCCATGTGTCTCATCTGCTTGGTCCCTCAGCCACTTGATCAATCCTGGACTCTCTGGTAGTCTTCTGTCATTATAGCCATAACATGTGGGCAAAAGCCACACTAAGATAATCCTTCACTTTTTCAAAATCGGGAAATCCAAGGAACTGGATAACTCTAAGATGAGTTTATGAGCCAGTTCATTCTGCCGGAACAGGTTATACCTTATGTTCTTGATGGACCCTTCTGGGAGTAAGGAACACTGTGTCTACTGAATTAATTAGGTGCTGTTTGGGTGCATAAGGTGGGATCAATCTCAGATGAGTAACATTTCATATGCACCAATGACACAAGCAAATTTCTCCAAGTTTTCTTATAAGTCAACACACACTGCATATGGTCAGGTTACTTGATCTCCCCTGCTTGGCTGTGGGAAAGACAGAGAAAGGGCATGGAGTGGGGCTTGGGGAATTATCAACAGGTGCATGATTGAAAATATAGGACACTAGTCTCAGATTGTGTTCTGTCATGTTGTCTGTTTGGATTTCTGACTTTTTGATGATTTAGGTCTCTAACCCTGTGGTTACACACCCAATCAAGGCAGCTCCATTTAGAAATCAATTGCTTAGTTAAAATGTGCCTGAGTTTAAACTTGTTTTTTTATACTCTGGATATTTCCATTGTGAAATTATTCTGCATGTTTCTGTCGGGCATTATTTAAACACTTGGTAAATGAATGGTCTTTTTCTGACATAACATGGAAGTTCTGATTCTTGTTTTATTAAATGAATAAAGGATTTTAGTGATAAAAAATAATCTGACATATTCTCTACAAGTTTAGGCTAATGAAATTTGAAGAATTAAAGACACTGATATAGTTCTTAGTATAAAAGTGTGCATGTAGATATAGTTATATAATTGTATATATACATATCTACACACATGGTTGGTTTTATAGTCTTTTTCATTAATCTTTATGATGAAACCTTTACAGTAAATCTTATTTTAATTATGAAAACACCAATTTTTTAAGAGAAGGAAGCAAATGTTTTATGTCCTTCTCTTAAAAAAAATTACTCCTCTACCTACCCACCCAGACATACACACTCACATTCTGCACATTTTGACAATATTAAAAGAATAACAGAAATATTTCAAAGGCATAATGATGGTAGAAGCACTACCTTAATACAGAATTCTAGTCACAAGCCTGATTTAATTCTGAACTTTGAAGAGTTTACCTGTAATAGCTCATGGCTTTTACAAGGTTAGGGAAGAAACATTTATTGGTTCCAAGGAAAATAGTCTTCTATAGCTAAGTTTCAAACAAATAAAATGCATTGGAAATGTTAAAATCTAACATTCATAACACATATCCCATTTTGTTCTAGATAAAATGCTTATAAAATCCTTGCAGTGGAAACCAGTGAACTTTTTCTAACAGGTTTGGGAATTTTTTTGTATGATGATTTTTAAAAACTAAATGTGTACTCTTCAAACTAATTAAGGCCTGAGGTTTTCCAGGAGTTGCATTTTAAAAAAAAAAGTGTTTGTACACATTTTAACACTTTGATATTTTCTATTTTGGTTTTGTATATTTTTATGTATACACAGTGTACAGACTTTTTCTTGTAAATAAAACACACTTTTCATTTGTCTAGAAGTTTCTCTGTTTTTATTTGTAGAAGTCACACGTGGAAATGACTAAGTAGCAAAATAATGAGCCATTCCTAGAGGAGCAAAAAAAAGTCACCCAAAGCTGAAATCTAATTAGAAGACTGGATGGCCAAAGAAGTAAGAGCACATGCCTTCAAACTAGAAATATTAGCACAGCCTGACCCGGAGCCAGAGGTGGTGGAGGGTTCCTCCAAGGTTTAATTGTCACATGCAGGAAAATGAAGTGACAAAATCAAGTGGAAAAGATAGATTTTCAGCAAACCCATCCTGATGTTACCTTAGTCACCTAGCGTTTTGTTGAACTTATTGCACTTATTAATTTATTACTCTTCCCCAGTGTGTCAGTGATTTAAGTCCAAGAAAACATAAACAAGTTATTAGAGAAATGATTAAAGACAGTTGAGACACCTTCAACCCACCAAGATGTCAAATTAGCCTGGGTATTTTTGTACTTGCCCCAGATAGGGAAAATTGGTTAATTGGATTTCTGGAAGGAGATCCTCAGTCATTTGTACTTTTTTTAGTTAGAATGTGTAGGAATCCTCATCTGGGAAGGCTTCAGGTTCAGATGTGAACAGCTGGGGAATCGGAAGACATTGGTGGTCAGGGATGGTTGTACTGAATCCCCGAGGACTCCACCCACCCCGCAGGATGACAGCTTCCTTCTAGGTAAACGTGGGGCGGGCTGGCCATGCTGGGAAGAGTCAAAGGACGCTGGCCTATGCCCAGTGGGCACGCAGGGTGAGCAGACCTGGGCACACGGAGGGGCACACACGGAAGACTGTCCCTGGAGATCTGAATTCTGAATTCTGGGAGGATTAAGGGTAAAGAAGAGAAATCCTGTTAGATAGGTCGTGCTCACAGCAGTAAAGGAGGAAGCAGAGATTCCCTCCACTTAGACAGTGTATTTTAACTCTGTGTGCTGAAGCTATCCACATTCCCCCAAAAGCAAAATTCAAATTTTGAATTTGGAAGTCTTCCAGGGCTAGCACTCTGCATTCACATCCTCTTTCTCTCAACGCTGGGCAATAGCAGTGAGCAGCATCTCCCCGTTAGTCCCCACCCCGTACCCTGATGAGAAACTGCCCTACAGTGCGTTGTGTGCTAAAGTAGGATGTGTGCAAGTTAGATGGATTCCGTGCTTCTGCACCTTAGGAAGAGAATTAGTGGGGGTGAAGACCTGGGCAGGGAAAGGAAGTTCACAGAGAGAAGCAATGAAAATAAATGCCACCGGGTGTCTGATGTCATTTACATGTTAAAGTCATTAATTCAGAAATAAAAACACTCCAGCACCCAGTGACCAATGCCTGTAATCCCAGCAGCTCCGGACACTGAAAAGGGAGGATCAAGAGTTCAAAGCCAGCAGGCTGAGGTTGTGGCTCAGTGGTAGAGCGCTTACCTAGCATGTGTGAGGCACTGGGTTTGATCCTCAGTGCTACATAAAAATAAATACAGGTTTTGTTGTTGTTGTTTTTAAGAGTTCAAGCCAGAGTCAGCAAAAGTGAGATACTAAGCAGCTCAGTGAGACTCTGTCTCTAAATAAAATACAAAATAGGGATGGGGATGTGGCTCAGTGGTCAAGTGTCCCTGAGTTCAATCCCTGGTACCAATAAAATAAATAAAATAACTACTCCAGCAACTAAAGTCACACCCAGTTTATCCAGCCAAATGGCGCCAGTGCGATGTCAAGTCAATCCAGGTGCACAGGATGTGATGGGAGTGAGCAGGGATTGGCAAACCCCCGCCCAGGGACTAACTTTGTGAATAAAGTTTTATTGGAACACAGACCTGCTCATTCACCTCCACTGCTGAGACTGCTTCCATGGTGTAAAGGCAGAGTTGAACCGTCAGGACTGGGATCATGTCATCTCCCAAGCCTAAAATATTGATTAGCTGACCCTTCACACAAAATGTTCGTTGACCCCTGTCATGAATCCAGTGTGTGGAGAACCGTGTGGACTAGCCCGTGGCAGATGGTGTGCATGTGCTTCTCAGAAAATCACTTTAGAAGGTAGACGTTCTATTAGCTCCCAGAAAGTTGGGGTCAGAGAGGTTAAGTCATCAGCCTGTCTTCACACAGGCAGGAAATGGCAGAGTCAGGCTTGCAGCCCTTGTCTGACTTCAAAACCCACGTTCAGAGCCATGGTGTTAGTTTTTTAAAGCAGCCCCTCTCTGAGCTTCTGCCCTAATACTCAAAAATCCCACACCCCAACAAACTCCAAGCACCCAGATTTTGGAGGCTGATTATATAGTTATATACTGCACCATGACATTTTAATCAACTAGGTGCGCAATAGGCCGTACTACCTAGGTTTGCTCAAGCATACTCTATGATCACACAAAGAAGAAATCCGGCCTGGGCTTGTGGCTCAGCTGTAGAGGGCTCACCCAGCAGGTGCGAAGCACTGGGTTTGAGCCTCAGCACCACATAAAAATAAATAAATAAAATAAAGGTATTGTGTCCAATATGACATAGATAGATATAGATATAGATGAAGAAATAATACAACAATGCATTTCTCGATCCATATCTTTGTCATTAAGCCACACGTAACTGGTGTTTTGACTATTATGAGAAATCATGCTTTGAAATTTGTTGAACAGCTGACTTTTCCAAAGGCTTTTTCCAGTGCTCAAATCCCCAGAGCACTGAAATATATCTAGCACTCCTTGTGCCAGTCATGTACGGTGTTTATTTTGTTCTAAGAAGCCAGCCTCTCTGACTGTAGGCCCAGTGACCGAGCACCTCTGAGGTGGCCAACAGAAAGCACCCTGAGGGCCGGCATCCCATGGACTCCACTCCAGGCACTGTCCTCACTAACTTGGATCATGCTGGAGAAGCAAGTGGTACTTAACCTGAAGAAAGAGGTACAAGCTGAGAAACTGACCAAAACATTCAAGGTGAAGGAAAAATCGATGCCTTTGGGAAATACTATGTGTTCCTTGGTCACTGCTGACTTGCCTAGCATCCCAAGGGTAGAGGAAAAGAGAGAAATAAAACAGCAACATGCCCTTTGGTTGTTCTAAAAACAGTGCTGATGGGAGGAGATTAGAGAGGTTGATTAGAGAGGAATGGCTTTTATTCCCATCTGCAAAACCTATTTGAAAGGGCCCTGGAAAACCTACAGGAAAACATCCAGCCAATACTGTGATCTAGCAGGTAAAGTGCCAACGTCCATAGTGATTCACAAGCTTCTTCAGGAATATTGTACAAGTTGTGGAATTCTGTGTGAGAAATACAGCAATCATAAGATGCTTTTCTGTTCAACAAATCTCAAGAAAAATGGTGATTATTTTTGTCAGAGATCATTATTTCCTCACACTGTTCCTGTTGATGATCAGTTTGCTTATATGCAGTTCCTGACATAGTATACAGTGGACAGGCCAGAGCGGTGAACTGCCCAGAGAAGGAAAGCAAGAGCCTGGTAAGGCGAAGCATGGAGTCAGGCATGCTAGGGGGAGAGAGAGTGCTCGGCTTCAATTTGATCGTTATATACTATATGCATGTACGGAATTATCATACACTGCTCCATAAAAAATACAACTATTATGTGTTAATTAAAAAATCAAGAGAGAAACTTAAAAAAAAAACAGGACTGGAGATGTACTTCAGTGGTAGATTGCTTGCCTAGCATTTTTAACACCCTGGGTTTGATCCCCAATAATAAATAAATAAATAGCCATGTTCATCTTATTCCATCCAGTCTAAGACATCATTAAGTATAAAATGCACCACTCATTGGCATCCCACCACAAAGAAAAGTGCTATGATTAAACCACATGATTTGTTTCCATCCCAGATGTGCACAGTGAAACACAATTGCTTTAACGTTTGAAATATGCCTATCCCTGAATTGAGGTGTGAAGAGTGAAATACACACTGGAGTTCGAAATTTTGGAAAGGTGAATGTGATCTATCTCAATAGTTTTTTTTTTTTTTCAAATTAATTACCTTTCAAACTGATATTTACATATATTTGTTTAAATAAAAATGTTAACTTAAATTTCAACATTTCCTTTTGCCTGTTTTAACATGCTCACTAGAAGACTTGAAATTGCATCAATGGAACAAAATAGAGAAACTGGAAGTTAACTCATGTATCTACAGTCACCTGATCTTCAACAAAGGTGCTAAGAACATACACGGGGGAAAGGACAGTTTCCTAAGTAAATGGTGATGGGAAAATTGGATATCCACATGCAGAAGAATGAAACTAGAACCCTGATTTTCATTATAAATGAAAGTCAACTGAAAATAGATTAAAGACTTAAATGTATAAGCAATGTGATCCTGCAATCTGTACATGTGGAAAAATAAGAATTCACACCCCATTTGAATCAAATGTATGATATGTCAAGATCATTGTAATGTTTTGAGCAACTAACAAAAAAAGAAAAAAAGAAAAAAGAAAAGGTAAAAAAACCTTAAATGTAAGAAGTGAAACTACTAGAAGAAAACAGAGGAAATGCTTCAGAACACTGGAATGATTGCAATGATTTTTTTAAAAATATCCCAAAATCACAGGAAATAAAAGCAAAAATAGACAGGGTTACATTAAACTAAAAATCTTCTGTACAACAAAAGAAGCAACAGAGTGAAAAAACAACCTATGATATGGGAGAAAATGTCTATAAAGTATACATCTGTCAAGGGTTAGATATTCAGAATTCATAAGTCACTCAAAGGATTCAATACCAAAATAAATGAATAATCTGACTTTTAAAATGGGCAATAGACCTAAAAAAGACATTTCTCAAAAGAAGCTATACAAATGGACAAAATGTATATGAAAAAATGTTCAGTGTCACCAACCATCAGAGAAACACAAATCAAAATCACAATAAGTGTAACCTTACTCTAGTAAGAATGGCTATTATCAAAAGGACAAAGAGGGCCTGGGGTTGTGGCTCAGCGGTAGAGTGCTCACCTAGCACAGGCAAGGTGCTGGGTTCCATCCTCAGCACCAAATGAAAATAAATAAATAAAATAAAGGTATTATGTCCAACTACTACTAGGAAAAAATATTTTTTTTAAAAAAAGGACAAAGATAACAAGTGCTGATAAGAATGTGGGTGGTGGGGGAAACACCTTACACACTGTTGACCATAATGCAAATTAATGCAGCCATTATGGGAAACAGTTCTGGAGGTTCCTCAAAGAATTAAAAATAGGCCTACCATGTATAGGATCCAGCAACTCCATTACGTATAATTGATTATATGCCCAAAGGAATTCAAACAGGTGTGTTGAAGAAACACCTGCATTCACATGTTCATTGTAGCACTGTTCACAATAGACAGAAAATGGAAACAACATAAATGCCTATCAACAAATTAACAGATAAGGAAAATGTGGTACCTATATACAATAGAAAACTATTCAGCCATACAAAGGGCAAAATCCTATCATTTGCAACAACTTGGCTGGAACTAGAAGACTTTATGTTAAGTGAAATAAGTCAGGCACAGAAAGTCAAATACCACATGATCTCACTCATATGTGGAATCTAAAAAAGTTAGTTTCATGAAAATTGAGTGATATGGTGATTGTCAGAAGCCAGGGAGAGCAGCAACAGAGAGCAATGGGAAAGGTTGGTCAATGGGTACTAAGCTGTAGTTGGAGAAATGAGTTCTTCTGCACAGAAGTCATGATAAAATACCATTATCTTAAAAAAAAAGTCCAGGAGAAAGTATTGGTGAATATCCTCATCACAAAGACAAAATTAGTGCTTAATAAGGTAGATATGTGTACCTTGATTTTAATAGATTTTTCATTACATATCACCCTGGGATTTACAGAAAAGCACATTATAGGGGAAACTCATCATTTAGGTATTCTCAAAACATTTGTATACAGATTCTTTCTCTTCTGAATTGCTTTTAGAAGGAGTCATTAACTTCTATGATTTTCCACCCCCAAATTGTCTCCTGCACCATCAGAAACAATAGCAATGCACACTTTTGAAGCGTGCTTACTGTTGTCTCCAGGATTTTCTTCCAGGCTACTAATATGTTCTGCAATTCTAATGTCCACAAGTAGGCAATACAAATTCTAATGCTGATGAGAAAAGAGTGACTGTAAGATGCATTTCAATTTCAGAAATGTTTACATGTTAGGGGGAAAAAAAATGAAGCTTGGTGTTGATGAAAAACAGTATTTCTGATCCAGTGTGAAGTTGTTCCCATTTTTTCCCCCAGAGTTGTTTTTATATTATGGGCTGCAGAAGCACTTCTGGTATGGCAGAACAAGGCCTTCTAAAAATACACACACACACACACACACACACACACACACACACACACACACACACATCAAAACAGAAAAAAATGCCAACAAGAATGTTTGAAACTAAGAATTTCAGACCCTTGGAGATTTAACTAAGGGCTTTAAATAATCCAATTAAAAAAAAGTGGTTCTCCGTTAAAATAGGCCACTCTGTTCAATTTTAATTTGCCCTATTCTCATGCCTTTCTCCCCAACTCCCTGAGAATCTTATATGTCAAAAGCTTCACCACTCTGATAGCCATGAAAACAGAAGGCTGGCCCTGGAGGGGTCGGAACAGCTTTGAAGTCTCCTGAAATCCTTGGAGAACTGTTTTGCAGCTCACTAAAAGGTTCTATTCTGTTATTAGAGTTATTTTATCTGACTCAGCTTATTTGAAGCCAACAGCTTTATACCCACGGTGTTTTTTGAAAACAATCAGTAGCAATTATTTATCATCAGCTGTTTAACATAATGATACTCCTTGGTATCAAGGAGGCTGACCAAAAGAAATTGTAAGAAAAACAATTTAGTCTTAGTAGGCTTTGAAAAGTTCTGATATATTCCTGTGAATCTAAAGGCCATGAGTGTGCACATGTCCAGGGAAGTGCGATTTCACATCTGATTGACTTGATATCAGACACATTCCTACACACAGATACCCACTCCTCATCAGTTATACCCTGCTCCATGGAAGAAAAAGAATGAATCAAAAGAAAGCCCAGATTTTTGACCCTCCAAAGAGAATTGCATCTTAATTCCTAACTCCATACACAAAAATTAAATCAAAACAGATTATAGAACCAAATGTAACCATTAAAGCAATAAAATCCTTAGAATAAAACAAAAGCAAATCTTCATGATTTTGGATTGGGCAATGTTTTTTAGATATGACACCTGAGCCCAAGTGACAAGAAAAAAATAGACAAACTGAACATCATCAAAATTAAAAATTCTATGCTGCAAAGGACGCCACCAAAGAAGTGCAAAGATAAGCCACAGATCGGGAGGGAACACTGGCAAATCACATATCTGATACAGATAAAAAAAAACTCCTAAAACTCAACAATAAATAGTCAAGAATCCCAAATAGATGTTTCTACAAAGAAGATATAAAAATGGACATAATGTGCATGAAAAGAATCTCAACATCATTATGCATTATGGAAATGTCAATCAACATCACAATGAGATGCCACCTTACACCCTCCGACATGGCAGAATCAGAAAACAGACGTAAGAAGTGTTGATGTGGAGAAACTGGAACCCTCATATGTTGCTTGTGGGTATTTTTAAGTGTATCTGCTTAGGAAAATAGTTTTGCTATTCCTCTAAAATTTAGAGATCCAGTTACCATATGACTCAACCATTCCATCCTAGGTATATATGCTTGTGGTAGGCAGAATGACGGCCCTCCAAAGATAACTTCATCTTAGTCCCTAAGTACTTTGAATGTGCTATGTTAGATGGCAAAGGGAAATTAAGACTGTGGATTGAATCAGCAGACCACGAAGTAGTGATATTATCCTGGGTTGTGTGGGCGGGCTGCACAACAGAACTACAGTTGTCCTTAAAGGGAGGGGCAAGTAGCAGAACCAGAGGAGGGCAGAAGACAAATGTCTCTTCCCAATGTTGCTGGCTTTGAGGATAGAAAAAGAGAGAAGGCAACAGCTTCTAGAAACTGGACAGGGCAATGTCAACAAAGTCTTCCCTAGTGTCTCCAGGAAAGAATGAAGCTGTGTTGGCACCTTGATCAGTGAGATCCCTGCCAGACTTTCAAAAAGCAGAACTTAAGAAAAGTTGTGCTGTTTTAAGCCAATTACTATTGTTTATAGTAATCTGTGACGGCATCCTTAGAAAACTAATACAACATCCAAGATCATTATAAACATATATCTACAAAAAATGGAATCCAGACGTCCATAGCAGACTTACTCATAGTAGCCCCAAAAGTAAATAACTCAAATGTTCTTACCGATAAATGAATAAATAAAATGTGGGTGATCCATATCATGGAAACTTTTCCATTAAGAGGAATGAAATACTGATAAATGCTACAACATGAATGAAGCTTGAGAACTTTATGAGAAGAAAAAAATTAGCCATAGCACAAATATTATTTTCCCATTTAAATGAAATGTCTAGAATAGGAAAACCCACATAGTCATTTGCAAGGACTGGGAAGAGGACAGGGTCACACGTGACTGCTAAAATGCATGAGGCTTATTTTTGGAGTATTTTAATGGTGATGATTGCACAAACCTGTCAATCTCCTGGAAACCCCTGAGTCGTGCACTTTATAGAGGCAGATTCTGTAGGAAGAGGATTGCCGCCTCCTTCCTCAGCCTCAGGGGCTCTGAACGCTTGCTCTGTCTCACTCTGTTTTGTTTCCCTTTGGGGCTCTTAGTTCACAGCCACACCTGCCTGCAGCATTCACAGAGTGTGCTACCCAGGAGGCCAACACTGCTGCTTTGCTTGCTGCCTTCTCTGCTTCCCCAGGACAAGCAAGTCCTATGCTACCTGCTTGGGAATCTTCCAAACCACCTTGGGATCCTTTCACTGCCTGGACCTTGGCTTCTGAGTGTGGTGGGGAGGAGCAGGATCATGATCTTTTCTCTGGGCACCCAGCATCTACCTCTCTGGATTCCTCTCCTGTTTGGTTTTCACCCCCATCCTGGAGAATTTTTAGTCAAGCTGGGCACGGGCAGTAGAAGACAGGAAATAATTAAAATTAGAGCTGAAATCAATGCAATATAAATACAAGAAACAATTGGAAAAAAAAAGTTGATGAAACAACAAGTTGGTTCTTTGAAAAAATAAATAAACCCTTAGCTACACAAACAAAGAGAAGGAGAGAGAAAAATTACTAACATAGATGATGAAAAAGGTAATATCACAACAGACACTGCAGAAATTCAGAGGATAATAGAAATTATTTTTGAAAACGTGTACTCCAATAAAACAGAAAATATTGAAGGCATCAACAAATTTCTTAAGTCTTATGATTTGCCCAATTGAATCAGATGATACACACAATTTAAACAGACCAATAGCACGTGATAAAATAGAAGGTGCCATCAGAAGCCTACCAACAGAGAAAAGCACAGGATTGGATGGTTACACGGGCAAGTTCTACAAGACGCTTAAAGAAGATTTAATACTAATATTCTTCATTTTATTTCAGGAAATAGAAAAAGAGGGAACACTTCCAAACATTCTATGAAGCCAATATCACTCTGATTCAAAAACCAGACAGACACCTCAAAGAAAGATAACTTCAGACCAATATCTCTAATGAACATAGATGCAAAAATTATCAATAAAATTCTGACAAATCAAATACAAAAATATATCAAAAAGATAATGCACCACGATTAAGTGGGATTCATCCCAGGGATGCAAGTTTGGTTCAACATATGGAAACCAAAAATGTAATTCATCACATCAGTAGCCTCAAAGATAAGAATCATATGATCATCTCAATAGATGCAGAAAAAACATTTGACAAAATACAGCACCCATTAATGTTCAAAACACTAGAAAAACTAGGGATCACAGGAACATCTCAATATCGTAAAGGCTATCTATGCTAAGCCCCAGGCCAACATCATTCCAAATGGAGAAAAATTAAAGGGATTCCCTCTAAACATTGGAACAAGACAGGGATGCTCTCTTTCACCACTTCTATTCAACATAGTTCTTGAAACACTGGCCAGAGCAATTAGACAGATGAGAGAAATCAAAGGGATATGTAGAGGAAAGGAAGAACTTAAATTAGCACTATTTGCTGATGATTTGATTATATATCTTGAAGACACAAAAAGTTCCACCAGAAAACTTCTAGAACTAGTAAATGAATTCATCAAAGTAGCAGGATATAAAATCAACACCCACAAATCAAAGGCATTTCTGTGTATCAGTGACAAATCCTCCAAAAGGGAAATGAGGAAAACTACCCCATTTACAATATCCTCAAAAAAAAAGGGATAAAATATTTGGGAATAAAATTAATGAAAGAGGTGCAAGATCTATACAATGAAAACTACAGAAGCCTAAAGAAAAAAATCAAAAAAGACCTTAGCAGATGGAAAGATATGCCTTGTTCTTGGATAGGCAGAATTAACATTATCAAAATGACCATATTTTAAGGTCTGGTATAGAGATGCCACCTGCTTCACTCTTCCTGCTAAGGATTGCTTTAGCTATTCTGGGCCTCTTATTTTTCCAGATGAATTTCATGATTGCTTTTTCTGTTTCTGTGAGGAATGTCATTGGAATTTTGATTTTAATTTTGCATTAAATCTGTATAGTGCTTTTGGTAGTATGATCATTTTGATAATATTAATTCTGCCTATCCAAGAGCAAGGTAGATCTTTCCATCTTCTAAGGTCTTCTTTTATTTCTTTCTCTAGGGTTCTGTAGTTTTCATTGTATAGATCTTTCACCTCTTTCATTAAGTTGATTCCCAATTATCTTTTTTTTGAGGTTATTATAAATGGGGTAGTTTTCCTCATTTCCTTTTCAGAGAATTTGTCACTGATACACAGAAATGCCTTTGATTTATGGGTGTTGATTTTATATCCTGCTATTTTGATGAATTCATTTACTAGTTCTAGAAATTTTCTGGTGGAGCTTTTTGTGTCTTCAAGATATAGAATCAAATCATCAGCAAATAGTGCTAATTTAAGTTCTTCCTTTCCTCTACATATCCCTTTGATTTCTCTCATCTGTCTAATTGCTCTGGCTCTGTTTCAAGAACTATGTTGAATAGAAGTGGTGAAAGAGAGCATCCCTGTCTTGTTCCAATGTTTAGAGCGAATCCCTTTAATTTTTCTCCATTTAGAATGATGTTGGCCTGGGGCTTAGCATAGATAGCCTTTACGATATTGAGATATGTTCCTGTGATCCCTAGTTTTTCTAGTGTTTTGAACATTAATGGGTGCTGTATTTTGTCAAATGCTTTTTCTACATCTATTGAGATGATCATATGATTCTTATCTTTGAGTCTATTGATGTGATGAATTACATTTATTGATTTCATATGTTGAACCAACCTTTCGTCCCTAGGATAAATCCCACTTGATCATGGTTCACAATCTTTTTGATATGTTTTTGTATTCTATTTGCCAGAATTTTATTGAGAATTTTTGCATCTATGTTCATTAGAGATATTGGTCTGAAATTTTCTTTCTTTGATGTGTCTTTGCCTGATTTGGGGATCAGGGTGATACTGGACTCACAGAATGAGTTTGGAAGTGCTGCCTCTTTTTCTATTTCCTGAAATAAATTGTAGAGTATTGGTATTAGTTCTTCTTTAAAGGTCTTGTAGCAAAAGACTTAAAACAGCATACTATAGGGACACAGCTACATCAATGTTTATAGCAGCACAATTCACAATAGCTAAACTGTGGAGCCAACCTAGTTGCCCTTCAGTGGATGAATGAATAAAAATAAATGTGGCATATATACACAATGGAATTTTACTCAACAATGAAATCATGGTATTTGCAGGTAAATGGATGGCATTGGAGAAGATAATGCTAAATGAAGTCAGCCAATCCCAAAAAGACAAATGCCAAATGTTTTCTCTGATATAAGGAGACTGATTCATAGTGGGGTGGGGAGGCGGAGCATGGGAGGAATAGACAAACTCTGGATAGGGCATGGGGGTGGGAGGAGAAGGGAGGGAGCATGAGGTTAAAAATGATGGTGGAATGTGATGGCCATCATTATCCAAAGTACATGTATGAAGACACAAATTGGTGTGAATATACTTTATATACAACCAGAGATATGAAAAATTGTGCCCTATATGTATAATATGAATTGTAATGCATTCTGCTATCTTATATAAAAAATTAATAAAAGTTTTTTTAAGAAAATGAAGAAACCAAAAATCTGATTCTTAAATCCTTTGCCTTGGGCTGGGATTGTGGCTCACTTGCCTTGCACATGTGAGGCACTGGGTTTGATACTCAGCACCACATAAAAATAAACAAACAAAATAAAGATATTGTGTCCATGTATAACTAAAAATATATATATATATATATATATATATATATATATATATATATATATATATATATATATTTAAAAAAATACCTTTCCTGAGAAATAGTGGTAATGTGCCATAAAACCCGGGCCACAGAAGAAACATGGGTGTTGGGAATTATGGGCAAGAATCCTGAAATGGCTATTTCATGGTATCATAACCCACTCAATGCACAAGATGTCCAAGCAAGAAGGTGAAAATCAGAGATTTTCATGGTTGGAGAACCTGCTTCTTATCCATATGTGGTTCCCTAAGACTCATCAACACCTGAAAGTTTTGGAGACACTTTAAAGTAATGACATGTTGAATTTATCTCACATGCTAGAAAAGTTTTCTTTCTAGCAATCAGCCTTTCCTATGTGTCCAAATAAGAATTGTAACTACAGGGGTCCCTGAAGACCAACAGAGCAAATTTCTGAGCTAAGAATGATAATTTATTCTTCAGGTTCACCATTTCTTTTCGTATACAATTTGCTTTTTAATTTATCTTTTTTTGTGGGGCGGGAATCATTAGTAGACAAGCATTATGAGGATCCAAAGGTTTAGGAGAAAACTGTGGACAGTACATTTTACATTGAGGAATATCTATCAACTATCAAGTTTTTCTTACTGGAAATTAGGGAGTGACTGCCACATTAGTAAAGTAGACTGTTGCTGTAACAACTCCCAGTTTTGGGTTTTGCTTACATGATAGCTCTTGGGGTATTTAGCCAACATCCTTCTGTGTGGTTAATAGAGAAACCTGCTGCTCCTTTGAGGATTTTGGAGCCCTCCACTGCAGCCTCTGCATGGGCCACAGATTGAGGAGAGACAGCTTGCAGCTTCTCCAGCCTGAAGACGGTGTGGTGTGTATGAGTGTGGCCCACAGTCCCCTATCCTGAAATTCAACAAAAGCCCCTACCTAATTGTGAAGATGAAGGCTTCTAATGATAAGAGCTAACATTTATTAAGCACTTCATTCTGCCCCATGTCCTGCCTTAACACACCCCATTTATTCATTAATTCATTTTATAGAGGAAGCACCATGAAGTTTTGCATTTGGCAGATGAGAAAACTGAGACCAAGAAAACTAACTCAATTAAGGTCAGAGAGCAGCAACTGGCAGAGCCAGGACCCAAACCCACAGCTGGTCCCACAGCTCTTATTCTCTTGGTTATGCTGCTGCTGTGTTACGATTATTAAAAGGAGCCACCTAGCTAGGCATGGTGGCCCTGCCACATGGGAAGCTAAGGCAGGGGGATCACAAGTTTGAGGCTAGGCTCAGCAACTTAGCAAGGCCCGAAGCGACTTTGTGAGACCAATAGGACAGACAGCAGAATACATCAGACACTAGAAAGGCAATATGTCAATCAATGGAAGGGTAACTGATGTGATACAGCAATTTGTATACGGGGTAAAAGCGGGAGTTCATAATCCACTTGAATCAAACCGTGTAATATGATGTATTAAGAACTATGTAATGTTATGAACTACCAATAAAAAAAAAAAAGAATAATATGCTAAAAAAAAAAAAAAAAAAAAAAAAAAAAAAAGGGCTGGGGATGTGGCTCAGTGGTGAAGCACCTCTGGGTTCAATCCCTAATATTAAAAAAAAAAAGAACCACTACAAAGCCATATTAGCTGCCAGGCATATTTTTTAGTGACCTTACAATACCAAAATTTCATACTTAAAAACTAGTCATTCTCACCCTTCCCCAAAGTAAAGATGCCTAGAGACAGAAATTAACATAGCAACATGTTAGTACATGTGATCTCAGCAACTCAGGAGGCTGAGACAAAAATACTGAAAGTTCAAGGCCAGCCTGGGCAACTTAGCAAGACCTGTTTCAAAATAAGTACCCCCCCCCACACACAGAAAACTATAAAAGGGTAGGGATATAGCTCAGTAGGTAAGTGCCACTATGTTCAATCCCCAGGTTCCACAAACAACCAGAAACTTAGCATCAATGTCAAGGCTGGACACCCACTAGGTAGCAGATAAATCACCAACATTCCGCATTAATTCTCACAACATCCTTGGAGTTAGATGTTAACCGCCCATTTGATATGCAAGTAAACTGAGTCTCTAGGAGGCTCTGACTTGACTAAGATCACTGTGAATGAAACAGGATTGGGCCAAGTCTTTGTGCCCAGAGTTTGTCATTTTTTCATCCTACTTTCTGTCTATAGAACAAAGTTAAAGGCAAGTATAAACTCTGGGACTTGCCTACTTCAAAACCATGGAAGCTTCTGTGGTCAATTACAAGATTTCCAAGGAACTAGTATCTAGCTCCTGAGTGTCCTAACTTTAATGAAAGCGCAAAGCCTGAAGGGAACCCCAGGCAGCCCCAGAAGCCATGATTACCTAATGTTAAGGAAAACAAGTAGGACAGAAAATTGTATCTAAGCTATAATTTCTCTTTCCCATCTATACACACACACACACACACACACACACTACTTGTAAGTTTATGCATATGCAGTCGGTCCTCCATAACTGGGGCGTTCCTGGTTAATGCATTCAATCAATCACAGATAAAAAGTATTTTTAAAATAATGTGTCTGTACCAAACATATACAGACAGACATTTTTTAAAATAATTATTCCCTAAACAACCCATTATAACAACGATTTACATGACATATGATAAATACATGGGATATGCATAGGTTGTATACAAATATTAGGCCTTTTTATATGAGGGACTTGAACATTCCTGAATTTTGGTATCCAGAGGAATTCTGGAACTTATTGCCTGTGGATGCCAAATGATAACTGAATATATGTATATGGGGCATGAATATATATGACTTAAAATCTTTAAAAATGACTAGATAATTACAACAATAGTGATTAGCTCTGGGTGGTGGGAAAACAGATGTTTTCTATCTTTTCCTAATACTTCATATCACACATTATTAAAGGATCAATAAGTGTGATTTTAAAAAGCAAATTTAAAAATTATTTGGGAGGCCTTGTGGTCTAGGGGAAAGAACATGGGCTTTGATGAATGGTGTGGGTGATCAGAGAAGAAAACCCATGTTGTAGTTAGCTTTTCCATTGCTGTGACCAAAAGACCTGACAAGAACAACATAGAGAATAAGGTTATTTTGGCGGATGGTTTCAGAGGTCTGGTCCATAGTTGTCTGACTCCGTAGCTCTGGGCCCAGGATGAGGCAGAATATCGTGGTTGAGGGCACGGAGGAGGAAAGCATCTCAGGATGTGATAGCCAGGGAACAGAGCTCTGCTCACCAGGGTCAAAAACATAAACCCTAAGGCAGAGCCTCAGTGACACACTTTCTCCAGCCGCACCTTACCTGCCTACAGTTATCACTCCATATCAGTGGGTTAATCCACTGATAGATTACTCTTCTTATAATCTGATCATTTCACCTCTAAAAAACGCACGTTTTTTACACATGAGCTTTGGAGGGACATCTCAGATCTGAACCATAACCACCCATATCTTTTTTTGTTCATTCATTTTTTAATTCAAAAAATGTGATAGGGAGCTGCTTTAGATTGAATATTGAATCTTGCCTCAGGACCATGTATTAGAGGCTTGATCACAAACCTGTGGCACTATTAAGAGGTGGCGGAATCTCTAGGAGGTGGGATTTAATTGGAGGAAGTTCGGTCACTGGGGCACGTCCTCAAAAGAGATATTGTACTCTATCACCTTCCTCTCTCTCTCTCTCTCTCTCTCTCTCTCTCTCTCTCTCTCTCTCTCTCTCTCTCTCTCCTTGTTGACTGCCATGAGGTGAACAGGCGCTCTTCCACCACATCCTCTCACCACAATGTACTATATTGCCATAGGCCCAAAGTGGCAGGACCAAGTGCCCATGAGTTGATCTCTGAATGTTCCAAAATAAACCTTTCCTCCTTAAAAGTTAATGTATTTCAGGTATTTGTTACAGTGACAGGAAGTTAACTAACACAGACAGGACCAGAGTTCCAGATATCTATGGCTGTGCAGGTTGACATAGCACTCAGTGCCCAGCAACATCAATGAACAAATAACCAACCCCTTACTATAATATAAGCACCTGGAAGCACATTATGGAGCAGAAAGCCCCAGTTTCATCCCTGTCTTCCAAAGTAGCTATGCGGCCTTGTGTACATTACTGATTCTCTCTGAGGTTGCTTCCTCATGTGTATAATAGAGATAATAACAGTACCTACTCATTGAAATATTGCCATTATTAATTTAGACAGTGCATGTAAATTATTTAACACAGCCTGACACCTAGTGAATATGAATTGTTGGTGATATTATTATTATTATATTTTGGTCTCTCTGGTCTAATATATCTAAATAATTAATATAAGAGAACACTGATGGATGATAAATATTGCAGATGGTTGCTTCTTCTAAAAAGTTTTACCTGTTTAACTTTTAAAGGTAAAATAAAATAAGTTTTTGTGAAGATTTGTTTTCCAAGGTCCCTAAACAAAACTCTGCAACAATCCTCTTTCATAACATAACAAAACACAGGTATCTTCAAGCACTGTTTTCTCTTATTCCTGTCCCCTATTTCCATAGGAAGATTCTGCACCTGCAGTTAGGAGGTATATGATATATTACCCCAAAGAAGGGGTTAGATACATCTCAGTGAATCTTTCCAGAATCTTCACAAACACTCCTAGACAAAACAAAGAGAGAAGAGGAAGCATGTTGTAAACAGCACAATTGCTATTTGTTTTCTTCACAGCTTTTCACCCTAGATGAGCCCTATTCGATACTGTTCTGTTATCAATTGCTACCTAGCAAACTGTCATGGCTGGAAACAGGAGCCGTGAATTATTATTGCTCACATTTCCAGGGGTTGGTTGGGCAGTTTCTTCATCCATTTCTCTTGGGCACATTGCTGGGCTACATTCAGCTGGAGAGTTGCTTGGCTGGGTGGTTGGAGGTGGTCTCACTCACACACCTGATGGGTGGCACTGGCTGTCAGCTGGCCCACCTCATTTCTCCTCCAGAGCGTTGCCTGAGCAGCAATGAGCTGAAGCCGTTCCCTTGCAGGTGACCTTTAGGCAGATGGCTAAAAGGAGAAAGGGGCAAGTGGAGCTCTTGAGGCTTAGGCTGAGAGCTCACACGTATTCTATGTGTTGAAGCAAGGAGCAGGGGAGATGGCTACCACAGAGACAGGAGGAGAGCAGAGTGACACTTGCAAAAGGACCCGCAGCTGGAAAGAGGAGAACTGTTGCTGTTGAATAACTTAGCACACCGAGCATGAGCTCTCCCTGTTCAAGCCGTCACTCTTGCCTGATTCATTGAATCTTCCCATAAATTGATCCAATTTAGAAACCAAGGTTATCCTCTGTTTTCTGATGCTCCTACAGAATACCACAATCCTGATGATTTATGAAGAAAAAAAATTATTTTTCAGAGTTTGGGAGACTGGGAATTTTAAAATCAAGGAGCTGGCACCTGGGAGGGCCTTTCTGATGCATCACAACAGGTGGAGAGGGAATCGCGTGGTGAGAAAGCACCTATGAGAGGGGGCACAGCGGGAGAGAATTCCCTTTTATAATGAGGTCACTGTCACCATAGCTGACCCATTCCGTAAGGATGGCATGAGTCTGTCCGTGAGGGTTGATTCCTCTGGACCTAATCACCTCTTATAGATCCTACTTCCCAATACCATCACAAGGACAATTACGTTTCAACATGAGTTTTGGAGGAGACACTTCAACAGTACTACCCTCCCACAGGTAAAGTTAATCGATGTTCTTGCACAGCACAGTCTTGCTATCACTAAGGCCGCACCCATGGTCTCTTTTACATGACGGAAAAGCCATGCATCTCATTTACCCAGAAATCTCAGCCTCTGATAGCTCTGGATAAGAGTCTGCCAAACAGAGGTACTAGGGAGACTTGGAAGGAGAAACAGAATAAAGAGCCACCCATCTCTGGAGGTGGCGCAGGGCAGCTCTGTGAGCAGATGTGTGATTCTCAGCCGCTTCCCAGGCAGCTCTCCAGACCCACCTGCTTCCTTGCCTCCGTGAAGAGAGGTGGTGGGGACTTGCCAGACACTGGAGAATTACGGTGGCATCCTGGGGAGTGTTTATGAATCACACTCTGGTGTGCCAGCCTGAGATCCCTGGTGGCAGCGTCCCTGACCTTCATTTGCATAGGTCAGCCTGTAGTTGTATAAGCCATTATTTCCTTACAGTAAGAACTCGAAACCTTTCCTTGGCACATGGCATGGCTTTTGTTTTTCCATATAAATGCTAATGGAGACAATTTTGGATACCAGATTATTCCTCAGACCTAACTAGATTAGAAAGTAGTCATGACCTTACTGCCAGGGAAAATGGGATGCTCCCCATCAGTGGCAAAGCTCTAAGTTCTCAACTGTGGATGCCTGGAAGCAAATACTAGAAGGTCAAGGCTGGGAAGATTGAGTGGCTGCTCCATGGAATGTTCTGACTGAAAGGAGGAGTTCAAGGAAAGTGGGGTTCAATGGCTCTTTCCCACTGTGCTGGAAATTTGGAAGAAAGGAAGTGATAAGCTCAAAGCTTTCTGTTTTCATCTCAAGGAATGTGTGAGGAAGAGGGAGCTTCTTTGGCTTTTTAAAAGAAAGACCTTATTTCTCACGGTTAAACTGTCAAGATTTAGGAGAACTAACTCAATGTTGAATCCTGACTAAATTATGACATAAATTGAAACGACAGCCTAACCAGGTCCCTTATATCATATCAGGAATTTGATAAGGGAAAGACTATTCCCCCAAACTGAAGTTGAATTATTAGGAAAGATTCCTATGATTCTGAAGACTTGGATCCCATCATTTTTTGACTCTCCTAACAAGCTCCCTTTCCAGAAGAGCCATCCTCCCCAGGTGGAGGAGGTGAGCTCACCTCCTCTTCCTTAAAGACCCTGTGATGACCACACCTGAGGATGAGTCGTTGCAGGGAGGTGGTGCTGATTCTACTCCAGACCTCTCCTACTACCTCTCAGTGTTTTCCTGTCTGTGCTTGGAGTCCAAGAACAGCTGCGGATTCCCTGTGGACCACAGCAGAGATACATACACAATCTATTCTAAAAGAAGGTTCAATATAGGTCAAAAATTCTTATAAAATGTTACAAGGTTATTTTGAGTATAACCTAAACAGGATTATAGACTTGAGGGGTGTTTTAGTCAACTTTTGCACTGCTATAGCCAAAAGACCAGAAGAGAACAATTTTAGAGGAGGAAAAGTTGATTTGGGGACTTAGGGTTTCAGAGTTCTCAGACCATAAATGGCCAGTTCTGTTCCTCAGGGCCCAAGGTGACGCAAAATACTATGGAAGAAAGGTGTGGTGGCCAGATTCAGTGGCACATGCCTGTCATCCTGGCATCTTGTAGGGCTGAGGCAGGAGAATCATGAGTTTAAATCTAGCTTCAGTAGAAGTGAGGCTTTTAGCAACTCAGTGAGATCCTGTCTAAATAAAATGCAAAATAGGGCTGGGGATGGGGCTCAGTGGTCGAGTGCCCCTGAGTTCACTCCCCGGTACCAAAAACATTTAAAAGATGAGTATAGAGCAAAAAAGTAACTGGGAACATGCCATCAGGAAGCAAAGTGAGAGACGGCTTCCCTCATCATGGTCAAAATATCTACATCAAAGTCATGTCCCAGGGACCCGCCCCCTCCAGCCTATCTAACTATAGTCACCAGCCAGTTAATCCCTATCAGGGGATTAATGCATGAATTATGGTAAATCCCATAACCCAATCATTTCGCCTCTAAACTTTCTTGCATTGTCTCACACATGAGCTTTGGGGGGACATCTCAGATCTAAACCATAACAGGGAGCAAATTATTTGACTGCACTGTTCCAATCTCTTTCCAAAGCTACCCACCAGGTTCCACATTTGAGAGGCTCCATCGTTAGAGAAGGCTCGGCAGCATATCCAGCCTGCTAGACAGATGTTCTGGACAGGGGCTGCATCTTCGTGCAGATCCAGAGTGGTCTCTGCTATGGTTTGATTAGGAGGTATCCCTAAGAACTTATGATGATTAGGTTATGAGAGCTGAAACCTAATCAGTGATTTAATTTATTTGATGGATTAATAATTTGAAAGGACTGGAAGAAGTAGGTCAATGGGAGCCAGTCTCTGGGGTTTATGTTTTGTTCTTTGCACCTCTTGCTCTCTGCTCCCAGGCTCCCATGAGGTGAGCATTCCTCTGCCATGTCCTTCTGTCGTAATGTTCTCAAGCCCAGAGCAACGGAGTCAGCTAACTATAGACTGAAACTCTAAAACCATGTACCCCCCCCAAAAAAAAAATCTTTCTCTCCTGTAAGTTGGTCTTATTGGGTATTTTGGTCACTGCACTGAAAGCTGATTAGCACAGTCTCCCTGAGAGGAGAGCACATGTAAATGGTCCCTTGGGATTTGGGAGCAAATTTATTTTCTCCTTCTGGCAACTTCTGTCCTTACTTACTGCTGGGCCATGGGAGCTCCTATGTGCACAAGATGCATATTAGTAGCTGATTGTTCTCTAGGTCACTGAACCACAAAGCTAGGTGTGGGCAGCAGCTGTCCATCAGCCAGGGAAACTAGGAGGTGAAAAGTTGGGCTCTAGCAAGATTTAAAAGCAAAAGTAAGTCTGTGTACCTCCTCTTCTTACACCGATGCCTTTCTCTCACCCCACACTGTGTTCCAGGGGACCAGGTGACCAAGTATAAAAACACATAGACCTGATTTTCAGATGATTCTGCATGTTATGCCGCCACATTCAAAAGTGAACAGCTGCAACTCTGCAGCTCCACGAGGGAGTGACCTCAAGGGTAGGAGGAAGGGAGAGCCTCCCATGATTGTTCACTGTGCCTGCCAGGAGAGGTGACAGCTGTACCCAAATGCACTGACTGAGAAACTATGGCTCATGGTTTTGCAGGATGTTCAGGGACTTGGGAGGAATCTGAATGAAAAAAATCAATCGGTTTCTCTGGGAAAACAGTACTCAAGTGGACCTTTCTAAAGTCACAGAGTGTGAGGATGTTGGTCCCTTGGGAATTTCCCCCAACAGTAATTAGAGTGACTTTCATCCAGCATCAGGATAGGATTGCCCCATCTGTAAATGTCCCTTGTCCTCTCAGTCACCTCCCCAAAAGCTTGCTCAGTCGATTTGTGAGCAAAGGGATCATACTGCCAGGTGTGATGGTGTGGCAAGGCATCCCTGGCAGCATGAGCTGGGATCCTGGCACAGCAGAGGGCAGCAGGAAGCCTTGTACTTCAGTGACATTCTTCATGGTAGACAACTGGACATCCAATAGGGTACATTGGACCCCTCCCATCATGGGAAGTGGGATGGGGAAGGGATGCATCTTCGCTGAATTACCACTCTGAAGATGAATTTAAATTTCCTGCCTGCAATAGAATAGTTCCCTCTTCTATGAGGGGGTGTGTTCTTAGACCCCTCCCCCAGTGGGTGCCTGAAAACCAGATAGCTCTGAATTCTCAGTGTGCAACATTTATTTCTATACATACATACATTCACTTAATGCCTTTTGCATCTTAACTAAGCACTTACCATGCACTGTGACTGTAAAATTTGCAGTTTGAGGTATAAAATTAGCATGGATTTCTTTCTCCTTCACAATTTCACAGATAGCAGACTTATTCTTACTGTAGATCTTAGCAACCTCAGTATAAGTTTTTTTTTCTTGCCTTATTAAGAACTTTCACCTTTTCACTTAAAGCAAGCATTTTACAGCTTTTCTTTGGCAGAACCAAATTGCTGGTAACACTATTCTTCTGCTTCTGGACCATTATTAAGTACAATAAGTGTTACTGAACAAAATCACGATGATACTGTGAGGGTATATCTGATAACAGAGACATGAAGAATGGGTGGGTGACATACACAGTGAGAACATTATGGACAAAGGGGAGACCCACATTCTGGGCAGGATAGAGTGGGATGGTGCAAGATTTCATTTCACTACTAAGAATGGAGTGCAACTTAAAATTTATGAATTATTTCTGAAATTTTCCATTTAATATTTTTGAAACATGGTTGACTGCAAGTAACTGAAACCATAAATAAAAGGAGATAACTATACTTCTGTCAGTTCCTCTATCCATGGACTTTTAGAAGACCTCATCCACTGCCATACCATTCCACAGGACAGAAAGTGTGGTAATGAGCCTACACCCATAGATTCCACTGATTTTATAACATTCCCTTTCATTACAAATTACAGCATGAAAAGGCTAACAGTAATGTGGTATAAATCCTGACCAGTAACCAGTGTAAGTTGTCATTTTTCCCATAGCTAGAATACATGGGTCAAGAAACTTTACAAAAACCACTAGCAAAATCTTGGCTCCATCTTTCTGCCTCACTAATCTCTCATGTGGTCATGTGACTCACTTATGCCAAAGGAACACAATGTATGTGTGTGTGTGTGTGTGTGTGTATCTCCAAGATATGCATTTTTTTTCAAACACCTTTCTTTGCTTATTAGAGCCATTCTGCCTTTGAAGGACAGGGCAGAATTTTATTATCTTTCCTGAAAAGTTATTCTTATAATCAAAGAAAACCTAGACAATTAACCCCTGTCTGAATTTGAATTTGAAATTCCTTTTTGACAGTGGATTCTAGGACATCTCTGTGAAGTGGTTGCCGATCTCTTGGGTGGGTAACCACAACTCATCTCTCGTCCATATTCCTTCTCTTCCCATTTACCTTACAGGAGCCCCCAAGTGTACAATCTGCCACAATTCAGTGGTGAAACATTTATTGTGTTCAATTAAATTCTTATTGAGAATGATGGAAGTGCTAATGGGATATGCATGCAAGATCAAGCCTTGACATTTTGATTTATTTCTTGCTGGCTTGGGGCAGTGGAAAAGAACACAGGACTGCTAAAGAGTTAAGTGTGCTGCTGCCACAGTGCCCAGGGAAGTTAACAGGACAGCGACAATGCCCACTGACCCTGGAGTTTCTAACAGGAAGAAATGGGATTAAAAACCTCCTGAACCCAAATGTCACATTTGTAATTATTTTCCCAAAGGAGTGGGTTGGTAGATTATTAAGTTCCCCACGTCTTGGTTGTAGGCAATGCTGCAGAAGGGTAGAGGAATAGCTGGGTATGAGTGAGATGCTTTGGTGAAGATAAACCTCCTGTTCCCAGTCCTTGCCTCACAAAGAAAAACAACAGAAACAAAATGCCAAAGCTCTAGAGAGGAAAATAAAATCATTAGAAATCTTTAATCCTATCCCAGGGTGCTAAAAACAAGCCTCTCTTTCCTTATTATGGTAGATATTATTAGATGCTCTCCAAAATCTAGGTTTTTCTGTTCTCTGGAAATTAAAAATCACTTAACTTCACATGTCTGAGAACAAGAAGTAGGCATCATACATCCTGACTGGGGAATGGCAAAGAGTGGGGAGAATTGTGTGACAGAGAGGGATAGGTTCTAGCAGTGAAACTCAAGCTGTAGTTGGTTGGAAAGTCACCAGGCAGGAATACTTTTCCATCGGCCTTGACTTGAGGAGACATGGTAAGACTTCGTTTCCCAGGCTCTTTTCCCGTTGTCCGTGGTCAATATGAGCAGTGGTGGTATCTACCACATCTAGCCTGTCCCCTGCAAACCTTCCACAAGTACTTCTCCACATTTCCCTCCTCCAAGACCTATGGCAAAGGCCATGTGATCTTAGGAAGTCACACACCGAAAGCAGAGCCTCCACCTCCTCACTTCACAGGTAGAAATAGCTTCCCTGTGGCAAAGTAGTCCCAGTACTTAGAGTACCAGGGAATGTTCGGGAATGGGCCAGAATAATGCTGTGTGCTGCTTTCTACTAGTGCATTTAACAATGCATTACAAGAAAGAGATGAATTTAGGTGTATCTGATCAGTTTTTTTTTTTTATTGGTTGTTCAAAACATTACAAAGCTCTTGACATATCATGTTTCATACATTAGATTCAAGTGGGTTACGAACTCCCATTTTTACCCTAAATACAGATTGCAGAATCACATCTGTTACACATCCACATTTTTACATAATGCCCTATTAGTAACTGTTGTATTCTGCTACCTTTCCTATCCTCTACTATCCCCCCTCTCCTCCCCTCCCATCTTCTCTCTCTACCCAATCTACTGTATTTCATTTCTCTCCTTGTTTGGGGGAGTAGATGATGTGCATAAATTTAAGGACCCCTGGGACTAAAATATATAAAGACCTCAAAAGTTTTTAAAAAAAATAACTGAAAAGTGTTTTGAGCATTGGTGACCCATGCAGTTTGTTTGTTTGTTTTTTAGTTAAACAAAAACTGACTCATCCCTGTGGCTAGTATCAGATCAAGGGTCTGTGGAATCTGGAAAGGAAAATGCTAATTACATCTAGGAGAAGTCTTGGGTCCCTCAAAAAGAATAGAGTGGAATAGCATGGATCAGAAGGAAGCCTGCAGAGACTGGAGAGAATCGCCCTGCCAAAGAGGCTAGACCAACAAGATGACCCATTGTCTGTAATATCAGAGATGCTAGGTGAGAGTTGGCATCGACAAGAACAACCCCAAATCCCCAGAACAAAAACCTTTGATGGTTTGAGCCTTATTAAATCTTTGTACTTCTAAAACTTATATGAGCAGGAAGTGGCTATTAAAGTTCAGAATCCCCAAAAAGGGTATCCTAACACCCTAATAAAGTTCCCTTCACCTGTGAACATAGAAAAAAAAAGGAATCACAGGAGTCAATTGACTGGGCAGTTCCTTCTGGACCAAAGAGGAATGTCAATCTAGAGAGCAACAGAGAGACATTCCCCAAAGAATAATGATACTTATTTGGCAATGGGAATGTATGCACTATATTAAACTATGGGTATATTCAAAGAGGATGGGACAAGGAGAAGTTAAAAGTGGGGTGTGGGGAGATTTGCATAAAGTGCTTGGATACATTGGTTTTAGATGTTAGAGTAGGTAGTTAGACAGGAGCAGGGGATGGTGGAGGGAGAACAGGGCTCACTCCATCCAGAGTGGTAAAAGAGCACTCTATCTCAGGAAATAGAGAATCCTGGCCATGAACCCCTTCCTTCACAGTCAGATACACCTTCTTAAAACTAAAAAAATAATTTTAAGGGATTTTCAACTTTGGAGAATGAAGCAGAGCACCAGGCACTATCATTTGGGTGATCCCAGTTTCATTGTAAAATCATTTACTCTGTGGCTTTGACCTCCCCAGCCTCCATGGGTTTCCCTTGGGTACCCATGGGAAGTTTTCCAACATGGCGACATCAGCACAGATGCACTAAGCCATGGCAGGAAATCGCAGGAACTTCCCCCAGTACATAACACATGAGCAGGGAAAGCTTCCAGGCCATCTATATAAACCTGCCACCTGGAAACCCCAGGCTGAAATCTTGCTTTTTAAGAAGACAAGAATGAAGACCCATTGTCTGTAATATTAGAGATGCTAGGTGAGAATTGGCATGAGCTCATGGGTGGAGATGCCTTTCTGCCAACATCTTGTCTGAATTGCTGTAGTCTTAAAGTATGTTAAAGATAAACTTTGATCCACAAAACTGACAAGCATGAGAAGCATTGGGTGTGCAGAGTGGAACATCTTTCAGGGGGCCTCTAGGAAGCTCTTGAAAGTGCTGGGGTTGAAGCTCAGTGGTAGAGCGCTCGCCTTGCATGTGTGAGGCACTGGGTTTGATCTCCAGCACCACGCAAAAATAAAGGTATTATGTCCATCTACAACTAAAAAATATTTTTAAAAATTAGAATTGCTCTTCTTAAAAAAAAAAAAAGAAAGAAAGAAATTTCTGGAGAAAATACTTATCAAAGATAGGCATGAGCCGTCACTTCAGTACTTCCCAGCTCCAATTTCGTCTAGGACTGACAAGAAGGATTTCATCTTGGTATCAACAGCCTCACAGGAGAACATGCATTTGGTCAGGGAATCTTACCCCATATCAGAATAGGGTCTCACATCACCCTTCTTCATTGCTATGGATGTGTGACTGCTGTATGCATCAAAGTCTTCCCTTTGCAAATGCAGGGGTTCTATTGTGGTTTTCTTATCCCTGTTTCATCCCTGGGAGTGAGTGTGGTGGGTGGGAGAGATCAGACAGGGTAGGAAGAGGACAGCTTGTCTTTTAGTTGGTCAAACCATGCAGAACTGTATTCAGGCCTGATAGGGTTCCTTGTACATTACCTGGACTTCTGAGAATTTAATCTGGATGCAGCAGCTGAATAGATTTTTAAATTATATCCATGATGGAAGAGAGTCAGTGTGTTCTGAATAGGAAGAAGTACATGAAGATATTTGGGGTGCAGAAAGATGGACTGGGATAGAGATCGCCTCACACCAAACTTCATGCTCTATCCTGCCTTTTGGAAACTTAGCTAGGCAATATTTTCTGGCTTATTTTACAATTAGATGGGACAATAAGATGGAGTCAGGGGATTAGGACTGGAGATGATGGATGCAAGTTCCCCAGATGGCCCATCAGTGCTTCATTGTGATGCTCCAGGGCAACTCTGAGAGTCAAAGAGGGCAAGAGCCTCTTCCACCAAGCTCCCCAACAATCTAAACTACTCAGAACTATAATGTGAGCAAGAAATAAACTTAGGTTGGTTTTGATCCCGTATGTATTGGGGTGGTTGATCTGTTATCCCAACTAACATGGCCCTAAATAACATACTGAGCATCTTTTTCTGTGTCTGTGGTTCCCTGAACCACTCGTTAACATTCAACGTGAATCTGCAGTCGATTATAGTTTTACCAGGACTGATAAGGCTTCCTTCCCCACTTAAATGACCCCCTTATGTTCCAGTGCCTAAAATTGCTCTTTTGGAACCATTTTCTTCCGTTTACTATCTCTTTGACCTTAGGCAAAGCAGTTAAACACCATCTCGAGGTTCTCTGTTGTAATAGGGGGATAATAACACAACTACCCTACATAGTTCTGTGAGGAATGAATGAGAGAAGCCTCACCCATATTGAGCCCAGTGCCTGGCACAGAAAACCTGTAAGAGAGAAAAAGCTTTCTTCTCTCCCTCCTCAGTTTCAGTAGTTGGGGAGTGTGAATTCACCTGACAAAAGATCAACAGGAGAAAAGACTGCATATTTATTAATGTTAAATTTTACATTTTTTACACGCATGGGGGCTTCACAGAAGAGAAGGAAAAACCCAAGGAAGGTTAGATTTGAGGGCTAACGTGCCATTTTAACAAATGATCACAAATTATGGAGAAGTAACTAAGAGGAAAGAGGGTTTGAGCTTCTGGGGACATTAAATTATGGGAACATGATTAGGAAGTATCTGGAGGGAATTAAAGGATGGTGAGGGTTAATAATGATGCTCACTCTTACAAATGCAAGGCAGACTGGTCTGGTGCTGGTTCTGTGTCTCTGGTGATGACGGTTGCTCTTCCCCTCCTGGAACAGGAGAAGGGAGTAACTTATGCCACCTTCACAATGGTAAATTTATGCCCTGTTTTAGGCAGGAAAGAGGAGGGCAAGATCTTTTCCTGCATTGATGGTTCTCAGTCGCCTTCAACTCGAACTAATCCTTATGCCAAAGTGGTATTTTGTGGGTAGCATGTTCTGGATCCCTTCAGAGGTAATCAGTCAATACTGAGATTTGTGTTGTTATCTGGCTGAGGCACATATTCATTTGAAAATCTTCTTGGTTTGATTTCTGAGAGGGTAAACACCTTCTAAGGGTGAAATGAGGGATGCTCTTCCATGCGCCTGAGTGGAGTGATCGAAGCCTAGATGGGGAGGTTCTGGGTCAAGGACTAAGCCTGGACTTGAACCTGTGATTCCCCAGGAGGCCTTGGGGACACTGTAAGCAAAAGGCACCTGTGTCAGGATCCTATGACAGAACCAGCCAGGTGTGAGGAAGTGATCGCCTCTGATAATTTCTTCATATATAGTAGACACCTGGCAATAGAGGAGGAGCTGAGAAAACTAGATTTTGAAATAAATGGTCTTAAAGGAGTGGTCAGGGGAAAGTCAGTTTGAAAAGCAAATAACTAAACCATCAGGAGCCAGTTTCTCGGTTCAAACCTACCCTGACAAATGCTCTTTGCTGGAAACCAGAACAAAGCCAAAGCAGGTTCAATTTAGAGGTAAGAAGTCAGATGGAATCAATCCAGTCAGTAAATGAGCCAAGTAAGGCAAAGAGGCTTCATGTAGATAGTGCCAGAATCTCTAAAGTATCTAAATAAGAACTGCTTGGAAACAGTAGTAGGTTGGACGCTGCACTAATGTGACACAGCAACAGGAGACATCGATGGACCATGTGAATGACCAGGGATACTTGACCTAGTATCTGAAGGCATTCTGGCGAGTGAGGGTTCTCAGTACCACCCAGTTCCACAAACTGCCAGATACAGAACTCCGAGACCAAAAAACAATCCATCTAGCTTGTCATGAAAAGCCAATCTGCATCCTCAGCCATACTCCCCAGAGCTATGTAAGAGAAGGTTTGCTTCAGATTCATCTCCCTGGTCTCCTCTAGGGTATCTGCCAAAGTGTTTTGCATAGGGTCCTCGGGCCACCCACATCATAACACAGGTACCTAGGCCACCTTCCCAGACTCCTGAATTAAACCCCTGGTGGAGGAGCCACGGAATGGTATTGTTTACAAGCCTCTGTGTGATCATTAGCACTAACACTGTGAGCTACTTGCCTATCTATACAATAAATGTCAATTTTCTTTCCCTGTGTTTGTAAAAAGCACTTGAAAAGAGTCCTGCCTCTGGAGAATTAGCTTCCAACTCTTACAAAGCTGGATAGTCGAAGGAAATTACAATTGGATCCTTTATTTGCATATAAATATCTGCTATAATCTGAATGTCTATATCCCCCAAAATCCGTGGTTTGAAATCCTCATCATCAATATGATAATATTAGAAGGAGGGGTCTTTGGGAGATACTTAGGTCATGAGGACAGAGTACTCATGAATGACGTTGTGCCTTTATAAAAGAGATGAGAGAGCTCACCGCTCCCACCCCAGGAGAACACAGTGAGAAAGGGGGAATCTCTGAAGCAAGAAGTGGACCCTCACCAGACACTGAATCCGCCAATACCTTAATCTTGGATTTCCCAGCCTCAAGAACTGTGGGAAAGAAGTTTCTATTGTTTGTAAACCACCCAGTTTGTGGGTTTTATTTTGTTATAGTGGATTAAATGGATTAAAACAATCCCTCTGCCCTGGCCATGTTTCCAAAAGATCTGTGTTTGGTTATTTCTTTTCTTTTATGCAGCCCCTGCAACAAATGATCTAAGTAGCCTTTATGGGATTGGTTCATTAACTTTGTATCTTCTCTGCCCAGCATACAAAGGGTACACAATGAGCGCTTATTGTAGCACGTTGAGATTTAAAGTAAGTCTCATAGTAGAGTCTCAGTTTCACTTATTGCCAAAGTTTTATTCATCAGAACTTTTCTGTAGGAAAAGTTGAGCAGCTTTATTCTTTATTATGAAATAGCATTGTTTGTGTTCTCTCCACGTACTTCATTAATCACTTTGACTGTAATATATAATTATAAGAACAAGCTTTGCATTCATATGAGCACTAGCTGCATATATACGTGTCTAATAAGAAAAGTCACAACTTATAAAGATAGGAGAAAAAATACCTAAATTTCTGAGAAGATTTTATTTGCCAGTTATGAAATGTATCCCAATTAAAATTCTAAGTTTTGATCGTTCACTCTATTAACTTAAAATAATTCTTAGTAGGATATTGGTTTTCATCAATCACAATGAGGAGGAAAACATCGGCAAAAGAAAATAATCATCAACATTGAACAGACCAAAAAAAATTTTAAGTGGATTCTTTTGTGATGTATTCATATTAAAAAAAAATTAGAGCTTGGACCATGTACCAGGTATTAGTCTCTTAAAGGAGGGGAAGGCAAAGTCTGTGCTCTTTGGACATCTTACAGGAGAAATGTAAATATGTGTGAACAAACAGTTGTTGTTCAGTGGACTGTCTCTGGTTCTCTCATTCTTGCTAACCCCATGGTGGTCAGTAGCATGAGTCCAGGAGAAATGAGAGAACACAGTGAGAAAGTACCCTGAGGAGAGTTAGGAGAAGAGCAAGCTGGTAGAAAGAAAACTCCGGCTCCTGCTTCTAGGGAATACTCTCTCTAGAGGAAGGAAAGGAGGGAGGGAGGGAGGGAGGGAGGAAGGAAAAAAGAAGAGAAAGAGAACACCCATATGCCACACTGTGACTGGAGCAGAGGACAGATGTTGGGCCAATGCCTGGTGCCTAAGAAGGGCTCATGGCTGTCTACTTTGTCTGCAGCCCAGGGAACCAAAGTCCTAATATGAGTGCCATGGCAAATGAGATGCCCAGCTAGAGAGCCTGTCTGCACTGGCTACTGTGATGATGGATTTATTTCCCAGTCCTGCTTCAACAGGACCAGTGCAGGGGACAGTTCCAACTCTATGAGAGCATTGGCGGGGTACTGCTGAAGCACCTTCAGACTCTTTCACTGTTAGAGTGAGAGCATACTCCTAGCACTGACTTTTCAGGTTGTAGTGCTGAATGAACCTTGGTAAACTGCAGGCAGCCAACAGTCAACAAGCAGGGGTCACTTTCTTTATTTCCCTGCTGACTTTTAGAAATCTTCCCCTGCTCAAAAGAAAGGTTCTTAATTCTTTCCCATGAAAACTGCACTTCAGTAGCAGCCCAGTGGAATTAAAGGCATCACAGGGCTTAATTTAAAGAGAAAATAAGGCTTCCTCAGTAATTAACCAAAAAAGGGACAAGATGTCTTAGAAGAGAGATTCAAATTATCCCAATACTGGGGTTAATAGGAATGATTTTTTTTTTCATTTCTCCCTAGAGGTTATGTTGATCTGGCAAATTAGTAGTGTGCCTCAGCTCCTTGGTATTCTTCACCAAGAACTTCAGCTGCCAAATAAAAGGAGATGACTATAGAAATAAGACTGCACTACACCTCCTTCCCCCGAGGTTTCCCAGGGCCTGTTTGATTTATGCACTCTTCCCTTTCTCAGCCTGATCATTCCTGAGCACTCATCCATGAATCCCTGCTACAAGGGGAAAAAACAAACTAGATAGTAGGGCTAATGTTCACACCAGAAGTAAGAAAGGCAAGGAGTCATCTCTGAAGGAGTGGCCATAAAAATCCAAGAGACTAGCCCGTGTGGGAAAAAAGACCCGCAGAGACCCAATCACAGCAATCACAGTGCTCCTGTCACCTCAGCACTGTGCCTAGGAAACCTGACCGCCTGTCCAACAAGCCTTCATTCATTCATATTAGATGCTGCATGGGCATCTACCAGGTTTCAGGCACTCCAACACACATAGGGTACAGACACAAGTAAGGCCAGGTGTCATTAGGTGAGGTGTTTCCCGTCTCCAGTCTCTCACACCTCCACCCACCTCTTTCAAGAGCTCAGTTATGAATTCTATCTTTATTATCCCTTGGGTAATGATTTTTTAAAGTTACTGTGCCCTTTCCATTTTCTTCTGGACCTACTTAACAGACATTTCAAATAATGGATGTTCCCAATACAACTTTTAATAAAAATTTATGTAAATTATTATGGCTTCATATACAGTTTCCTAGAATGAAATTTTATCTAAATATTAACAATTAACTAAATAGTTTCTTCAGCCTCTGGATTCTGGACTTGTAATGCTTTCTTGACAGCATACTTGGATAGTGCTTACTTGGACATTTAATGGGATATCTCAAAGTTAATAGGTCCAAGATTGAGCTTGTCATCATGTTCCCTAAACCCTCCCAAAGACTTCGCATCTTGATAAATACAGAGTTTCTCTTCTATTTGCTGAGCACAATGAAGTATCTTTCACTCTTCTCTTTCTCTTTCACTCTCATATCCAATCCATACATAATTGGGGTTAATCTTCTACCTGGGTTAAATCCTGAAGATCAACACTATTGTCAGCTACTGAGAAACTGATGTGACTCCATTTTTGAAAATAAATAAACAACAGCAGCTTCTACCTCAAGCCTGTCCTAAGGAAGCAGGAGTGACCCTTGTCCTTGGAAAAACCCACAGAGCACTCCTAAGCACATACCCTGCTGAGTTGTTTGTCTGTAAATAACAGGAGAGATCTGCTCACCAGGTGACCCTGACTCAGTCAGGCTAGGTGGGGACCCATAGCAACTCCCTGGCAGCCACCCATCAGCAGGAGACAGGGAAATACCTGGGATGCCAGGTGACCCCCCAGTAGTTTATGGAGGTTGATAACATGTTGGGAAACCATGCAGTTCAGCACTACACCCCTCATGGCCTAAACCAATCAGTTCAAAGGAAACCCCCTCTTGTACTAACCAATCACCCCTGCCCAACTTGTTCCCGCCAGTGAATGTGCTAATCAATGTTAAGAGTTGTTGTTTGATTTTCCTGTGGTGTGGAATGATTTGCTGTGTGATGCTGTGACACGTAGAGGATCCCCCACAAACCTATAAAATCTCACTGAACAAAGGACCAGGGCTCACTCCCTAGGACTGCTGCGTCAGGAATGGTTGTCAGTCAGGCTTGAGCTTGCAATAAAGACTCTTGTGTGACTGCATCAGATTCAGCTCCTGGAGGTCTACTGGGGTCCCATGAATCTGGCATAACATCACCAGTCTCCCTTTGGGTGAATATTGAAGTAAATTACTAACTGGTTTCCCTGCTTTTCTCCTGGCTTCCCTTCTGTTTAATAACTTGGAAAAACTTTGTTCTAAACCTGGCATTGGAGAGGCATTCAAACAATGCTTGTTTGTTGATTTTAAAAATGATAGAAATCTTTCATAATTCATCAGCCAACATTCCTATCATGTGGCTTTAGTATACCTCTGGTACATCAGCTGGATGGTTTCTTCCTGGAACTTCAATACAGGAGAATTCAACAAAGAAGATCCTGCAATGCTTTGTACTTAATTTCTGCCATCTCACTACCCCATTCATTAACTATATCTAATGTACTCTTGTCTTACTCCATTTCCAGTTGCTATAGCAGAACACCTGAAACTGGGTAACTTATAAAGGAAAGAGATTCTATTTGCCTCATGGTTCTGGAAGCCCAAGAGCATACTACCATTTTCTGCTGGGTGTCTAGTGAGGACTTCATGGTGGAAAATGGAAAGACATGGATGAAAGAGAGGGAGGGTACAAAGAAACTGATCCAATTTATAACAACCTTGTCTTGTAAGAACAATATATCTCTGGTAGAACTAAAAAAGACACTAATCCTTCTTGACTGTCTCACCTCCCAAAACTGCTACTCAATGTGAGTTTGGGTAGAGGCAAACTTCCTCTAGACAATTTCAGCTTCCTCCTTAGGTGATGAGCTGGTCCACTCTCTCAAAAGAAGATGGATCCACGCAGTGGAGGGTGCCATGTCCTTCTCAGCCAACCCTCCTGTGCTCTGGCACAGACAACCCCTTAGATCACAGCCCTCCCATGTGAATTCTCTCATCTGCTGCTGCTGTGAGCTGCACACTGGCAAGGAGCCTTCCCTGTTTTCTGGCTCACTGATTTCCCCATTTCCTTTCATCTTCTCCTCCTTCTTTCCTGGGGCTCTTTGGTCCCCGACCTCCACGCTCTATAACTGAGTGCTCTTACCTAACTCAGTGGTGGCCCTTGGAGGAACCAGAGGCATGGCACACAGTTGTAATGAAGCTGCAACACCTGTCTCTGTTCTTGCCATTACCTTCATGCCAAGAAGGAATGGTTTTTAAGGGATTAACAAGGGATGCTGAGAATTAAGGAAAGTTAATAAATATGTGTGAATTTGTTTTCTGTTAGAATTTACAGCTTATAGGAATAACGCTTGGGTACTTTATATGAAGGCACAAAAGAAAAAGAAAGAAATCATTTACCAACTTCCCAGGAGCCAATTTTCAAGATTCTTTAAAACGACATTATTTCTTCAAGTAAAGTGTTAAAGTTTAACAAAGATGATACTCTTTATAAAATGCATACTCTTAAATCTTGTGCACTCCATTTTTTTTAATGAAACTCCTAGAATTATAATAAAGTTCATTAGTCCTACCCTTATCTTCAGGAAATAGTTCCAAGATTCCCAGGGTGTGTCTGAAAACATGGAATGTACATATATAAAATATACATTTTAATTTTTTCCTGGGCATATATATCTATGATAAATTTTACTTTTATAAATCAGGCATAGTATGAGTTAATAATAACTAATAATAAAATATAACGATATACTATAATAAAATTACCAGAATCACTACTCTTATGATTTGGGGCCATTATCAAGTAAAATAAGAATAACTTGAATATTAGTACCATGATACCATGTCAGGTGGTCTGATACCTGAGAAGGATACCAAAAGACTGATAAGTGAGTAATGTAGACAGTGTGGATTCACTAGACAAAGTGAGGATTTACATACAGAAGCAACCATGTGTAATTTAAAATCCATCCATTTATTTTTTTTTTTTTTGGAATTTTCCACTTAATACATTCAAACCACAGTTCACCACAGATAACTGAAACCATATGTCATGGTTTGAATGTCGCCCCAAAGCTCATGTGTGGGACAATGCAAGAATGTTCAGAGGTGAAATGATTCGATTGTGAAATTTGTAACTAATTAGAGTATTAACACCCTGCTGGGTTGACTAGGTAGTAACTGTAAGGAAATAGGATGTGGTCAGAGGAGGTAGGTCACTGGGGATGTGCTTTGGGTTTATATTTTGTCCTCAGTGAGAAGAGTGCCCCTCCCCTTTCTCTCTATCTCTACCATACCCTGACCTTCTTTTCTTTACCACACCCTTCTGCCATGATTTTCTGCCTCACACTGGGCCCAGAGATGTGGAGTCATCTGTCTATGGACTGAGACCACTGAACCCATGAGCCAAATAAACTTTTCTTCCTCCAAAATTGTTCTTATCAGGTCTTTTGGCCATAGCTAAAAAACATCCAAACAACAACAACAACAACAAAAACTGACTAAAACAATTTGTACCAAGAAGTGGAGGGGGAGGGGTCATTTCTGTAACTAACCTAACCATGTATGCGGTTCAAAAGCCTTTGGAACCAGTTTGCAGGGGGAGAAATTTTGAAAGGTTTAGAGATGCAAACTGGAAATTATTTGGAACATTGAAAGTAGAGCTTACTGGGCAATTTCTGGTGGGAACTTGGAAGACTTGATAAGACTGTGGACAGTAAAGACTGGGCTCATGCTGTTTCACAGGAGGAGAAATCTCTTGAAAATTGACTAGAAGCCATTCATGCTATGTTCTGGCAAAGAAGTTGTCTACATTTTGCCCATGAGACTTTCTGTGAGGCATCACTTAAAAGTGATGGACAAATAATCTGGTGGAAGAAAGTTCAAAGCAGCACAGCATTCAGGCCACTACGTGGATATTGCTGGCTCTTTTTTTAGCCAAGTTTACTATGATGATCGGGAACAGAAAGCAGAGCAGAAAGATGTGGAAAAACTTGCAGTTTGGCCAGAAGAGAGTTAATATGGCTATTAAGGAAGTTGTGGCTGGGTGCAGTGGCACACACCTATAATCCCAGCTGCCCTGGTTGCTGAGACAGGATGATCTCAAGTTCAAAAGCCAGCCTCAGCAACAGTGAGGCACTAAGCAACTCAGGGAGACCCTGTCTCTAAATAAAAAAAATACAAAATAGGGCTGGGGATGTAGCTCAGTGGTTTTGTGCCCCTGAGTTGAAACCCCAGTACCAAAATAATAATAATAATAATAATAATAATAATAATAATAATAATAATTATTATTATTATTATTATTATTATTATTTGAGGTTGTTAAAGACACTACAGCTAGTAAAGAGATCTAAAATCTTTATTCAGAAAAAATTTTAAAAGATGGTTTGATGGCATGTCAGGAATTGTCAAGACTATACCCATCTCAGGCTCAGGAGTGCAAAAGTAAAATTTCTCTGAAAAGAGACCATGGGTACACCTGGTTTGCACAAGGGACTGAGCAGTTTCTTCACCAGGTTTATCTGCCCGAGCACAGATGCTGCTGCCACCGTGGTTTCTAGGAAGTTTGACTACTGGTCAAGATGGCATCAGACCTTGGCATCCACCGTGTGGCTCTGGCTCTGCAGAATTATAGGATACTGTAGTGAGGGGGTCATGGAGGCCGCCAAGGAGATCTCAGAGGAAGACCTTGGAGACCAGGCAAGGTGCCATAGGATCAGAATCCCTGTGGGCTGCCTCTGAAAAGGCAAGGAAAGGGGTGGAGCTACACAAACCCTTTGGAGAGAACATAATGATTAATGTGCCCCAGATGGTGAACATGGAGCCACAAAACTCATTTGCCTAATGGATTTCAGTCTTGCTTTGGTCCGATCCCTTCCCTCTGGGCCTCTAGGTCCTCATTTTGGAATGGAAATGCACACTCTGTGCCATGACATATTGGAGATATATAACTTCCTTTTGATTTTTTACAGAGGTGCATGCTGAGAATCTGCCTTGAGCCTCAGGAGATTTTCGATTTGGACTTTTGGGTAATATTGAAACTGTTAAGAGTACGAGGACTCTTGGAAATAGATTAAATGTATTTTTCATTGTAAAAAGGGCATAAGCTTTTGGGGGCCAGGGCAGAATGTTATGGTTTGGTTATGTGGTGTCCCCCAAAAGCTCATGTGTGAGACAATGCAAGAACATTCACAGTGAGATAATTATGAAACTTGTAACCTCATCAGTGCATTAAGCTGCTTTTCTCCACCATGCCTATCCAACATGATGTTCTGCCTCACCTCCAGCTCACAGCAATGGAGTCGTCTGATTCCGATGGAGACCTCTGAAACTGTGAGCACCAAGTAAACTTTTCCTCCTCTAAAAATTGCTTTTGTCTGGTCCTTTGGTCATAGCAACAAATAATCTCACTAACTACTAGAATAGGTTTCCTTTTTGTTTATTTTATTTTATTTCTTGAGACAATGCCTTGCTGGGTTGTCTAAACTGGGATTCTCTTCCTTCAGCATCTTGTGTAGCTGTAATAACAGGTGTGCACTGCCTGCATCCAGGTATAAGTGTTTGGGTTATACAGTTGCACAGTTTTGTAAAAAGTACACATTCTTTTTATGTAAATTTTCACTATAGTGGACTCTAAGTAATGATGGGAGAGAAATTTCCTCTGGCCTCTTGGTTTCCTCGCTGGGCACCTGCAAATTTAACTGACCAAAGACAGATTAGCAGAGGAAAGGGATGCAAATGTTATTAATATTTTACCTGGAATACAGATTTTATTATTATTGTTGTTTCATAGATATTCACAGAAAATGAGAGAAGCTTAAAGAAGTGGTTAAATTAAGGAACTTACATACCACTTCAATGAAGTAAAGGGGGTTTGGACTTACAGCAGTGATAAATCATGGAAAAGTGTCTAGGAAACCTGGGGAGAACTCACTCTTCCAATAAGATTATTTTAGTAAGTTTGTTGTGCAAACTCAGTCTCCATTGAAAAGAGTTGCTCCTCTCTTCCTGATGTGAGAAAGAGGAGCACCTTCACAGAGGCACGTGTAGGCTGCAAAAGGAAGGGAAGAAAACTTGTACTGCATCTCATGATTCTCAGTGACCTTTGGCTAAAAATAACCCTAAGGCTAAAGTGGCATATTTTGGGGTGGCATATCTTGATCCTCTTCAACATGTACACTAAAGTATTTAGAGGAACTCTATGAATTGTGGAATTTAAATGCATTGGAAATAAGTTGGATTGATGACTAGATGGAGGATTTGACAAATTCATGAATAATTTTTTTTTTAAATAATGTAAAAGATTAGTGGTAGAATCTAGGTCCTGTGTATTCATTGTGAAGTGATTTCAACTTTGCTAAATATTTGCAAATTTTCATAATGAAGGGCTTGGGATCACCCTGTGTCCTTTGGTAGAGCCTCCACTGTCCAGGGAATGACAATCTTTTGGTAAGTTTGCCCCTTTTGCAGGATCCATTATGCCCAACCCATGAATTCCCCCACAAATTTGTCTTCTGAAGAATTCTGCATTTCTAGAGACTGACATGGTCCCTCAGACCTCTGACTTGAATTTCCTGCTTCAGCTGAATTCCCATCCACTCCTTAATACCTGTGGTATAACTCCACCTCAGAGAGGGCTAGAACTAGCCCCTCGCCTTTGATTTTCCTTGAAAACCTCTGAGCAGACTTCTCCAAAATTCAAGAACAACAAAGAAGCTTCCTATCTCCTAACTAGAAAGCAACATAACTGAATATCACGCATTCCTACTTTTAAGAAATGGCCTCTGCTCTTCCTGTCAATTTGGGCTCCATGCTGAGCCCGTAAGGTAGCTCTCCAGCCCTGGGGTTTGCCACCCTCTCTCTCTTTTTTCAGACCTTGTTCTGTGGCCTTTTTCTTTAAAAGGCTTCATTTGCTCAGCATGGCCTTTTGAGATTCATGTCTCATTCCCCTAAGGATACATCAAAATAATTTGTGTAATAAATAACTATTTTCTCCCTAGAGGAACTCTGTGCAATGCAAGTAGAACATGAACCTCAGAGCTAATTTTAAAATTGCTATTAGCTCATTAAAAAATAAAGACAAACAGGTGAAATCACTTTTATAATATATCTTCTTCAACTGGATGCATCCAAAATAGTCATTTCAAGAAAAAAGAATTAGGATGTGCTATTCCAAACGTGTCACACTTCAGCACATTGACTGATGGGAGCTGAGAGAAACTGCAGACAGAAGAGCTCTCTGCTCTCCACATTCCCACCTAAAAGCAGGGTGTAAATATCCCCCCTTTCATGTACCCACGGAAAGGCAGTGACCTTTATCCCTGAGACAGCAAGCCAGGACCAAGATGGGTCTGCATAAACACATCTGACTAAATACCCTGACATTCCACTGGCCCCTCCCCGGTCTCCTGATTCCTCATCAGCCCTAGAAGCCCCGACTTCCTTTTTTCTGTCTGGTCACTGCATTATAACTTATCACTTTCAGTTAAAATGGCCTCTAAACCCCTCAGATCTGACTGCTCCTTCAGATCTTAATTCCTTTCCAGTGAAGTCCCTAAGAAGATAAAAACTAGCATCAGTAAAATGTGTATGCCTTTTCTCCTGGTTTTTGTTGTTGCTGTTGTAGTTTTTGTCTGTTTAATTCACAGACCCCAGACACTGGATATAAGAGTTAGGAGAAACGTTTTTCCCCTTATATCAACATATGACAAACATAAAAATAATTTATACATATAAATTATTGAGATGCTTTATATTATTTTTGAAAGTTTTTTTTTCTTCCTTTACTAAATGTTGAAAATACTGCTTGTATCTTACCATACCACGGTTAGCTCATTGTAACTAACCACATTGGCAGATGTGACCATAGCTACCAAATGGTACCATAGAGCCCTAGAGAAATTCTCCCTTAGTGTGTGTGTGTGTGTGTGTGTGTGTGTGTGTGTGAGAGAGAGAGAGAGAGAGAGAGAGAGAGAGAGAGAGAGAGAGAGAGAGAGATTCCTATTACATGGACACAGAGAATAAGTAGGATAAGTGGGCACCTACTATTCCAAGGAAAAAAGAATAATCAGAATCCCTAGTGTGTTTAGGAAAACTCTCCTCTTTCGTCCTCTGTTCAAAAGTTTCTGGGTGGGATGTTGTGGGCAAACGCACATGAGAGCCATGGAACCTCACTCAGAGGAAGGGGATTCACCCCCAACCTCCAGATCCTTAAAATCCAACATTGTCATCTCACCCCTGGTGAAGCCAAGGGACCCCACAAAAGAAATCTGGCATCCAAGGGCAGCAGGGAGCCCCACAGTTCACCAACCCAGAGGAAAGGAAAGCCGAGAATGGTCTGAGGCTCCACTTCAGGGCCTGGACTGTGGACAGAAAAACTCATTCTGCTTACAGCATGTGACAATGCTGGGAATGCTGGGAGCTTTCCTTGAGGGAAGTGTGTGTGTGTGTGTGTGTGCACACGTGTATGTGTATGTGTGTATGTGTGTGTGCACACACGTGTATGTGTGTATGTGTGTGTGCACGTGTATGTGTGTGTGTGTATGTGTGTGTGCACACATGTGTATGTGTATGTGTGTGCACGTGTATGTGTGTGTGCACATGTATGTGTATGTGTGTGTGTGCACACGTGTATGTGTATGTGTGTATGTGTGTGTGCACACGTGTATGTGTATGTGTGTGTGTGTGTGCACGTGTATATGTGTGTGTGCGCGTGTATGTGTATGTGTGTATGTGTGTGTGTACACGTGTATGTGTATGTGTGTATGTGTGTGTGTGCACGTGTATGTGTATGTGTGTGTGTGCATGTGCACACACGCATGCACATGCACACTCAGTTTGAAAATGCCGCTTAATTACAAAACTACCCTCGTGGAGAATGAGTCCTTGGTGTCACGTGGGCACCAGAGTCCTTGTGGGCTAGAGGCTTTGTTTGCACAGAGCCTTGAGAAGTCCTGGAGGCCAGTGACAGCGGTGCAGACCTCTGCCACCTGAAAATGCTTCGTGGGTGGGAAAGCCCCGTGGTGACAGAAAACTGGACTTCAGGGACAAGACGGCACAGCCCAGCGATGGATGCAGATGCTCAGCCTTGCAGGACAGAGCCTCCTCACACACCTCCTGGGAGACAGAATCCCTGGCCTCCCCCTACTATGGTGGAGCCTGCACTAGACAGGGCCTCTGGGAGAGTCTGCTCTAGTGGAGGCTCCGGTTTTCTCCCAGGAGGACACGAGAGACCATAACTGATCTCCCAGATTGTGTAGCACACAGGGGTCAAGGGAGGAGCCTTCTCTTGGGCTTGGCAAGGTGCATCCTAAGCATTACATTTGGGTAATATGTATCATGTGGACTGACGTGCGCCCCTTGTCTGTAAGATGGAGCAAATCTGTTACAGGATTAACAATAACATTATTCCACACTTGAAATGGAAATGCCAAGGGTACAGATATTGAAGGCAAAGCCAGGTGTGGTAACATGTACCTGTAGTGCCAGCTACTCAGGAGTCTGAGGCAGGAGGAGGATCGCTCAAGAATTTGAGGTCAACCTGGGCAGCATAGCAAGACCCTCCCTTAAAAAATACATATATGGAAGATGAAAAAAATCACACATATATTTATACTTATTATTAAATGGCCAGAAATTGAATGTTTGTTCTTGGATGTTGTGGGTTGAGCAGGGCAGGTTCTAGGCAATGTGAGAGTCAAGCTAGGCTTGAAGGATGGAGCCTTATGAAACAGAGTGGTGGAGACAGAGACATTCAGAGAATAGGCTCTGGTCACAGAGGGCAGCACTGACTGACTGTGGTCACCTGCCCAGGGATACACAGGGATCATTTGACTATGTGTCTTCTCCCACAGAGACCACAGATCCCTGACTTCTAAGTGACAGATTACCGGGAGATAAGGGAAGCATCAGGTATTTTTTCCACCTTTTTTATGGCACACTATAATCATACACAATGGTGGTACCCTTTGATACATACTAATACATGCACACAATATAACAATCACGATCAATTTTATTCCCTAATACCTCTCGTTTCTTCTCCTCCTTCCTCCCTCGGTCCTTTGTCTCTACACTAATGACCTGCCTTTGATTTTCATGAGACCCCTCACAAACATACACCTTTCTTTTTACTTTTTCCTCCCTAGTTTCTACATATGAGAGAAAACTTGACTTTCTGAGTTTGGCTTCTTTAAGCATCAGGTATTGATTCCCACCAAAGACAAACAGACATGCTTGTGCTAAGCTCTTTATTCAACACATTTTTCTTAAGGTCCTATTGGGAATCAAGCAGAGGAAGGATTCTGAGAGGGTTGCTGGATCAAGCAGTAAGAATTAGACTAGGTCTGTCTTAGAAGCATTGGCAACCAAGCAGCAGGTGAAATCCAAAGTGCAGAGACACTGAATGGGCGGGAAAGGGTCAACAGAAGGGGTGCAGAAGACACTGCCATTATGGAAAGATCCGTGAGGCACATAATTAGAATCTAGACCCACCCTCTCCATTTAAAAAGGAAAAGAACAAAACTCATTCATTATTCCTTCCTCAGGCGTACAATTAATCGGGCAGCAGAAAGGCATGATGATCACTGCTATCAATAATGAGCACACTTTCAACGTCAAGTGCAGATGGATCAAGAAAGAAAGATGACAAAGACATCAAACTGAGCCTCTTTCAAAAGAAGAGATGGAAGGGATCTCTCCCTTCCGCATCTTCCCTGGAGGGTCAGGGAAGCTTGTCCCCTGGAGGGTCAGCAGTGCTTCGCCTGGTTGTCCTAAACCCAGGTTCCGGGGAAGACCACCTGCTTGTGCTTGGGAAGAAAGACGTATTGTCAACACACGTGGAGGTGACTGCTTCTCTCTGAAGTCCCATTAAGGTCCCTCCTGGTATAATTTCTGTGACCAAGTTAGCCTGAATCCTAGGCATGAGAGCTCAGTTCAAGGTTATCTTTCCAGCTAGCCTGCTTCAGGGACTTTGATGCCAGGCAGTTCTTTGTGACAGTGAGGGGACATTCTTATTGTGCCTTTTGAGGCCTGGGTGTTTCTCTGCTCCCTGCAAAGGAGTCTGCTTCTCACCCCTATAAGTGGGGCTCTGCCCAGACTCCAGGATTTGAGGTCTTGGGTGGTGGTCTTCCACCTGTCTCCTGGAAACTCCTCTCTCTGCCCATCCTTCCTCTTGGCCCTTGACCACAGAGCTACACTCAGCAGAAACTCTTCCACTTCCTCCCTCTCAAGGAAAATTCATTAGCTTGGGATTCAATCAGAAGGTACCGGTGTCCAAATGTGCTGGTCTTTCTACAAGAATTATTTTATACCCAAGAAGACAAATCTTTAAAATGTGTTATGCTTTCATTAATATAGTTATACAAGCTAATTTATACTTTTGATCATATTAATATAGACATTCCCCAATTATCTAAGGAATGGTTATTCCCCAAAGGAGAACTATCATTTTGCTCTGAATCCTTTAGGGTCCAGAGATTAAAAACAATTAAGAGATAAAATTTAAGGACTGATGAATGTCAGAGAGATGGATGGATGAGTAGCTGCATGATGAAGCTAGGATAGTAATATGCTCAAGTCCCTGTGGTGGTTTCCCAAGGCTGCCATAACAAAGTCCCCTAGCTTGAGGGACTTAAATGGCAGGTATTTATCATCTCATAGTTTGGGAGGCTGGAAAACCATGGTCAAGGTGTCTGCAGGCTTGGTTTCTTCTGAGGCCTCTCTCCTTGGCTTGTGGATGATTTTCTCACCCTGTGTGCTCACGTGGTCTTCCTTTTGTGCAAATCTCTCAACTTCCTCTTCCACAAGGAGCACAGTCCTATATTAGGCCCACCCTAATAATCTCATCTAACCTTAATAAGTACTCTTATTCTGTCTTAGCGGGAGTTTAGAACTTGAACATCAATTTCAGGGGGACACAATTCCACCCATAACATGGGTGTTCCCTATAAAGAAATCTTCCTCTTTGCTATATATTTAAATTTTTGCATAACAAAAAATGTGAAAATTTAAATCAGACAGTATATTTCTTGCTTGCGATTTTTCTAGATGGTCTGTCCAGACAGGAGACTGTAACCACTCTGCCAAGTGTAACCACCCATGTCAGGTGTCTGCCTTTCTCCCTGTCCCCATCCTCCATCAGCAGAGACAAGAGGAAAGGCAGCAGCATCGTGTGTCTTTGTTTACAGTGGCTCCTAACTCATGATATTTGGTCAAGCATCTTATTATCTCTGGATCATAGAAACAGACAATCTCAGTGGCTGTCATCGAGGGACACTGTTGGGCTCTCCTTGATGGTAGAAACTCTTCAACGAGACAGCTGTCTCTCAGCCTCCAACATCTGACAGCAGGCCAGGACAGGAAGGAGGCTACAAATGGGAACACTTGGTGGAACATGCAAACAAGTGATGGACATTTGTCTGCAACATCCACTAAGACGCATGAGAGGGGCAGGAGTACCATGAGTCTCTGAAGGATTCAATAGAGCAGGGCTTGTGCCAAACCTCAAGCAATACCCAGGAATCAAGTAGAACAACTTTTAGAAAAATTAAACGGATATACTTAAGATCCAGTTAGTACCCAGAGTGATTGAGAAGCTGAAAATTTGGCACTTATGAATTAGTACATTGCAACATCACCTGCTGCTCTTCAAGGCCATAGGAAATTTTACACCATGGCGGAGCACAGGAGCTGGGAGAAGAGAAAGGCAAGAGCTTCCTGAAAAGTCTCCGTGGGTCGCCCGGTGCACCACCAATTTCCCACACCATCTGCACACACAGAAAACTCAGAACTAGGGCTTCCTCAATCTGTTTTTCAATTCCCCAATAAAGAGGGATGGGAATAAAATTTTAGTTATTATCCATATTTTCCATGTAGCTCATCTCATACACGCATTGTACCAG